>NC_135171.1:850000-1222500 GCF_041146795.1 Maylandia zebra | reverse complement strand
AATGCCTGATGGTGTCCTGATCATCTGCTCCCAGGTCTGGACCATCGCTGAGCTCAGGCTGGAAACTCTTAGGTACAGAAACATGTGCTAAAGATGTTGTGTTGGATTGAGGTGTGGTGAGCTTGGAGGCAAGTTCATTGGATCAATTCCTTCATCATCCAGGAAGTGCCTGCAAGCTCTCACATCCTCATGCACCAGGAGGAGCCAGCGTAGGGTCTGACAGCAGGTCCAAGGATTGAGCCGTTGCACTGTAGAGGTCTGTGCATCCTCCTCCCCGGACCATCAAACCGCTCACGTTAAACAGTGTCACAGGCAGTATATATGCCCGTGTACAGCACCATTCATTTCATTAACACTGACGCATATGAAACTGATTAACAACCCACTCTCCTGAGCAGGAAGTTTCATTGATTTGATGCTGTACTCTATTTTTTCTGAGAGTATATAAATACTAAAAAAGATTTGGTGTGTCACTGTCTCTTGAAAGCAGTACTTTCCAGTTTTCAAAGGCACTTTGGTACATTGATCCACACTCGTGGTTCATCTTGTGTCTTTGTCCTATTGGCCCTCAGCTCCCACTGTGGCCCCGAGTGGACTGGGAGGTGGTGGAGGAGACCGTGATGAGCTCATCGTTACATGGACGGTGAGTGGAAAGGCCAAATGGGTTTTCTCTATTTTCCAAACAGAGCTGAATTTAGGTTCATATGTTTTCAAAGTTTTTCATTCATTCGTTAACAAATAGTCATTTTCTTTTCGTTTCATTCATAAAATGTAATCTAGTATCAGGTTAGTTGTTACAGTTTCATTCTAGTGTTATGGGCCAGGTTATTGTCGGGTGTTCCAGTACAAACAGATACTGTGATTTTAGAGGCAGTGTTAATGAGACCGAGGTGTTAATCGTCCACTCTTGGGCCAGACCCAAAACGGTGGTATTCCGATTACAAGTAGGAAACAGTATAAGACACTTACAGAGATTCAATTAGACAGAAAGACAGAAACACGAGCAGTTAACCATGATCAGTACTGGAGATACTGTGGTATCACTGTGATCATGATGGTGTTACTGGGACAGCTGGGTTCAGACTTGGTGTGTGAGGATGTCTGATTTTGTCTCCAGCCCATGGCCAGAGAATACCAGAACGGTGACGGCTTCGGGTACATCTTGGGGTTCAGAAAGAAGGACACATCATCATGGACAGAGGTGCGAGTTCCACGTGTAGAGTCCTCTCGACATGTTTACTACAACAGCAGTCTGGCAGCGTACACTCCCTTTGAAGTGAAGATCAAAGCTTATAACCGCAAAGGAGAAGGCCCGTTTAGCCAGGTGGCTGTGGTGCACTCTGCAGAGGAAGGTGAGTACCGCTGACGTTCAGCTACTTCCAGCACGGTGTGATCATTGTGGCAGATGTCCCAGTGTCCGTCCGAACTGCTCTGACCGCATCACTGCTTTGTACAGAAGTAGTTTGTGGTGGATGTGCTTGTGCACACGAAGATGTCGACTGGTTCACTGTAAACGTTGAACTGACTCAGTGACTCTGAGCTCACCTGCACAGCGTTCTGTTTAAATGACATGAATGAACCAAGAAACTGTTTCTTACTAAACACGTTTGTGGGACCACATGAGAAGCGTGCCACGGTTCCTGTTTCCAGTGTAATCTGCTTCTATCATGGAACCAGTCCACCATCCCACCACATCCCAGCTGTAGATATGAGGTTTGAACACTGCTCAGATACTGTGTGACATTCAGTCAACAGCAGGTTGGTATTCAAAGCTGAATGTACTGGTTTCTACTCTACCAGAGCACTCTGAAGTGAACGTCCAGTTTACCAGCAGCAGCATCTTAGCATGTTGGACTTAAAACACACACGAGGTAGTTAGGGAGGTGAAATACACCAGGTGAATACTCAGACAGGTAAAAGAACACAGAGACAAGACTGATTTGCACAGGAGACGCAGAGGACAAGAAACAGAAAGAACCTGGTATCAAGAAAGCATCCATCCATTCTCCTCCTCATGTCTGAGTTTGTGGAGCAGGAATACAGAAACGCAGACGCGCTAACTCGAGTGTACAGAGCTGGAACTGAAACCACCGCCATGAACAGCCTCTGTAGCTGTTCATGGCTGACTGAAGTCTAGCCTAAAGAGGTCTCAAACTGTGGGAGTGCACCCATGCCTCTTTAACTCAGCTGCAAAGACTTTCTCATTATTACTGCAGTCTTGTTCCAGCCGCGGTCCTGCCTCTGTTTGCAGAGCTGACACTCAGTGTTTCTGAATAAACTCTAGATACTGGAAGTCTCACCTGAATGTTTAATGAGGACATTAGCTGAAGCTCCCAACCTGCACGTCTACAATACATAATCTATATAAGCTCAATTGGTTCTATATGTCGTTAGCAAGTTTACACATCTGTGTACTTAATTAAGACAAGACACAGTGGTGTGTACAGTCAGCTCCTACTTCACTTGCAGGTCCATACACCATTCTTATACTTAGAGACATGAGACAAACAACATTTCAGATCCATGCACGATGGAAGGCTGTGAGAGCACGGGGCAGGGATCAGTTTCCAGTGTTTCTGAAGATCACAAGAAGATTTCTAATGTAACTCCACCTGCAGTCTTTTCTGTAACCACTAGAGGGCAGCCATAGTTTTAGAAAGGGTCACAGTCAGCTCACTTACAACTTGACTGATGGTAGTAGTCCATGTAATGAAAAGCCTGATACATATGGGCTGGTTAATCAAGCACAGTAAGAACATGGTCAGCAAAGCTGCAGCAGAAAAGTGGACAACACTGTAAGAGTATATAATTATGTGAGACAGTGCACATACTGCACATTGCTAACCTTTTACACTCTGGCTGACTCCTCACAGAGCCAACCGTGGGACCTTCCAGCATCAATGCCACGGCACTGTCCGCCTTTGAGATCCAGGTTTCCTGGGAGCCTGTGCAGCAGCTCAGCACCAATGGCATCCTGAGAGGATACGAGGTGACGAACTCAGTGACTTCATCCCTGTAAAGCAGCATAGCCTGTAACTATCACAAATATGTGGACAACTGAGAAAACATATCGTGCAGTCACAAAAAGCTGGTCTCTTAGGTGATAACTGTGTGTATGGGACACGCACGGCCTAAATGACCACAGTAAGGAAAACGTTTCAGTAAATAATGTTCAGAATATAACAGACCAGGAAAATGTCAAAGGAAAGGAAGCTAAATAACCTGACATATTGATAGCACACAGATAGCTGGAGCAGTAGCACAATGCATGCATACTCACAGTATGTGTGCTCATTAAAGAGTGAATGCTCATCCACAGGGTGCAGCCATGTATCATCAATTTATATCAAACTACGAGCTTAAAAACAGCAGGAACAGATATGTGGAGGAAATAATAGAAAATGACAGCAGTCTGATGGCTTTGTATCATGTAAAACCTTGTGTTATTTCAAACTTTGTCATGTGCTGTAGACAGCATGTGTGTCTGAAAGTGAAGGCTCTGAGTACTGTTCACATGGAGTTTATAAGACAACATTAATAATAATAATAATACCTTTGAAGAAACCCAAGGACGCTTTAAAAAGAGTATAAATGTATAAGCTGAAGAAAGACGAGTGAAAGGTCTGTAGTGATGTGTCATTGTGCGTTAACAGATCCGGTACTGGCGGCAGCACGAAAGAGAAGCAGCAGCGGACCGCGTGAGGACGGCGGGCCTGGAGCCGACAGCCAGGGTGTCCGGACTTCGACCCAGCACTCGATACCACGTCGCTGTTCTGGCATACAACAGTGCCGGCACAGGACCGCCCTCGCCACGCACCGCCGTCACCACCAGGAAACCACGTACGGGTGCAGCGCTCTCTGTTAGAAAGATGACAGCAGAGCACGTAACATAAAGCAAAGACAACTCACTCACAGAGACGTCTGCTCTCACACCCGTGCAAAGGACACACGAACCTTTCAGACCATATACGACTGCGTTTAAATTATGCAGGTGTAACATCCAGCTGGCTGCTCGTTGGTGTTTGCTCTTCACGATAATACATCTCAGATAATGAGAATGTCATGAACACATTTATTTCTTGTAATTTAATCATAAATGTCATATTTTATATCTTCAATATTCATTACATGTAAGTGACTCAGGACTTATTTTGAATGACAGCTCATTAAAATCAGATCAATGTTTCTGTCCTGGAGGCGAGCAGGCCCCAGCACAGTGATGCCCGACAGGAAACCATCCTGCTTTGCTTCTGCTGACTGAGTCAACCACGTGCTTTTATAGGAGAGTTTACTCTGCTTACTAAAGTTAAAGCAGATCTGAAGCTTTAATCACTTCAGATGCAAATGTTCCCTTTGGAAGCTGCATTCATGGAGCAGCTGTAAAGCTGCGTCCAGCAGTCTGTGCTCTTCTAATCACCACTCTGTCTGGTGTGACTTTGTTATACAGGGTCAATACCCTCACAGTGATACACATGAAAATGGCTGCTGTTACTCAGGATGCATCATTTCTACTGAAAGGGATGAGCTCGATTCTTTTGAAATGTGCTTTTTCCTTCTCAGCTCCCAATCGTCCTCCGGGCAGCGTGTCGTGGAAGGCTCACGGCTCGCGGGTCACGGTGAGATGGGACCAAGTGACAGCCATGCACAACGAGTCAGCCATACTGGGCTACAAAGTGAGTCCTGGATCTAAATACGATTTATGTTATTGATCCCACATGTGGAGAAATAATCCGAGTGTTTGCTAGGCAAGCGCGTTGCATAGTCTTAATGCATAAGAGCTGGGCCAGGCTGTTACAGAAGTAAGCTGCTGCCTGTCCGGTGATGCAGATGGTGGTCAAGATTAGCTGTGATACACTTTCACCACCCTGTACCAGCAGCGTCACATCTGCAGGTGTTTGCAGCGTGCAGCCAATCACAGAGCCAGCCTTCCTGATCAGTTTATTTGGTCTTATTCAGTCCTGAGCACTCTCTGTGCATGCATGCTGAAGCATCATCAGCTTCTCACATTTTGGAGTTTCCCCTGGAAAATCTTAAATGGTTGTGACCCTGAGAACGTTGTTATCTTCTCCTAATATTCATATGGAGTACACGTTGATACCTGTCACCCACCTGCATGCTTATTAACAATAATAAAAGACTTGTAGTGGGATTGGGATACCAGTCAGCAGGATGGTCTGCACTGGCTGCTTGACCAAGTGCAGGAAAGCCCATTAGTCTGAGCATGTCTCCAACGTGGCCCAAGAACATTTGATCTGTGCTTATTTTAAACTGCAGCTTTTGTTCATTTGTAATGGTCCAACGTGTTCTGTCACTCTGTGGGCAGGAGGTGGTTGATATGCTTTATACATTTGAATCTGTATTTACGGTCGGAACTTAAAGCCACTTGCATGTAGCATGGTTTACAGTACTTGTGACTTAAAAGAAAGTTTGTAACAGTCGATCATAAGAAAAGAGCAAGCCTGCGATCAGAGCTCACAGCTGGACAGTTAGCAGTGCTGTGATTTGGCTTTGGGAATATAAAAATGTTATCCTGGGGAAAATCCTTCTTTTTCCTCCAGCATTCAGGGACTCGAGGATTGTCATGTCTGTATTCTGAGCACATACAGGTGTGTTGGATTAACTGCTTTCTTTCTGCTGCAGCGCTCATGCTCGGTAAGGTTCATCGTGAAACAGCTCACCTCATCGTGGAATTATGTGAACCAATAAACTGGCTGTAAAACAAAGTCAAAGATCTTGTTTATAAGCTTGTGTCATGTTATAATCACCCAAAGATAACTTTATCAAATCAACAGATAAACACTGTAAAAAGACTTTGTTCTGTCTCCAGGTTCTGTACAAGCACGAGGACCAGGCAGCTTTGAAGTTTCTGGACAAGACGAAGACGTCAGTGAGCCTGCCGCTGCCCAAAGACAAGGCTTACATTGTGTTGGAGATTTGGTCATGGGGCGAGGGCGGGGACGGGCCAGCACACGAGATTATTGTGTCCCGGGATTCAGGTGACAAATCAGGAAGCACAAACCATATATTTCTCCGGTTTAATAGTTCATTAGTTAAAAAATAGTGCAAATAATGAAAGGAAAACACATTTTGCTCCCTGGCTGTGTTACATTAGGCCAGATTTGCTTCGTGGTTTCCAACACAGGCCTCTGCTGCAGCATCGTCTCCACGCAGTCTAAAGGTTTCTAAACTGTCCAGACTCTGTTAGCTATGACAGAGTCTGCTCTAGTCTTCTTGAGGGAAACCAGCCACATGGATTTTGTGCCCCTGTATTTCCATTGGTGAAGGCAGTGATTCCAGAGCCTCTCAGTGATACACTCCCCTCCTCAAAGACTTGTTTTAGCTGTCACTTCAGTCCTCTGTGGTCTTGCAGGCCTTTTCACGCTGCTCTGCTTTTTTTAAGGTTGAGGTCGATTTGGAAAGTTTTCATAGCTTTTCCAGCCTCGTGATTGGGTCCTTCGCTTATATTCACGATGACAGTGAAAAAATGAGCAGGCCTCACCTGAATGTGGTTATTGGTCAGCTGTCCAGCTCATTTGAAGCCTGTTAACTTTGGGGACTGTGTATAGAAACATGTTTACTGTGCACTCTCAGGGACCAGTGAAAAGCCGTTATACAAACTCTATTCACCTTTTTACCTGTTTGCAGCACTTTGATTCCATGCACGTACGCTCTTATCGATAAATAGTTATGCAGAAGAAAAACGACCCCTGGAACCTGCATTTATCCAAGGCCATGTTATCTCCGAGATATGGTTTGATAAGGATATTTATAATGTTGATCATAAACATTTATGGCTTTAAATGTTAGCCGTTTAGTGCATGCTGGTTATAAATGAAGGTCAAGCCAGGAGATGTTTTTATTTGTGCACGTTTCTTGTTGTCGTCTAGGCTTCCATAGCTGTGATAGTAATGCTGTTTCAAGTCAGAGCTATAGCCACATGTACGCTGAGCTGTCCATGTGCTCTCTGTGTTGTAGGGACTGGTATGATGGTGCAGAAGGATGCCTCCTCCACACTGCCCTGTCCCCATGCCCACCTCCTCTCAGGCTTGGCTCTGCTCATTTCTGCGGTGGTGTCAGGCCTGTGATCTCGGCCAGTCGGAACTTTTTCTTATGGGTGGCTTGAAACTAATGCTCTCCTTTATGGATAGGTGGGTGTGGGTCCGGGGGTGGGAAACACGGGGATTCGCTTTTAATAATGACAAGGATCTTTGTAAAATGTCTGCAGGAGGTATTATGTTTGTGCACTGCTCTCAGTATAAACCATGCCTTACTGGGACACATGTGGCTGACACATGTGTCCTTGAAACTGTAGTTGGCAGGACTTCAGGTGTAAATGTAATAATAGAGTCAACGTGGTGGAGGTCTGCGTGTTCACACTGAGGGCAGGTTGCTTACTGAGTCTACAGGTGATGTTAGAGCATTTGTCACTTTACCAACTGAACGTGTGACGAAATACCAGAGAGGCTGATGGTCAAGCGTTCTGCTAAACCTGCCAGGTGGCGAATTAGAGACAGAATCCAGCTCTTTCACCTGCGTCTCCTGTTTGAATCACAAAGTGCTTCTCTTGTTGCTCACAGTGTGAACACAGCATAAACCCGAGGCTCTAAAGAACTGCTAACTGTTGTTTCCAGCTACTGTCTCTGTGCTTGTCTCACGTGTCTAGATGATTATTATACTGTTTGATGTCTTGTTTCATTTCAGGGAATTGAAATTTGATTGTATTTAATTCTTTGTTGATGTTTTTTTGTTTTTTCTTTGAATCGTTTTGACAGGAATGTAAAAATACTTGTGTTTGTGTTTCTCGGGTTTACTCTCAGTGTCTCTTGTGCTGATAGGCTGAGATGAAAAGGCCAGAGCAGCAGGGATGGATGACCGATCACCAAAGTTATCAGCAGTGTTGTAAACTGTCCTCACTGTAACCCCGTTATCAGCTCTTATGTAACGATTCTGCTCCACCACACTTTACAGGAAACATGTGGCCGCTGTCATGTACATTTTTATCTACAGCTCGAGAGTTAAGATCAAACATACACGTCACGTGCTGAAAACTGCTGTTTTTTTATTATTTTGTTGTTGATATACTCAGAACCTTTGACTTGGTTTGAATGGTAGCTGCTGCTTTGGTCTAAGCTGTTGGCAGGAATGCATCGTTTTGCTTTTCTACCCGTAAAACACTGCAATGCTTCAAACTGAGTTTGTACTGGACGAGGTTCTGTTGTTATTTTACATCTGTACCAAATGTTATTGCTAATGCATGCAGCGCTTAATATGCTGTTCATTGTTAATACAGTCTGTTCCTAAGTCAGTAAGTGAGAAGTCACACTGGTGGATTTTTACATTCCTGTGTTACGTCAGTCACACTGTCTAATGCTGAGTCATCGCCATCACTTTCCCCTAATCCCAACCATATATAGTAGCATTGTAGGATAAGTTTTCTAACATCATTTTATTGTAATATCCCCAAATAATCTCTTAAAGACATAAAATCCCCCTTTTAGCCACATCACGGTTTCTTAATAATCTGCTCAGAATAATCATGGAAATAGTTCTGCTGTCCTTACACAGGATAACAATCAATACATGACTGATAGCTATACAATGCAAAAGGCTTAATAAGAGAAACTGATGCTATGAGAGGAGGCTGGGGAAGCTCCAGACAGGGAGCGTGAGTATGAGTCACTAGCTTGCTTTTCTCTTTGCTGGTGTCTGATGGCACCAAGCGTAGTGGTTGTCAAAAGGCTAGGAAGGAGGATTAATTAACTATGGAATAAAAACAGATTAAAAATAAAAGACTCAATATGGTGGACTGAATAGACTTCCATACTCATGCAGATATGTGCAAGCCACGCTGAATGCACCACCTTGCTAAAGCAGTGTTGGGGTATGGATGAGCCTCGCCATCCAGGCCCAGCCAATAAGTCACTGAGCCCCTTAGCTGAAATCTGAAAGTACACTTCTACTACAACTTACACAGATGAATATCATTTGGAAATGAAAACCTAAACACCCTAATGCTGATAAGCTATTGCAGCGCAACTAGAGATCAATGTTTGATGGAGCAGCTTTGGAGCAGATTTCCCCAAGAGTGAACTATGAGCAAATGGTTGCATATACATGCCGTTTTTGTTTTGGGGTTTTTTGGTGAATAAAATGACTTGAGATGACCCCCCCCCTTCCTCCGCCTCCATATAGGTTGGTTGCACAGAACATATGGTCTACTGCCTAAGGTGAGAAATATCTCCTCACCTTCTGCATGCAGTGTTGAGATGCAGTTGATGGAAGATGAACTTGAATGTTAGTATTTATGCTGCGAGCGCTTCTTGGCTTACTTAAGGAAGCTGTGGAAGCAGTGGATCACCATCTCTGTGTCAATCCAAGAAGATTGCAAAGCATTTAAGGCTATTACTATAGTTTTTTAACCTATCAGAAGAAGGTCACTTAAGCTTTTATCCCCCCATTCAGCCAAAGGGGAGAATGAGAGGTGCAGACATGTGCCGACAATCAGAGGATTTCAGATTCATTTATTTTTTTGACATCCTGTTATTTTCAGCTGACATTGAGAGACAACTGAATTTGGCTTTACCTCAGAGATTCTTGAATCCTTGTGCACAAGTTAAAAGATGCATTTGAAGCCTGGGGAAGCAAGAGTGGCCCAGGGAGCGATTTCATCTAGCATAAACAGAGGACAACAGAGACAGCGCTCCCAGCTGAGCGAGAGATTTACATGCTGTTTGCGCTCACCAGAGCTTACAGATGGTACAGACTTGTATATGTGAAAAGTGTAAATCAAGCTCTTGCAATTGCACAGCACTGAGCTTGAAGCTGGAGCGAGAATTGCCAGGAGAATAGGTTGTAGTCCTAACAGAAATGCTATTACACCGTAGAACTTCATGGATGATGATGATGATGGGATTGAAGAAAATGTTCCCCAAAATCAAAATGACTGAAAGGCAACCAACATGTAAAACGACACAATCGCACGAAAGGCGAAAACACTTTGTTTTCACTGACTGCTGCAAAAGAAAAGGCCAGCTCAAGGAGACAGCGCTCCCAAGGTGGAAGCTGACGGAAAGGTTAGCTGAAGAAATAATGAAAATCACTCACCCCAGAAGAATAACCTCCAAACTATGCAAAGTAATTTCCAACACTGATGTATCTATCGCGCTACCAACACTCAAATGGGAAAATGACCTGGAGTGCTCCCAATAACTCCCAATACTCCCAATAACATTTTCTCCATGACCAAAAATGCAAACGTACACAGTATAAATCAATTCACCCCCAACACAAAGGATAATGTTTAAAATGGGTTTAGGGAGCACAGACACTTGTTCACGGTGCACTTCAGGGAGGTCAGACGATTACTTCACCCATGTGGTGTGTGTATAATCATCAGTAGTCACTAGTGATCACGTGATTTCCCTTTTTAATATAAATAACATGTTTAATGTCTGCAGGATGAAAATTGGATTTTTTTTATTAGAAATTCTACCGAACAATCAGGCTGGGGTCTAACCCTAACCCCAAAACATATTATTAGTAGTGCTGTCAATAGATAAAAAAAATCTCGATTAATCACAATTACTTGATCAATAGCTTGGTTGCAATTACTTTTTTTCAACTTTATATTTAAGCCTGTAACTGACATCTAAACAACATAACTCAAAGAATGTTAAATGCTTAAATCCAAAGAGAGTTTGAATAGTCTTCTTCAGTCTGTCAGCACAGGTTCTCTCCTGTGAAATACAACTTTTTAACAACCCATATACTAATAGGTAAGTATACATATATAATAATATTAGTGCTGTCAAACAATTAAATTAAATTATTGAACTTAAGTGGGTCAAAAAGCATTTCCACTGGCGCAGACCTAGTTGTGGCATGAAGCTTGATATAGCTGAAATCAAGAGATGTAAGCTTCTGTCAGATGTTTAACTCAAGCCGTAAATAATACTGGTGCTACTAATGAATTTTTCACAGGTGTTTATTGGCCCAAAATAACTGGACCAACATGTGAGCACAGATAATGATAACACCTAGCTACAGCTATCTACGTACAGACAGAAAAAGATTTTTTCAAATGTTTGTGTATGTTAGCCACACTCGACTTAAGTGAGGTGATGAAGCAAATACGAAAAAATGAATCGTCACAGTCATTAGGTTTAAGTATAAAACAAAAACGTCACTAAATGTTTTGGTTGTCCACATGAATCATATACTGAAACACACCAAAATCAAGTTTCAGAACCAAACAGTGTAAAAGAGGTTTCCTGTGCTATGTTACTGACCATCTGCGAAGCCTTCGCTTTGGAAAAGAGGCTGAGAGCGACATGGGTGTGACACACAGACTGTTAAGCTATATCTCTGGTCTTTAAATACACTCAACAAAAATATAAACGCAACACCTTTGTTTTTGCTCCCATTCCCCATGGGATGGACGTAGAGACCTAAAATTCATTCCAGATACACAATATAACCATCCCTCCCAAACAGTGGTCACAAATCAGTCCAAATGTGTGGTAGTGGGCACATCTGCCATATTGAGATAATCCATCCCACCTCACAGGTGTGCCACATCAGGATGCTGATCTGACATCATGAGTAGTGCACAGGTGTACCTCAGACTGCCCACAACAAAAGGCCACCCTGGAATGTGCAGTTTTGTCTCACAGCAAAATGCCACAGATGCCACAAGCAATGAGGGAGCGTGCAACTGGCATGCTGACAGCAGGAATGTCAACCAGATCTGTCGCCCGTGCATTGAATGTTCATTTCTCAACCATAAGCCGTCTCCACAGGCGTTTCAGAGAATATGGCAGCACATCCAACCGGCCTCACAACCGCAGACCTCGTGTAACCACACCAGCCCAGGACCTCCACATCCAGCAGGTTCACCTCCAAGATCGTCTGAGACCAGCCACCCAGACAGCTGCTGGAACAATTGGTTTGCACAACCAAACAATTTCTGCACAAACTGTCAGAAACCGTCTCAGGGACGCTCAACTGCATGCCCGTCGTCCTCATCGGGGTCTTGACCTGACTCCAGCTCGTCGCCGTAACAGACTTGTGTGGGCAAATGCTCACATTCGATGGCGTCTGGCACGTTGGAGAGGTGTGCGCTTCACGGATGAATCATGGTTCACATTGTTCAGGGCAGATGGCAGCTGAGAATGTCCCAGTTCTTGCATGGCCAGCATACTCACCGGACATGTCACCCATTGAGCATGTTCGGGATGTGCTTGACCGGCGTATACGACAGCGTGTACCAGTTCCCACGAATATCCAACAACCTCGCACAGCCATTGAAGTGGAGTGGACCAACATTCCACAGGCCACAATTGACAATCTGATAGACTCCTGGACGTACAACACCACAGCACTGGCCAAGAAATCACAGCAGCGTCTCTTCTTTCTCCGCAAACTAAGAAGAGCAGGAGCTCCAGCCCCCATCATGCACACTTTCTACAGAGGCACCATCGAGAGCATCCTGTCGAGCTGCATCACTGTGTGGTTTGGAGCCTGCAATGCGTCCTGCCATAGAACCCTCCAACGCATAGTGAGAGCTGCAGAGAGGATCATTGGTGTCTCTCTCCCCTCCCTCCAGGACATTTACAGCACCCGTCTCACTAAAAAAGCCCTTTGCATAGCGGCTGATCCCACGCACCCAATGCAAAGCTTCTTCAAGCTGCTGCCGTCAGGGAGGAGACTGCGGAGTCTCCAGGCCAGGACCAGCAGGCTGAAGGACAGCTTCATCCATCAGGCTGTCAGGAAGCTAAACTCCCTCCCGATTCTGCCCCCCTCTCCCCTCTTCTCCACCACGGTCTCACTGAACTCTGTCACACACACACACACACACACACACTCACTCTCTGACGCACTCACTGGCCTGCACCAGTCACTTTGTGGAGCATTGGACTGCCATTACCTCATAAGACTTTGCTGTTACACTATCTCTTACCGTACACTACTAAATCTCCATTTGCACTATTTGCCTATTTTGCACCACTATGCCTTCTTACTTGAATATTGTATATTGTATATTGCATAGCTTTTTTTTGCTATACGTAAAATTGTATTGTATTTATTTAAATTTTCACTTTTTAATTATTTTATTTGCATTTTTCTAATCACTAGGGTTTGAGAGTAACGCAATTTCTATTCTGTGTATGTCCTGTACATGTGGCAGAATTGACAAATAAAGTTGACTTGACTTGACTTGACTTGACTTGACTCCATGCGACGATGTGTTGCACTGCATGAGGCAAATGGTGGTCACACCAGATACTGACCGGTTCTGGGTCCCCAGACCCCCAATAGCGCAAAAAACTGCACATTCCAGGGTGGCCTTTTGTTGTGGGCAGTCTGAGGTACACCTGTGCACTACTCATGATGTCAGATCAGCATCCTGATGTGGCACACCTGTGAGGTGGGATGGATTATCTCAATATAGCAGATGTGCCCACTACCACACATTTGGACTGATTTGTGACCACTGTTTGGGAGGGATGGTTATATTGTGTATCTGGAATGAATTTTAGGTCTCTACGTCCATCCCATGGGGAATGGGAGCAAAAACAAAAGTGTTGCGTTTATATTTTTGTTGAGTGTATGAGGAACGTATTGCAAGAAGTTTAAGGTGGATGGACGGGTCAGCAGAACACTGAATTTTGGACCTAAGTCTCCAATGTTAGGTCCGGTCAGAGCAAGATCTTTTTTGTCCTGGTTGTGGAACACTGGACCAGGTCCTTATCCTCTTGAGAGTGTGTGAGAGTGGATGGGACCAACCTATGACCAACCTGTCTACATGTGTTCTGTATACTTCGATTCAGTTTTTTTCATATAGTGCCAAATCACAACAACAGTCGCCTCAAAGCGCTTTATATTGTAAGGTAGACCTACAATACAGTGTCTGTCTGCTGAAACCAAACTGGAAGCTGGTTCCACAGAAGAGGGGCCTGAAAACTGAAGGCTCTGCCTCCCATTCTACTTTTAAATACTCTAGGAACAACAAGTAGGCCTGCAGAGCGAGAGCGAAGTGCTCTAATAGGGTGATATGGTACTACAAGGTCATTAAGATAAGATGAGATGTATGTGAGGAGCTGTCACGCTGTCGAGGCAAGCCGTGTGGTGTTGGAGGGAAAAGGACCCAAAACGCAGGCAGTTGACTGATGCAAGTGACGTTTATTTGCAAGTAATAGGGTGATGGAACAGGCAGTGAGGAGTGAGGAATGACAAATGACTAAAGAAACCTAAACCGGGAAAACTAAATAACAAACCTGAGAACATACGAAACGGTGTGTGAGGCAGAGAGACGCAGAACCAACAACCAGCAGGAGAACACACAGGGCCTAAATACACACAGCAGTAATCAGGGGATGAGAGACAGGAGGGCAACACAGCTGGGAGGAATCAGAGCTGACGGGACAGAGGAAACGGAAACTGGACACACTCACATGAGACAGAGACCTTCAGAATAAAACAGGAAACTCGGACACAGAGAACCAGACAAGACACTGAACTGAACAGACAGATTCACACACAGACAGTGTGACACCATAGACAGAAGTGGGACCAGGGCAGGCACAGAACAGAAACCTAAGAAATGGCAAATCATAACAGAATACATACTCAGGATAAACAAAAGCATAAAGAGTCGTCAGACTCAGGACCATGACAGGAGCAGGATTTTGAATTCTGGATTTAACAGGGAGCCAAGGAAGGGAAGCAATACAGGAGAATTCTGCTCTCTTTCTAGTCCCTGTCAGGACTCTTGCTGCAGCATTTTGGATCAGCTGAAAGGACAACTTGATAATAATGAATTACAATAGTCCAGCTTAAATGTTAAGAAATGCAACCAGTGCAAATCAAGTCAATTTGTAGTATCACTCTGAGGTTTTTTTTTGTTTTAATTTAACAGTTATATTTCACACATGCAAGAAAGCAGTCCTTGTTTAATATGCTCATTAAAGAAATTATACTGGTCCAAAATGATTTCTTACAGTTTACCTTCTGTTAGTCTGTGAAACCAGCACCCCAATACATGAAGTATGGATTGACTCTCTGTTTGCAAAGTCCAGTTCCTGATGCTGAGTTTTACCAGTAGGCAGTGCAGATGGAGCTGCTGGGTGAGGAGTTCTAACTGCCTCTGATGTCCACCCCTCGTATGTCTGAGGAACCCTCACAGGATCTGGGCTGTTTGCCATGTTTGCACACATTCTCTGGTACAGACGGCACACACACACACACACACACACACACACACACACACACACACACACACACACACACACACACACACACATACATATTAATGAAACTTATACTTGGATTTTTATCTTTGATTAAGAGTAAAGATGATTTACTTTTAGCAAAAGCATGAACACCATGTTTCTAAGATTTTTACAGAGTAGAGTGACCTCAGTATTTTCCCAAACAAAGCAGGGAATTAGAGATCATCATTTGTGTGTCTTTCAGACATTCCTGAAGTTTAACTAACTGGTGAGTAGTGTTGGTCAAGTTACTTGAAAACAGTAATTAGTTACTTATTACAGATTACTTCTTCAAGAAAGTAATCATTACTGATTACTTATTTTCAAAACTAATTGGTTACTTTATTACTTGGTTACTTTTTAAAAACATGATACACAACCTGAATACGTGATAAAGCAACAGACCTTTCAGGCCAATTCTATTTTTTCTGCCTAATCCATCATATGAAATTGAATCAAATAAAAAAGGCTCTTTTTAAAACTTGTTTTATTAGTTTTAATCTTTTAACTTTATAAGATAAGATAAGATAAACCTTTATCTGGTCATGGTAGAAAGTACAAGAGCAGTAAAAATGAAGAAAAAAAGAAAAAACAATAGACTAGAATAAGATAAGATAGAATAACATGCAGAGACAGGATGAAAGTTATCATTGTGTTTTGGATGTGTGTGTTTGTGTCACGGTTCTGGGTCAGCATTTTGAGTTTCTTATTATTATCATTATAGATCTGTTTCAGTTATTCTTGGTGAGGTGTCAGTTCTTAGGTTTTGCGTTCTCATGTGTATTGCAGTTTCTGTTCAGTGTCTAGTCTGTCTCTGTGTCATGTCTGCATCTTTGTTTAGTGGTTTCTTGTTTCCTGTCTCATTGTGAAAGTCTTTGTCTTATGTTAGTGTGTGCAGCTTAGCTCCCCCGTCTCATTAGCCCTGATCTCCCCCAGCTGTGTCTCCCTTCTGTTACCCATTCCCTGATTACCACCCTGTGTATATTAGCCCTGTGTTGTCCTCAACCCAGTGTCACGTCGTACCCTCAGATCCTGCCTGTGTGTTCCAGTTAGTGTTTTCATGTTTGGTTTCTGTTTTGTTGGTGCCAGCAATAAAGCTGTGGTTTTCAGTTATATTTCCGTCTCAGAGTCCTTGGATCCACATCTCCACCTCCCCGCACACAGAGCCCTGACAGTTTGTTGTGGAGTCTGTCAGCAGTGGGGAGGAAAGACCTGTGAAATCTCTCCGTCCCACACTGTGGGTGCCGCAGTCTCCCACTGAAGGAGCTGCTCAGTGCTGTCAGAGTCTACTGCATGGGGTGGGAGATGTTGTCCAACAGGGATGACAGTCCCCGGCAGAGATGCTGCTGCCCCAGCAGACCACACCGTAAAAGATGGCTGAGGCCGCCACAGAGTCATAGAAGGTCTTCAGGAGTGGGCCCTCCACTCCAAACGACCTGAGTCTCCACAGCAGGTACAGCCTGCTCTGCCCTGTCCTGTAGAGGGCGTCTGAATTATGAGTCCAGTCCAGTTTGTTGTCCAGATGAACACCAAGGTACCTGTAGCTGTCCACAGTCTCAATGTCCATACCTTGGATGTCCAGTGGTTGCAGTGGAGGATGTTTGTGCCTGTGGAAGTCTACCACCAGCTCCTTGTTTTTGCTAGTGTTGATCTGGAGGTTGTTCTGCGTTACTTGTAATGCGTTACTGTAATCCGATTACTTTTTTCAAGTAACGAGTAAAGTAAGGGATTACAGTTGCAAAAACGGTAATTAGATTACAGTTACTTTCCCGTAGGAACGCTGCATTACTGCGTTACGAAAACCGTGATTTTTTTTTTTTGCGAGAATGTCTCATGACAGTGACGTAAGCGAGTGCGACGTTCGTGATAACAGCTGTGTGCAGATCAACAGTGGATCATATATCGAGTCCGGGAGAGAGTATGAGCGTGCAGCATTTAAAGCGTGGAAGTACTGACCTTACTTTGAGTTTGATTCCATAAAAAGTGACAAAAACATTAGCGTCCATCGTGCGTGGGAAGAAAACTTCTTTTTACAGCGAAAAAACCCCTAAACTTCCGAGCAAGGACCAAGTAGCTACGACGTAATGGGAAACTCACAGAGAAACTCGCGGATTCTTCCACTGACCGCGGCACACCTGCACCAGGGTAAACCTCCGCCTACCTCACTCCTGCTTTACAGGTGAAAATAGAGCAACACTCCCTGCCAGTGGCTGATGCCCTCAGCCGCTGAAAACGCTACGTCCAGGAGGGAAGTGACGGAAGGTGAGATAAGTGACGGAAGTGACGGGGAAAGGTAAGCGACCCATGTTGTAGGTGACGTCAGACGCCGGAGATTTGGCGGGAAAAAAAAAAGTGAATGGTAGCATAGAGTTTAACAAAGTTTTTTCAAGCTTCAGTATTGCCAAATAAACTAACCAACTGTCATATAACTAACAACATCTGTCCTATCATCTCTAACACCCTGGAGGACAACGAGGAGAGTTTAGACGCTCTCCAAGATTACATCGACCGGTGCTTCGAAGATTTAGTGATGAAGAAGGCCCAGAGCGCGTCTTCCCCGGCCAAAGTTGAGACGGGCGATATCGCCCGGCAGACTCCCCCGGCACAACATCGCCTGCCAGCAAAGATATCGTCGACATCCTGGAGTCAATTGATAAGTGATTGTCCAGTTTTGATGCAAGGCTGTCCCTGGTGGAGATCTTACACCGGGAATTTAAATCTCTAAAAGAATCCCTGGAGTTCAGCCAGCGGCAGGTGGAAACACTTGCTGCGGAAAACGTCACGCTACGGGACTCGGTCAAATCTCTAACCGAAAATGTGACCCAATTAAACATAGAAAATAAAAAAATAAAAGAGACCGTTATGGATTTACAAGCCCGTAGCATGAGAGATAATCTGGTGTTTTCTGGTATTCCAGAGTCTGCCGGAGAGGACCCGGAAACGACCGTGAGACGCTTCATTAAAATCCACCTGAAGCTGCCGGAGGACACGGTGAAAAACATAGGGTTCGATAGAGTGCATCACATAGGGGCTCCGAAGACAGGAAGACCACGTCCTATTGTAGCCAAATTCGGCCACTTCAAGCAGAAGGAGCAGGTGAAGAGTTGTGGCAGAGAGCTGAAAGGAACGGATTTCAGCGTGAACGACCAGTTCCCCAAAGAGATCCTGGAACGACGCAGGGTCCTCTTCCCAGTCAGACGTAGTTTTATCCAGAAAGGCTCCCGAGCTGTCATCGCCGTGGACCGGCTCTACGTGGACGGACAGCTCTACTGCGACCCCGGCATCACTCCATGGCTGTATTGACCGCACACCAGATAAGAATCCGCTACACTATCCTCTTCACTCACACTCTCTTGTATTAACTTTTGCTTAACTATGTAATTTCAGTTTGCTAATTTAGTATAACGTCACCGTCACTCTCCGCCAACGCTTTAATTGGAATGTTTCCGTTTTTATTTCTTTCCCTCTCTCCCTCTTGTCGCGCACCTTGCTCTTTGGTTTATTTGCTTCTCTTTTCTATCACTGCGTCGATCACCTGTTTCCCTATCCATCCACAAGCGACACTGTCTATTTCTACATGCTTACTCTGCACGATCACGCACACACATGCGTTTAAAGGCAACACATTTACAACAGCCACACAGCGCACACAGATATAGGATACACGCACACATTTGCTCATATTAGTTATTATGCACACACATAGTCAGACCTATGGAGCTTCTTACCATGCATTTTCTTCTCTTTACTCACCAAAAAAAAAAAAGATGTGTTTCCATTTTCCTCACCCGTCTAAGCGAGACATACAGCGTACATCATTAGCCACAAACACACAACTATGGGCATGCTAAGATTTGTACATGGAATGTGCATGGAGCTGGCTCTAGGGAAAAAAGGTTAAAAATAATTAACCAACTTAAAAAATTACAGGCAGACGTTGTTTTATTACAAGAAACCCACATGCCTGTCACAGGTTTGAATAAACTTAAAACACCTGAGTTTCCTAACGTGTTCTCAGCCTGTTATAATTCTAGACAAAGGGGAGTAGCAATTCTAATACATAAAAATATTAATTTCACAGTACTCGATACAGTTATAGATCCAGAGAGCAGATTCCTATTCGTCAAACTATCTATACTTAACCAAAAGCTAGGTATTGTAAGTATATATGGTCCAAATGTTGATGAACCCTCATTCTTTCACGGTTTTTTTAGTACACTCTCTGAACACTTAGATTGCACAATTGTTCTTGGAGGCGACCTCAACCTTGGACTAAATGAAGACATGGATAGGCTCAATACAGCAGGAACTCAGCGTAATTGGCAATCCACAAATATAATCAAACAGTATATGAGCGACTTTGGTCTTTGCGATGCATGGCACTCCCTTCACCCCACCAGTAAGGAATATACTTTTCTCTCACATGTCCATCACTCCTACTCTCGTCTGGATTATTTTTTGGTCGGCAGCTCACTGCTGAACGACATTTCAGACACTGAGATTCACCCTATAGCTGTCAGCGATCATGCTCCTGTATCTTTAACACTAATGCAAAAGAATAATACTACGCCAAGTAAAAACTGGAGATTTAATACATCACTGCTCAAAGACGAAGATACTTTAAAAAAGACTGGACTCTATATTTAGGCTTTAATGACATTCCTAGAACATCAGCATCTGTCCTCTGGGAAGCAGGGAAAGCTGTGATGAGAGGTAAAATAATCTTTCTCATCACATAAGAAGAAAGAAGAAAACAAAAAAATTCAGGAACTAGAGAAAAACATCAAATCAAAATCAAATCAAATCACTTTTATTGTCACATCACATGTGCAGGTACATTGGTACAGCACATGCGAGTGAAATTCTTGTGTGCGAGCTTCACAAGCAACAGAGTTGTGCAAAATACAATAATGTAAACAAGCAAAATACAAGAATGGCTACATCTGAAACTAATAAATATATGTACAATATATAATAGTATATGCATTTCTGGATGTGTATACTAAATATTTTTCTACGTGTGTGTGTGTGTGTGTGTGTGTGTGTGTGTACACATATTTTACAAATTAAATAGAGTAAACAATAAATAAAATATATACAAATATACATCAAATCCTTATGTGATGTCACACCAAGATCAAGAAATATTAAACAAAATACGCAAGACAAAACTAGAATTAAATGAAATTATTAATAAAAAGACTAAATTCTTAGTACAAAGACTTCGCCTGCAAAATTATGAACACGGTAACAAATCCGGACAATTTTTTGCTAACCAGTTAAAAATCAATAAAGAAAAAACAACTATTTGTGCTGTTAAAGATTTATCTGGGAACACAATATATGATCCTAAAAAAATAAAATTTTCAGGGATTTCTATAAAACTTTATACACACCACAAATAAACCAATCTAAAAACAAAATTGATCAATTTCTCGACAACATAACTCTTCCAAAATTATTGGACACCCAAGCAATGGCACTGGATTCACCACTGACGCCAGGTGAACTCCAGGAAGCCCTGATAAGTATGCCCAATAATAAGGCTCCAGGTCCAGACGGTTTTCCAACAGATTTTTACAAAGAATTCTGGACAATTCTGGCACCCGTTTTTCACATGATGTTGCAGGAAATCAAAGAAAATGGTAGACTACCAACAAATATGAACTCTGCAAATATCAGTCTCTTACTAAAACCAGGCAAAGACCCTGTATTTCCTTCAAGTTATCGTCCAATATCCCTTATTAATGTAGACCTCAAAATAATCTGCAAAGCCCTCTCAAAGAGACTAGAGGAGATAACCCCCCTCTTAATTCATCCTGACCAAACTGGTTTCATAAAAGGTAGGCACTCATCAACAAATACACGTAGATTACTTAATTTGATAGACTACTCATACAGTAAAAACCTAGAAACTACAATATTCTCTTTAAACGCAGAAAAAGCATTTGACAGAGTTAACTGGAAATTTCTATTTGCAACTTTACACAAATTTGGTTTTGGATCCTCTTTCATAAACTGGTTAAAAATATTATATAATTCCCCAACAGCTTGTGTCAGAACAAATGACCAAACATCCTCCAGCTTCTGTCTCCTGAGGGCACCAGGCAGGGTTGCCCACTCTCCCCTTCACTGTTTGCAATTTATTGTAAAATAATATTGAGCCACTAGCAGCAGCAATTACACAGGCTACAACAATTAAGGGCATAAAATGTAAGAATGTAGAACATAAAATCAGCCTTTATGCGGATGATGTGTTACTTTTTCTCCAAAACTCACAAACCAATATCTCTGGGGTAATTGCATTGATAAATTCTTTGTCTCAGATTACTCAATTAATTGGTCAAAATTTACAGTCCTTCTGATTAATTGCTCCTTCCATAATTCTTCTGCTTCTGGAAATATAAAATATTTAGGTATTAATGTCTCTCCTAAAATTTCAGAATTAACTAAATTAAACCACATCCCATATTTAAAGACAGTAGAAGGCGACCTGGCTAGATGGAAATCTTTACCCATAACACTCATGGGAAAGGTCGCCGCTATAAAAATGATGGTCTTGCCAAAAATAAACTATTTATTTTCAATGATCCCAAATAAGCCATCACAAGATTGGTTCAGATCTCTAGACTCGTATATTTCTAAATTCCTTTGGAAAAATAAACCCCCACGTATCAGCTTAAAAACACTACAAAGGACCAAGGATAAAGGAGGATTAGATCTGCCTAACTTTAATCACTATTTTTTAGCCAACAGGCTTCAGTTCATCTCTAGATGGTTTAAACACACCCTCTTAGATGAACCTTGGATAGATGTAGAACAGGCACTATGTAATAACCTAGAAATTTCAGACCTACCATTTATCAGCTCAAACATCAAACGACATGAATGCTTTAAAAGCATCAACATCAGCTCTTCTCTGACAGCATGGTGGGAGTTTCTAAAAATGACAGAGCCTTCATTAATCCCATGCAAACGTACACCTATCTGGAACAATCCGGACATATTACAAAACAATAATATGATAAACTTTCCAGATTGGAGTTGCAAAGGAATTAAATACTTTGAATATATATTGGAAGGAACAGACTTTATTTCATTTGACAGACTAGTTACACAAAATGGGATCAACAAGAAACGATTTTTGGAATATCAACAAATTAAATCCATAGTAAAAAAGAAATTTAATCCCAGTGAAGCTGAATTACAAACACCACCAAGTGTGGTACAATTTCTTACTTGCGGAAGCGGATTTATCGATCAGCTTAGACCAAAACCTTTGGTCTCAGATATCCTTAAAAACCTTTCAATGGATCAGAAATCCCAGTTTGCAATTAATACAATACAAAATATTACACAGAGTGCACTATACTGGTCATAGGATGTTCAAGATGGGCTATACGCCTTCCAACAACTGCTCACACTGCACAGCAAATACACCGGACAATTACATCCACGCTCTTTGGTTCTGTCCACCAGTTCAGAAATTCTGGCGTGAGATATGTGAAGACTTATCGAAGTGTCTGAAATGCAACATTCCAGCCTTTAGTGTGCATGCTGGTCAACTTGGATGAGGTCAATGCAGAAATAAACACAGCCCACGTTGTTTTTACGGCCCTATGCATCGCCAAGAAAATGGTCCTCATTAACTGGAAAAATAAAAATAATCCTAATTCTAACCAATATAAAAACCATCTAATAGATCACATTAGTCTTGATACAGCCTCTGCCATCACATTTGATCAATCCCTTTGGGCTCCTTTGATCGGCTTCATCACCTAGTGGGGGTCATGGTTTGGTCCTGCCTTCGCTATTGTGGTTGATATGGGGGTAGGGACGGCCTTAGGGCGTCTGGGGAGTCCCTAGGGCTGTTTCCCTGGAGGGACTAACCTGGGGGATGTGGCCATGACCTGGTTAGTGGCTCTTAGATGGTGTTTTCCTTGTGGCTGCATACAGCGGAGATGGGGGAGGGTCTGTGCTGGCAGACGTTGGTTACTGGCCTGGTAGCCTGGCTGCCCCTGGGTGGGTCCGGGACGGGTGTGGAGGCTTGGGGGTCTGGGGGTGCTCCGCCCCCGGTCTGGGGTTTGTGGGCGGGTGGATGCAGGGGGGCTCAGCCCCAGTGCAGGGGACCTCTGGTGCATCGGCCCTACTAGGGGGCTCTCTAACTGGTGGGGAGGTTGTTATATCTTTGCAGGTGGTCTCCTCACTACAGGAGCTCACTCTGCAGGTGGGGGGAGAGATATAGGAGAGGTGGAGAATGAACTCAACCTGAGTGTCTATTGTCTTGTGTAGTTTGGGAGATGATTGGATGATGGGGTGGGTGCAGTTTTCTCTGGGGTGGAGTCGGGTGGGCTGCCCCGGACTCTGTGGGGCTGTGCTGCTGCTGCGGGCCCCGGTCCGGATGGGCCTGGGCCCCCTTGCCCTGGTGGGTTCCAGAGTGTGGGGGTGCCTACTGGGGTCAGCGGGGGAGCTGGCCCCAGGGAGGGGCCGCTTGCCCCTCCCTTTCTTCCCTCCCCATCCTCAGCTGCCTCCCTATTCCCGCTCTACCACACCCACCCAGACACGCAGGGCTTGGGGTGCAGGTATGTCACCAGGGTGCAGGGGAGGCACTCCCCCTCTGTCCCCTTCTGGCCGCCTGTGCCTCAATTTTATTCTGCAACCTAGACATCCACATTACTCACTCTTACATAACACATACATATAGGGCCTTGGGGGTGGGCACGTTTTACAGCATCCAGAGGATGGTCGGTGTACTCCAACCCACCTCTGGTGCTGGTGCCCTACCCTCAATTTTAAATGTATTTAGACACTAAGGGTTTTCGGGAAGAGCCGTGCTGCTCTCTGAGAGGAAGCTAGTACCATGCTCTCCTGTGTTTTAAATGCACTTTAGAACAGCACACAGCAACACGACATATGAGCGGGCGGAGGGAGGTTTGGGGTCTTCGCTCACCCCGGTTCTGTTAGCCGTCAGGGCTGGGGGGCTGGGAGGAGGTGCTGGCCGTCAGATTGGGGTCTGGGATGCGGGGCCTCCCTGCTACTGCAGATAAGGAGGTGGTCCGCTTGCCTCTACCCCAGACAGAAGGATTACATCTCCTGGGTCTAGGTGCAGCTTGCCCCTCTGGGGGCGGGGGTACCTGGACCTGGGATATAGAGTATGTCTGGGGAGTGCGACTGTTTGTGCAGTGTCTATTTGTGTCTGTCTACACGTTGGGTGAGTGCCGAGTATTTGGTTTTGTATATGGGGGTGGGAATGCATGTTTCTGTCTGCGTGCGCCTGTTCGTCTGTGTCTATATGTCAGGTTGGGTCTTAGACTCGACCTCTCTGGGTACATCTCAGGCCCTCCAAAGTACGGAGGCCTATCTCCCCTCACCACACTCCCTGCCGGTGGCTGATGCCCTCAGACGTTGGTGTGTTGGTGGTCCTTGTCGTCTGGGGCTGGGCGCTCATGTATGTACCGGCTCACTCCTGGTGGCCGATTGGCAGGGCCTGGCGCCTGTGGCCCGGCTGGGCCCCTTCCAGGGGGTGGGGTGCCCTCAGGCCTCTGGCCTCTGGGCCTGAAGCTCGGTCCTCTCTGGCACAGCTGGCTGCACACTGCAACCCCCTCTGGTCTCTGCTCCGTGGCTGCTGGGTGACCTCTCGTTTGGGGCTCTACTCAGCTCTTCCCAGGAGGGTGGCACGGTTCCCCCCCTTTTAGTGGTCCTCCTCGGGTCCTTGTACTCTGGGGCCTCTGGATGTCGGACGGGGCTATGGCTCCCCACACTCCCTAGCAGATCCTTACATGGAGAAACCTTTGGAATACAAGCATGCTGATCCACACAGGTGTGCACACAGGTGTACACACGGGTGTTCACAGACGTGGACTACACCTTTCTTGGCTGCTGCCTCAAAGCACATTGTGCGCTGTCTATCTTGCGTGCTGCACAATATCGTTTAATATTTAGTATCTACTGATATCTACTGCTAGCTAGTTTATTGTGATGGTGCTGGTTTTTTATTATGTTGCTCTTTGTTGTTTGCTTTGTCTTCTGTTTTTTTTTCTCCATACAGGTGATCCAGGAGTTTTTGTTTGTTTTTCTTTCTTTCTTCCCCCCCTTTCTCACCGTCTCTTCTCCCCTTTGGTTTTCTTTCTCTCCCTCTCTTTCTTTCATTCTTTCTCCCTGTCCTATCCCCCAGTCATGTCTGTCCTCTTTGTAGCAACTGAAAATAAAATAAATTCATAATTATAATAAAGGTCAATCAAATGGACCAATATGGCAAGGCCATGATGATCCACTTGGTAAAATAAATCTGGCATCTTTCTTGGCCTTAAGACAACAATTCTGATGGCTAAAGATCCAAACAGGACACACACACACACACAAAAAAAAGAAAATAGAGTAACAGGACCACTGAGTCTTTGACTTTATTTATTTTCTGCTGTATTTTACTTGCATCTATTTGAAAGACTGAGTGTAAACACAAAAAATATTTTATTTTATGAGCTGGAATGTGCAGAAAATAGGTCTAAATATTAAACTAATTTCTTCCAGTCAGAGAATGTTGCATATAATAAAATGTTTGCTTGATGCATGAAGTTAAAAGATTAAAACTGATAAAACAAGTTTTAAAAAGAGACTTTTCCATTTGATTACATTTTGTATGATGGATTATGTAGAAAAAGTAGAATTGGGCTGAAAGATCTATCGCTTTATCACCTCTTCAGGTTGTAAATCGTGTTTTTAAAAAGTAACTAAGTAACTAAGTAATTAATTACTTTTGAAAAGAAGTAATCAGTAAAGTAACGGGATTACTTTTTTGGGGAAGTAATCAGTAATTAGTTACTTATTACTTTTTTCAAGTAACTTGACCAACACTGTCTACCACACTATATAAGACAATCAACACCCAGGTTGAGTTCATTCTCCACCTCTCCTTTGCCACTCGCCCACCTGCAGAGTGGACTCAAGTGGAGCAGAGACCTCCTGCAAGGATCTGACAAACTCCCCACCGATTGAAAATAACCCCATTTCCGCCGGCGCATCAAAGGCCCCCCACGCCAGGGCAGGGCCCAAGTGCATGCACCCACCCACAACCCCGGCGACACACCAGCCAGGACCCGAGCCCCCAGGACCCAGCCAAAGCCTGGAGACTGAGCACTCCCAGAACCCCAAGACCCCATGCCCGCTCCAGACAACCCAGGGGCAGCTAGGTCACTGGGCCAGTGACCCATGTCCACCAATGCAAACCCACCCCAGCCCTGCTGCATGCAGCCACCAGGAAAACACCACCCAAGAGTTACCAGAGCCCCCATCAGAACATGACCACGGGCCCCAGTTGGTGCTCCTCGGTTGAAATGTCCCTAGGGATTCCCCAGATGCCCCAAGCCCACGCCTATGACACACACCAGCAATACTAGCGAAGGCATGACAAAACCACGACACCCCAACCCTCACTAGGTGATGGAGCCGCTCAAAGGAGCCCAAAGGGATTGATCTAATGTGATGCCAGAGGCTGTATCAAGACTAATGTGATCTATTAGATGGTTTTTATATTGGTTAGAATTAAGATTATTTTTATTTTTCCAGTTAATGAGGACCGTTTTCTTGGCGATGCATAGGGCAGTAAAAACAACGTGGGCTGTGTTTATTTCTGCAGTGACCTCATCCAAGTTGCCCAGCATGCACACTAAAGGCTGGAATGTTGCATTTCAGACACTTTGATAAGTCTTCACATATCTCGCGCCAAAACTTCTGAACTGGTGGACAGAACCAAAGAGCGTGGATGTAATTGTCCGGTGTATTGCCTTGACAGTGTGAGCAGTTGTTGGTAGACGTAAAGCCCATCTTGAACATCCTATGACCTGTATAGTGCACTCTATGTAGTATTTTGTATTGAATTAACTGAAGACTGGGATTTCTAATCAATTTAAAGGTTTTTAAGCAAATCTGAGACCAGAAGTTTAGGTCTAAGTTAACTGATAAATCCGCTTCCCATTTTGCAATAGGAAGTGATATTGATTCATCTGTTTTAGAAAGCATTCTGTATGTTTTGGATAGTAATTTGGGGGTTTTAAGTGTAAGAAATTGAACCACACTTGGTGGTGTTTGTTGTTCAACTTGACCCGGTTTAAATTTCTTTTTTACTATGGATTTAATTTGTTGATATTCTAAAAATCTTTTCTTGTTGATCCCATAAAAAAAAACAAAAACAAAAAAAAACCAAGATGGCGGCGCGCATGGGTGCAGCGGCTCTTAGCTCTCCAGTTTGGTGCTCGTTTTTACTTTTAATGTGGATATTTTTGAATGTTTGCAACACCGCCATCTCTTACAGTCGCCAGAACCTAATTGATCTAGGTTTTAAATATAGTTTGTCTGTTTCTGGCGACTATCAGCGAACACACAACATCCTGGTGGAGATAGCGAGACCGCCAGGGTCACCGTGGATGGTCTGCCCGCCCAGCAAGCGTAGAAGGCGACGGAGGGAAAGAAAGCAGAAGAGGGGATGCCGGTCGGGCTCAGACGCTAGGCTACGCAAACATCCACACCGGCCAGCACTTCCGAGCCTTTTCCTATCGAACGCCAGATCCATCACCCACAAACTTGACGAATTGGAGCTACAGATAGCCAACACAAGCTTTGCACGTAACTGCAGCATTATTCTTATTACGGAGACGTGGCTCCACCCGCTGATTCCCGACGCTGCAGTCGAGTTAGCAGGCCGCACGCTACACCGGCATGACAGAAACAGCAACTCAGGTAAAAGCAGAGGAGGGGGGCTATGTGTTTACATGCATAACGAGTGGTGTTGTAACAGCAGGATCATTCACACACACTGTTCTCCTGATTTGGAGGTTCTGGCAGTCTCGTGCAGACCTTTTTACATCCCGAGGGAGTTTACAGTAGTTATTGTGATAGCTGTTTATATACCGCCGGATGCTAACGTTAGCACGGCTCTCAGCCTCTTGCTCAACACCATAAACAAACAACAGCTTGCCCACCCCGATGGGGTTTTTATTGTCGCCGGCGACTTTAACAAAGCGTGCCTAAAGACTGTGCTTCCTAAATTTGTCCAGTTCGTGGACTTTGCTACGAGAGGAGAACACACTTTGGACCATGTCTATTCAAACATCAGGCATGCTTTCAGAGCGACACCCCTCCCCCACCTGACTGGATCTGACCACCTCTGCATGTCCCTCACCCCCACCTACACCCCCCTGCTGAGAAAAACAAAGCCCCAGACAAAGACAATAAAAACCTGGCCTGAAGGAGCCCTTTCTCAACTGCAGGACTGCTTCTCAACAACTGTATGGGATTTATTCTCCAGCCACAACCTCCAGGAGTACACGGACACTGTACTCTCGTACATCAGGAACTGTGTTGACAATGTCACCGTCAACAAAAGGGTCAGGGTGTTTCCAAATCAAAAACCCTGGATGAATAGCGAAGTGCAATCCCTCCTAAAAAGCCGCAACACTGCCTTCAAGTCAGGGGACAGGGCTGCGTATAGGGCGGCCAGGGCAGACCTGAGTAGAGGCATCAGGAAAGCTAAGGCTGCCTATAGGAGGAGGATTGAAGATCACTTTGCTGACAACGACCCCAGAAAAATGTGGCAGGGGATCAATCACATTACCAACTACAGAAGCAATAACCAGGCAACATCTAGGACTGATGCCTCGCTGGCTGAGGATCTAAACCGTTTCTTCGCCCGCTTTGAGACGACCAGGCCCTCAGCTGCCACACCACTTCCACCCGCCCCCAGCACTGGCACACTAACACTAAGGGAGCACCAAGTGAGGTGTGTTCTAAGGTCAGTGAATCCCAGGAAGGCGGCAGGTCCTGATGGAATACATGGAAAGGTTCTAAGAGCATGTGCTGACGAACTGACCGGAGTCTTCACTAAAATCTTCAACCTTTCCTTGTCATCAAACACCGTCCCGCCCTTCCTCAAAACCTCCACCATCATCCCCATCGCCAAGAAGACAGCTGTGGCCAGCCCAAATGACTACAGGCCTGTTGCACTTACGCCTGTAGTGATGAAGTGCTTTGAGAGACTGGTCTGTCAGCACATCAGGGCCGGTCTGCCTCCCACTCTGGACCCCCACCAATTTGCCTACAGGACAAATCGTTCCACCGAGGACGCTATCACCATAGCGCTCCACACTGCGCTGAGTCACCTGGAGCACCGAGGAAGCTATGTGAGAATGCTCTTTCTGGACTTCAGCTCAGCATTCAATCATATCATCCCGGAGATCCTGGTCCAGAAACTGTCTCACCTGGGACTCTCCACCCCCATCTGCCTCTGGATCAAGGACTTCCTGACAAATAGACCACAGTCTGTCAGACTCGGCCCCCACCGGTCCAGCACCATCACACTCAGCACCGGGTCTCCACAAGGATGTGTTTTGAGTCCCCTCCTGTTTACGCTCTACACATCCGACTGCTCCCCTACCCATCTCTCAAACACCATCATAAAGTTCGCGGATGACACCACAGTGGTTGGACTCATCTCAAGGGGGGATGAGTCGGACTACAGAGATGAGGTCAACAGACTGACTGAGTGGTGTTCAGTTAACAACCTCCAACTGAACACCACGAAAACTAAAGAACTTATCTTGGACTTCAGGAAGGGCAGAGCAGACCCGGCCCCACTTTACATTCACGGGAGCTGTGTGGAGAGGGTACACTCCATGAGGTTTCTGGGTGTGCAGATATCTGATGACCTCTCCTGGACTGCAAATACTACAGCGGTGGTTAAAAAGGCCCAGCAGCGTCTCCACTTTCTGAGAGTGCTCAGGAGGAACAACCTGGAGGAGAGGCTGCTGGTGACATTTTACAGAGCCACCATAGAGAGCATCCTAACGTACGGCATAACAACATGGTATGCAGGGTGCTCAGCTGCAGACAGGAAAGTACTGCAGAGGGTCATCAACACAGCCCAGAAGATCACTGGCTGCTCTCTGCCCAGCCTGGAGGTCACTGCAAACTCTCGGTACCTCAGCAGAGCTGGCAATATCATCAAGGACCACTCTCACCCCAGCAACCAACTGTTTGAACTATTACCGTCAGGTCACATAAAACCAGGACAAACAGATTCAGGGATAGCTTCTTTCCCAGAGCTATCACCGTAGTAAATAAGCACAAAAACAATTGAACCTATTCCATACCGTCACTGTCATTATATTATGCTGCTATTCATACTGTCATTATATTAATGCTGCTATCCTGTATATATTGTACTTACTATTGTTTGAGTACTTACGATTGTTTTTTTTGTACTTTTTATATTTTACATTTATATTTATTATTGAAACTTGCACCAAGGGAGTGGCACTCCAATTTCGTTGTACTCTGTACAATGACAATAAAGGCTATTCTATTCTATTCTATTCTATTCTATTCTATTCTATTCTATATTGTGTAACTAGTCCGTCAAATGAGATAAATTCTGTTCCTTCTAATATATGTTCTAAGTATTTGATTCCCTTACCACTCCAATCTGGAAAATTAATCATATTAATGTTTTGTAATATGTCAGGGTTGTTCCAGATAGGTGTACGTTTGCATGGGATTAATGAAGACTCTGTCAACTTCAGAAACTCCCACCATGCTGTCTGAGAAGAGGTGATGCTGATGCTTTTAAAGCATTCATGTCGTTTGATGTTTGAGCTGATAAATTGTCTGAAATCTCTAGATTATTGCATAGTGCTTGTTCTACATCTAGCCAAGGTTCATCTAACAGAGCGTGTTTGAACCATCCTGAGATGAACTGAAGCCTGTTGGCTAAGAAGTAGTGCTGAAAGTTAGGTAGATCTAATCCTCCTTTATCCTTGGTCCTCTGATACACTGAGTTTATGTTTCCAAAGGAATTTAGAAATATGAGAATCCAAAGATCTGAACCAGTCTGGTGACGGTTTGTTCGGGATCATTGACAATAAATAATTGATTTTTGGCAAGACCATCATTTTTACTGCAGCGACCCTTCCCATGAGTGATATGGGTAAAGATTTCCATCTAGCCAGATCACCTTCTTCTTTCTTTATTAGTGGGATGTGGTTTAATTTAGTTAAATCTGCAAGCTTAGGACAGAAATTAATACCTAAATATTGAGTATTCCCAGGTTACAGTGGGGTAGAAGAAGAATTATGGAAGGAGCAATTAATCGGAAGAACTGTAGATTTTGACCAGTTAATCGAATAATCTGAAAACTCTTGAAAAATAGTTTATTAATGTAATTACCTCAGAGAGATTGGTTTGTGAGTTCTGGAGGAAAAGCAACATCTCAGAGCCTCCAAAAAGAAAGAAGCGGAAAGATATTAATACCTTAGAAGATGTAGTCAGGCTACTACATGAAAGTAAAAGGTTCTACATCCTTGCATATTATGCCCTTAATCACTGTATTCTGTCTAATTGCTGCTGCTACTGTTTCAAAAACACTGCAAACAGTGAAGGGGAGAGTGGGCATCCCTGCCTGGTGCCCTCAGGAGACAGAAGCTGGAGGATGTCTGGTCATTTGTTCTGACACAAGCTGTTGGAAAATTGTATAATACTTTTTAACCAGTTTATGAGTTTCCAAACCAAATTTGTGTCAAGTTGCGAATAAAAATTTCCAGTTAACGCTCTCAAACGCTTTTTCTGCATTTAGAGAAAATTTTTTGGTTTCAGTGTTTTTTCTGCATGAACAGTCTATCAAATTAAGTAATCTACGTGTGTTTGTTGATGAGTGCCTACCTTTTATGAAACCAGTTTGGTCAGGATGAATTAAGAGGGGGGTTATCTCCTCTAGTCTCTTTGAGAGGGCTTTGCAGATTATTTTGAGGTCTGCATTAATAAGGGATATTGGACGATAGCTTGAGGGATACAGGGTCTTTCCCTGGTTTTAGCAAGAGACTAATATTTGCAGAGTTCATATTTGTTGGTAGTCTGCCATTTTCCATGAATTCCTGCTACATCATGTGGGATACTGGTGGCAGAATTGTCCAGAGTTATTTGTAGAATTCTGCTGGAAAGCCGTCTGGACCTGGAGCCTTATTACTGGGCATACTTATCAGGGCTTCCTGGAGTTCACCTGGCGTCAGTGGGGACTCCAGTGCCATTACTTGACTGTCTAGTCATTTTGGAAGAGTTACGTTTTTCAAGAAAATGATTAATTTCATTTTTAGATGGATTTATTTGTGGTGAATATAAAGTTTCATAGAAATCCCTGAAAATGTTCATTCTTCCAGGGTCGTATATTGTGTCACTGTTGGTCTCTGTTTTAAATTAAATCAGCTTTCAGCTTTAATTCAAAGGATTTAAAATGGTGCTGCATTAACTTACAGCCATTTTATACACAGTCCCACATTTTTAGAAATGTGCCCAGTACTAAATTAATATAATTATATAAGGATATAAGAGTTTTTAAATACTTGGCTTTGCATTCTGACTTTAATCTACAGCCAATGAACATTCTGCACACACTGCATCATTACAGTTGATCTCAACCTAACAGCTGGGAAAGGTTTCAGCACCCAGACAAACCTGAAGTGGTTAACCAGAAGAAAATGTATGGCTGGATAATTTGCTGTTATTAATTAATAGATACAGTACTGATTATGCTTATCATTGCAATGTCAGCTATTGATCTGATAGCTCATTTCCAAGTCAAATTATTGATTGGGTTTACCATGTCTTACCTGGAAGGGGGGTTATTAGGCACGTCACCTAGACTCCCACCATCCTGAATCTTTATCACTTGCACTTTGATACTTTCTATTAGTCATGAATGAGTAAGATATAAATCTGTCCAACTCCATCAAGCTCTGAAGTCTGCTCCAGTGTGCCTTGCTGGAAGGTAATGAGATCGATGAGTTCAGTCGGGTTCTGATTTGTGTTGTACACAGCTAGTATTTTGCTGCAACTGGGAATATTGTTTGTACATTGTAGTGCACATACTAGCAACTACACATAAGCCTCAAATTAAGGATTCAGTTAGTTTTTAGATTTTTTGTTGTGTTGTTTTAACAATCTGTAAAATTTCACTCAGGTAATGTTCATCTGACTAATTAAGGAGCAATTGTAGTTGAAGCTCTGATTTTGTGACTCGTGTAGGATGAACTATCTAATGACACTGATTTATAATTACTCAGAAGCTCAGTTCTACAGAAGGACACCAGGGGAGTCTCCAGACCACAACATGGCAAAACTCCTTATAGGTAAATAACGTTCATTCATTCTTCCATTAATTTTTCCTTGTTAATTTATTGAGCGGTAGAGCATCGTCATTATAATACTGAGTTCATCATTATTGTTATTTTAATTACTCTGTATTTTTTTCTATCCTTCTATCTTGGATAAAGATTACGTGTATTTACTAGAGATCACGGCTCAGGCGATGATTTAAGGATTTATGGTGTTTCTCAACAACAAGGCAGATGGCTGCATGGCATTTAAAACACATCAATTTACCAGCACCGGGCATCAGCTAAAATGTTAACAATCATATCTAACAACAGTAATAACAAAAGCGACGATTTTCACGTTTTCTTGTTTCCTTTTTTCAGCTCTGGGCATTCTGTGTGTTATACACATTTGTAAGTACCTGTGTTCATTGACCGAGTCTTGCCACCATGATCAACGTTTCAGAATAAACCCAACGAGTCTTTGCTCTATCTGCCCTTAGGTTCAGCCAATAAGCTGGTGTGCCATATGACCAACTGGGCCCAGTACAGACCGAGTGCTGGCAAATTCACACCAGATAACATCGATCCCTTCCTGTGCACCCATGTCATCTATGCTCTGGCCACCATTAACAGCTTCAACCAGATCAGCCCCGTTGAGCAGAATGATGAGGAGCTGTACAGGAGCCTTAACAGCCTGAAGAATGTGTGAGTTCAGTCGTGCAATGCACCAGTATTAACCACAATTTAATATTAGCCTGCAACCACTTTTAAGCCAAAAGCCACGTTTCAGTGTTTCCATCGCAGCTTCTTTCAGCAGAGTAGCTTTTAGAAGAACATTTAAATAAGAAGGATGAGTAACCTTGAATTCTGTCACAATATTTGTAATTATTTAGAAATAATTGGGATCACAACGATGACAGCAATCTGACTGGAAGTCAGGTGTTCCTTAATTATTTAAGGTTATGTCTTTGTGTCTCCTGCTCTCTGCTAACAGCAACCCTGCACTGAAGACTCTGCTGACTGTTGGAGGAACTGTTAATGGAGTGAGCCCGTGAGTTTCACCGTCACCAGTTCTCAGATCTCATATCTACCTCTATTACTTTCATGCAGACGAGATGTCATGTTTTATATTTCCCTGCATCCCACCAGATTCATTGCTATGGTTTCCACTTCTGAGAATCGTGCACTCTTTATCAAGTCTGCCATCAGTTTCCTGCACGCCCATAACTTCGACGGGATAAACCTGGACTGGGAATATCCTGGACACAATGGTAGCCCAGAAGGTGACAAGGAGAAGTTCACTCTATTGGTCACGGTAAACACAGCTCACACTGGCCTCAAATTTTAAATGCAATGTTGAAGCTAGACTACATTGTGGCATGATGATTAGCGCTGTTAGCGGTGACAGTAGGTGTGAGTATGAGTGTGAATGGTGTCTCTGTGTTAGCCCTGTGAAAAACTGGTGACCTACGAAGAGTGTAACCTGCCTCTCACCCTGTAGCAGCAGGACCCTGAACTGAATAAGCAGGAAAAAATGAATGGATGCTGAATATCGAGTGTTTTCTCTACCACTGGATTCTTTTGGTTGGGTTAATTTCAAAAAGTTGCTTTTTGTTGAATTTTTGTTGATCACTGCATTGCAAAATTTTGTTGATGAAATGAAATAATTCTTGTAAAACAGAGCAGCCAATAATAATCAATCCATTCAGTGTCTCCATGGTCTCATATGTTAAACCTCACAAATATTAAATGAAAATAAGGTCCTGTGTGTCTTTGACCTTGAAATAACACTGCACTGGAAATCTTGTTTCTTGTGTTACATTCTGTACCCTGTGGTTGATGAAAGGATGAATGTACCCTACCGTGTTTTCTTTCATTTTGCCTCTGTCACCATTCTTTTTCCTAACAGTTTACAATATACATTACTTTACTTATACATTACTGTATTTATGTAACAACTGACACCTTTTCTTCACAAAACCCAAAAAACCCTTTATCATAACAGTGCATTGCTTTGAGAATAATCATTCTTCACTGTTGTAATCAGAATTTTCTCTGACTGGCTCTGCGTTGCTTTTGCCCTTTCCCCCTATAGGAGCTTGTAAAAGCATTCGAGGCTGATGCCATAGAAAACAAGAGAACTCAGCTGCTGCTATCGGCCAATGCTGCTGCACTTCCTCAGACTGTTGATAGAGCATATGAGGTCGCCAAGATTGCACCGTAAGCTTGATTTCAGCATTTGTACATATTTTCAGGAAAGTAAGGAATCCCCCCAAAAATTTTCACCATTACTGAACTTTAGCATTAGCAAATAACTCATTAGTATTAATTATTAGTGTTCCTTATTTCAAATGACACAGAGCCCAATTTTACATGTATTGTGTGACCACAAAGGTCCCATATGGTCTGTGTCTTTCAAAAATGAACAAATGTATTGAACAAAAATTTCCAACCCAACAGACACTTTGACTTTATCAACATCATGACCTATGACTACCATGGTCACTGGGATCCAGTAACTGGACACAACAGCCCACTGTATGAGAGCGCTGTGGACTCTGGCATACAACTTCATTACAACATAGTAAGAACCACACTATCACATCTACATCTGTCCTCGCTTTCTTCTTCAGATAAAGGTTATCCAATCAAATGTAACATAACAAGTTTAACACAAGCTTTATGCAATGTTCGTCTCCCTGTTTTGTAGAACTCCTCTATAGCCCACTGGGTCTCTCTGGGAGCACCATCTGAAAAGCTGCTGCTAGGTTTCCCTACTTATGGAAGGACCTTCCGTCTTAGCGGTGGGGCAAATGGCCTGGGAGCACCAGCCAATGGGCCCGCAGGTGCTGGACCCTACACTCGCACTGAAGGTTTCTGGGCCTTCTATGAGGTACAATAACACATTCATAAAAAGCTCAAGTTTGTTTGTGCTGTAAGTCACCTATTACTCCATGATTGGTGGCTGTAGCTCAGGAAGTAGAGGAGGTCATCTATTAATTGGAAGCTCTGTGTTTTGATCCCTGGCTGGTCCAGTATCCTTAGGCAAGGTATTGAAGCCCATGTTGCTCTCCAATGTGTTCATCAAAGTGTGAATGTTAGATAGAAAGCATTTAGGTGTGGAAAAGGTGCTTGTATGAATGCATGTTTCATAAATCCCTGTGAGTGCTCAAGTAGAGTAGAAAAGCCCTATGCAAGAACCTCTTCACCTACCATTAATCCACTTAAGAAGGAAAATGTCAGTCCAAAAGCCTGTGTTGTTTCTGGGTTACCAGATCTGTGACTTCACTAATACTGCTACTCTTGGATGGATCTCTGAGCAAGAGGTTCCATATGCCACCTATGGGAGTTCCTGGTTGGGCTATGATGACCAGCGCAGCTATTCTTCCAAGGTAAACAGGTTTGATATGCCTCAAATAAGACAAGTTCTTGCATTTGTTCTGTTCTATTGAATTGTGCCCACTTTTATTATAATCAGTTTTGTTGGCTGTCCTGCAGGTCCAGTGGCTGACTGCCCACAATTTGGGAGGTGCTCATGTGTGGACTATGGATATGGATGACTTCAGTGGATCTTTCTGCTCAGCTGGAGATTATCCTCTCATCAACCACCTCAGGATTTCAATGGGTAAGTGGTGTAATTCAGCTAACTCAGTGTTTATAAAATACAATAGAATACAACACAACTTTATTTATATAGCAGATGTAAAACCAAAGGTACACCAAAGTGCTTCACAACAAGGTTAAAACATAACAGATAACAGGGTACAAATAAATTAACAAGTGAGAAATGCTAGTTAAACAATCAATACAGATAAAACAGGAAATAAAGCATCTCAGCGTAATCTAGTGGATAAAATCACTGAGAATTCGTAAATGTAAGGTGGGGGTTTTAGGGGGTCCAAGAGTATCAGCAAATTGGCCCCGGGGAATATGGTTATTAAACTACACTGTTTCTGTTTTCTTCTCATTTAATATAAGAGTTATCAGAGAGCCAGTCTTGGACCTCTCTCAAGCACTCTAGCAGACAGTGTACTGGCGACGAAATGTCATCAGACAGTCGAAAGTAAATTTGAATATGGTCAGCATAAAAGTGAAAGGAGATATTATACTTCTCGAAGATAGAGAAGATAGAGCACATACAATGAAAACAACATAGGGCCCAACACAGATCCCTGGGGCACACCACAGGGAAGCAACAGAGGAAAAGAAGCAGTGACGGAGTAGGACCTATCCGATAGATACGATCTAAACCAGTTAAAGGCACTACCCCTTATGCCTACTGTATGTTCAAGCCTCATTAGGAGGATATTATGGTCCAGCGTAACAAAGGCAGATGTCAAGTCCAATAAAACTAAGACCGTAGAGCACCCTGAGTCAGCAAATAAAAGAAGGTCATTAAGGACTCTCAGCAGAAAGAAACAAAAGAATAAAAACAAACGTTTGGTCACTTTCTGCATATAACCTTTTTTCAATTTCCTGTGATACAGGCTTTGGTCCAAAACCTACCACTACACCACGCCCTACCACAACTAAGGATCCTGCTGCTGACTTCTGCCGTGGCCGTCCTGATGGGTTGTATGAAAACCCAGCTGACAAAACCACCTACTTCCAGTGCTTCCAAGGAAACACCTACCTGCACCATTGCCAGCCTGGTCTCATCTACTGGGACTCCTGCAAGTGCTGCAACTGGCCCTGAGCCACAGAAGCATGAATTAGAGAACAAAAGTTCAACAATACAAAACAGTCAATTATGGTTCAGTAAAATCTTGCCACAACTGAAACTGATAAACATCACTGTCCTGAGTGAGAGCAGAAACAGAAAGCATTGCATTTGACTCAATATTTTCTTGACAAAAATAAACTAAATCAATTCATAACGTGTTCCAGTGATTGGCTTGAATATTTGTCTTTGATGTGCTTCATAGAAAAAAAATAGACAAAAACAAAAGAAACTCATATACATGATTAAATATTTTTAAAACTGTGCCTTACTACATTATATGTAATTGAGCTGCTCTAATTTTAAGTGACAATTATTGCTATGTTTTCATTTTGTGAACTGATTAATAATAATAATAATAATAATAATAATAATAATAATAATAACTTTATTTATAAAGCACTTTCAAACAAAGTGCTGTACAACTGTTTAAAACTAAAGAGATAAAAAATAAATAAATAATAAAAAGCGATACATAGCAATACACGTAAAAGACACAACACAAGTTAAAAACAGTAAGAATTTAAAAACTAAAAGCCAGGAATTAAGACTTGTAAGATAAAGTGAACAAATGTGTCTTCAGCTTAGTTTTAAAAACCTCCACGGAGCATGCCTGCCTAACATCTTGAGGGAGGTTGTTCCACAGAAACGGGGCACGAAAAGAAAAAGCACGCTCTCCAATTGTCTTTTTTCTGGCTCTAGGAACCTTTAGAAGGCCAGAGTCCTGAGATCGGAGAGCACGGGATGGAACGTAAAGATGTAAAAGGTCGGAGAGGTATGAAGGTGCCAATCCGTTTAAAGCCTTGTAGGTGAGCAGCAGGACCTTAAAATCTGCTCGAACCTGACAAGGTAGCCAATGCAGAGATCTCAGAACAGGGCTAATGTGCTCAAATTTCCCAGTTCTTGTTAAAATGCGAGCAGCTGCATTTTGCACCATCTGTAGACCTCTAAAACTTTTCTTTGGTAGCCCAGAAAGAAGAGCATTGCAATAATCAATACGGGAAGACACAAATGCATGGACAAGAACCTCTGCAGTGTCGCTTGACAAAACTTGTCTGGCTATGTTCCTCAAATGATAAAAGGCGGTCTTTGTTATCTCTATTACATGAGATTTAAAACGAGAGCACCATGTCAAACCACACGCCCAAGGTTTTTACCTTGTCCCTACAATTTATGACACTGTCATCAATTCTCAAGATTAAATTTTGGGACAAGTGCTGAAATTTGTGTGGCCCAATGACCATCAACTCTGTCTTATCATTATTTAGGAGCAAGAAATTATCTGATAACCAGCCCTTAATTGCAGATAGACAAGATTCTAGTTTAGAGACTTCAGCACAATTTCCAATGGTTAAAGGAACATAAAGCTGCAGGTCATCAGCGTAACAATGAAAGGTTACATTAAAAGAACGTAATAGAACACCAAGAGGCAGCAGGTACATAGAAAACTGCAATGGTCCAAGTACAGAGCCCTGACGGACCCCATGCCTCACTGCACAGGTCTCAAAGAGATCATTTTTAAAACTAACAGTCTGAGACCTCCCAGACAGGTGAGATCTCAGCCATGATAAAACATTTCCTGTAATTCCAATAAAATGTTCAAGCCTATCTAATAAAATGCAGTGATCCACAGTGTCAAACGCAGCACTTAGATCCAGCAGTAATAAAACTGAAGTGCGATCATTGTCTGCATTAACCAGCAGATCATTTACCACTTTTACTAAAGCTGTTTCTGTGGAGTGATTTGGTTTAAAAGCAGACTGAAATGCTTCAAACAGATTGCTTGTTGACAAATGCTCAGTGAGCTGCTTAAAAACCACTTTTTCAAAGATTTTAGAAAAAAAAGACAGATGTGAGATGGGTCTATAGTTTGCGACCACGTCAACATCCAGTCCGGGCTTTTTCAAGATCGGCACGACCACAGCTGATTTAAAACATTCAGGAAAGACTCCAGTCGTCACTGAAGTATTTAAAAGAAACAGACTGTAGGGTCCTAATGCTGACCACAGTTCCTTTGTAACCCAGGCTGGTAGAGGATCCAAAGAACAGGTTGTACATCGAGCTGCTTTTACAACCTTAGTTAATCCATACAGGGAAATGACCTCGAAGTCAGAAAATAGTTTATCAGCACCAACAGGCAAAGCAGCCGAGTAGTCTAATGAAAAGCTTTAGGAGGGAGTAATCTGATTCCTAAGTGTTTCAGCCCTGTCTCTGAAAAACATAAGAAAGTCATGAGCTGTCAAATTTGAACAGCAGAGAGTTGAGTTACTTTCTGTTGCGACACTGTGTTGAAAAGGAGTTTTGAGTTATGTTTATGACTCATGATAAGATTTGAGAAATAATTTGCTTTCGCTGCCGACATCGCTGATTGAAAAGAAGACAGTGAGTCCTTCCAAGCCTGGAGAAATACTTCTAGTCTGGAAGATCTCCAGTGACGCTCTGCTTTTCTACAATTTCTTCTCAAGTTCAGGAGCTCCTCATTTAGCCAAGGCATAGGGTTCCTTTGTTGACATTTCGACTTCTTTATGGGAGCAACAGAGTCCAGTAATTCAAGAAGTGTATTATTAAGGTTCACAGTCAAGGTGTCTACACATAACTCCTGGGTATAAATAGGGTCCAACACATCAGGTAGATGTAATTTAACTCCAAGCAATGCTTCGGGGCTAATATAACGAGATGATCTGAGGGGCAATCTTCCCCTCGCAGAAGCTGGAGATTTAGGGATTAAAATATCAAATAAAATTGCTGAGTGGTCTAAGATAGGTAAAACACAATTTTCAGTCATTGATACATTCAGTCCGTAACCCAAGACAAGGTCTAGGGTGTGGCCCTTACATGTTGGCCCAGACACAAATTGTGTGAAGTTTAAGGAATCAATTACATTTAAGAAATCTTTGACCAGGGGTTTATCCTCACAACATAGATGAATATTAAAGTCCCCCACTATAAGAATCCTTTCGTAGTGAGCGATAAAACATGTCAAGAAGTCTGAAAATTACGAAGTAAACAAGTCATTATATTTAGGTGGACGATAGATGACTATAATTAGAACCACAGGACAGCTTAAAGTCAGGAGTTGGGACTCAAATGAGGTAAAAACACCAGGACTTTGTATCTGTTTGCATTTAAAACAGTCTTTGATGATAGAGGCTACCTCCCAGACAACCTGGGGGAGCTGAAAAAGCTGCCATCGGAGGGGCAAAGTTCCAGCAAGGGTGCCACTTCACCAACACGCAGCCATGTCTCAGTTAGGAGCAAGATGTCCAGCATATGAGTATCAAAAAAGTCCCGAAGAACATGAGTTTTATTTGATACAGATCTTGCATTTAAGAGAGCTAATTTAACTCTCTGTCCATCCGTGTTAGCAGGCAGTAATTGTAGGTTGTTTATATTTGCTCCACCTCCCCTCGTATCCCGTCGGCATGGCAACCAATAAAGCAGCCTCGGGTGAGTGTGCTCCGATGACGTAGGGTAAACAGGAAGAAGGCAGCGCTGTTTCAGGCCAAAATAAAGTCCTAAACAGCCAGGGTCACCGATGGTAAGAACCTGCCGCATCCGAGTTCTAACCCGAACACGCTTCCCAGAGCGTGTTCCGCACATTCGTCCACTTCTCCAGCGCTTCCGTTTCGAAGGATTCCAGGGGGGATCACGGCGATGCAGTTCCCCCGGTACCGACGCCAGAGGCGGCGGGAGTCTTCCACATCGCTCGTTAACGCTGGGAAACTTCAGCAGTGAGTCACGGATATTAAGCAGCGTCTGTCGCTCATACACCAACAAAGAGTGGGTTTTTAAAACTAGCAGAGACACCACTAAGAACACAAAACATAAATATTGCAGAACCGAGAGACAGCATGCCATGACACCCGGCGCCATCTTCTCCTCTTTACACTTGAAATGGGGCAGCCCGCTTGTGTGGTTGTGTGGTAGTGAGCACCAATGCCTCACAGCAAGTAGCTCTTTGATTTACATACAGGCTGGGGTTACATATAGTGGTTAAAATAAGTATTGAAGATGTCACCAATTTTCTAAGTAGATATATTTCTAAAGGTGTTACTGACATGACATTCTCATCAGATGTTGCTACAACCCATCAAATCCACACATGCAAAGGAATCAAACCACAGATATATAAATGTATGTGTAATAACAACAAATGACACAGGGAAAAAGTGTTGAAAACATGAACAAAAGGGAGGTGCAAAAAGACCTGGAAAGACATTACCACAGCTGAAATCTATCAATATTTAGAAAGCAATCCTGACACTTAGTCCAGATTAATATTAGCTGGTTTAGTTTCAAATGATGGCCTATCAAAATGTGTCTTATTATGGTGTCACACAAAAAACCCCGCACATAATGGGTAAACCCCATGAACTCATGCAAGACCTCCACAACATACTGATGGCATTGGTTACAGAAGAATTTAGGATATGTCTGTGAAATACTGGGATAATAATCTGGACATATGCCATAACACCCACCATGTCTGGAGGTCAAAAGGCAATGCCATATCACCGCAAAAATACCATACCAATAGTGAAGTTTGGAGGTGGGAACATCATGGTTTGGGGCTGTATTCCAGCATATGGCACTGGCACACTTCAATTAACTGAAAGAAAGATCAATGAAAAAATGTAGAGACATTCTTGATAAAAATCCACTGTCATCCATCAGGATGATGAAGATGAAATGAGAGTTAGCATTTCAGAAAAACCCATGATCGCAAACACACAGCTAAGGAAACTCAACTGATTTCAGAGAAAGAAAACAGAGCTGCCCATATGACCAGCCAATCACCTGATCTTAATCAATCTGAAAATTGGATGGGTTGTTATCGACATCTGATGAGGATTTCATGTGCCTAGCACCTCTAGAAATATATTTACTTCAAGGGCGTAGATTTGGCATGGACGGAGGGGACGTGACGAGTTGTGTTTTATTTGTTGGTGAGTAAATCGTTTTGGCTGAGATTGAAGTTATTAGATTAAATTAGGTTAAATTAAACTTTATTAATCTCTTGGGAGGATTCCTCCGGGTCTCCCTAATTCTGAGGTCTCAAGGTTGGCAAGTAGGCGCTAGACTTGGTCCACATCAGTCTAAAATTGTATGTAACCATGAATAATGTGATGCCATGGCCACCAGGAGAGGTTGGACATTATAGATGTAAAACAAATATGCCAGCAGTTCATTTCAGCTAACGAGAGGAGCAGGCCTGTGTTTGTTGTGTGGGGCATGTCCATGTCTGTTGCTGTAACAGTAGTTCATGTTTAGAATAAAACATCCCAGCTCACTGATCTGATCGGGGCAACAGTGCCTAAAATGTTGCATAATTTTGCTGAGAGATCTTTTACTTTGTGTTAATCTTAGATGAGTAGTTTTATGGACAAAACCACCAGGTCATTCAGTGTTCCCTTAGTGCTAATGTGTCAGAGATGTTGGTGTAACTGAAGTAATGTTGTTAAGTCCTTAAAGTCATATTCTTTTATTGTCACGACTGTATTTGAAGCTATTTTTATTTTTGTATGATACCTGATTTATATGGATTATGGCTGAAGTAAACTAAAGCCTAAAATACTTAGTCAGTCATTTGTTTAATAGTAATTTAACATTATATAATTCACATATTAAACTATGAATTGTAATTTTAAATGGTTTAAAAGCACGTAGAATAGCATATGTAGGCAAGTATATTTCTCCTTTTATCAAGAAGCAAAGACAAAAAGGAAAAATAAGAAACGGGGCAGGGTTCAGTGGTTGAATCATCCGTCCCCACCAATGCCAAAACCAAATCTACGCCCTTGATTTACTTAGTAAATTGATGAGATGTTTAATGCTTTTTTTAACCTGCTGAGACTCAATCAGGAATAATCTACAGCACCTGACTTTGCATGCATTGTTGGGCCAAACACGAACGCACTACTTCCAAAGGTTGCACATGTGCCTTCACACGCACATGAACTTGAGTGACATCTCATTCTTAATCCATCAGGATTAATTTGATGTTGGCCCCTGTTGTGGAAGTTTTCCATTCAAATAAAGCCTGCAGACGAGCGGTGAGCGGTAGCTAACGTTCTTTAATCAAACACACAAAGAACAGACAACCAAGCTTGATGAAGTCCCTGCATGACTGCGGGACAGACGGTCAGCAGAGTCTGAGCCCAGCATGGCTCTCAGTTAAATACCTTCTCCAGGAACAAAAGGCAGTACACAGCTGTTTCACACCTTAAGGTTCACACTCCCTTGCTACCTCCCAGAGTCCTTGAAGTCACAAAAGACTCTTCCTGTGGAGCTGTCTGCTTCCCCCAACTTCCTTACTACACCACCGCCATTTGTCTTACTGTATGAGTGTGAGACATGTTAAAATCCAGTGGCACCAAGGTATCATACAATAAAATAATGTGATTAATACATAAGTAAAAGAAATTCCTGTACATGTCCCTTCCTGATTTCTTATGTTTTAACATGTTTGTTACACTTACATGTTTCCAAATGTTAACACAGATGTTCAGAGTAAATACAGATTGTAGTTTTTTAAATGATGATTTCATTGAGTTTGGGGAAACAGCTCCAACTTTACCTCATGTAGAAAAAGTCATTTCCTTCTAAACCTAATAAGTGGTTTTGTCATCTAGCAAGAACTGCAATCAAGCATTTGCAATAACTGGTGATGAGTGTGTTACAGCGCTATGGAGGAAATTTGGTCCTCTCTTCTTTGCAGAATTGTTTTCATTCGGCCACTTTGGAGGGTTTTCCAGCATAGGCTGAGTTTTTAAGGTCATGCTAAACCATCTCAATCTGATTGCAGTCTGCACTTTGACAACCTCCATGTTGTTTTTTGAGCCATTCAGAGATGATCTTGCTGCTGTGTTTTGCATTATTGTCCTGCTGCACTTGAGCTTCAGGGCACATTAAATGAGACAAGTGAGGCCTTCAGGTTTTCCACATTTTCTGGATTAAGGCCCTCATCGTGGTTCGATTCCCAAAGCGCTTGAAATGCCTTTGTAACCCTTTCCAGACTGATAGAGTTCAGTGTTTCTTAGCTGTTTCTTTAGATGTCCACGATGTTGCTTTCTGAGATCTTTTAGTCAACTTCACTTTTTTTTTGCCTGTCCCATTTGGTCCTTTAGCCGTCAGAATTGTTGTCTGAAGACCAACAAGGAGACCCAATGGATTTACTTTGCCAAATGGATCATCACGGCCTTGCCGTATTGGTCCATTTGATCGACCTTTGTTGTTATTATTTATTTTATTTTATTTTCAGTTGTTACAGACGGGACAGACATGACTGAGGGATAGGAAAGGGAGAAAGAAAGAGGAAGGAAAAGAAAAACAGAAGGGAAGAGGGACAGTGAGAAAGGGCACTTAAAAAGAGAAAGAAGAGAAAAAAAATCTCCTGGATCACCTGTTTAGAGAAAAAGAAGAGAGCAACATACTAAACACAACACCATCACCAGTAGCGGTTTTTGATACGGGCGACACGGGCGGTTGCCCGCGGTGGCATCATGGGCATCGGCAAAAATAAATAAATAAATTGCTTGTACTCATGCTGCCCCGACGTCAGCCAGCTCATATTGGGAATGGTACAGGCACCGATCGGTTTTCTATAAAATAAAATAAAAAATAAAACAAACCAACAAACACGAAAACACCAGACATTATAATAAGACTTATAATTTGCACTGATGTTTTTTCGAAATTCTATACGCGAAAAGCGAGAGCGCGAGAGCCCTCGGTGCGCCTGCGCGCTGCTGAAGTCAAAGTAAACTTTATTGTCATCTCCGCTACAGACAGTCCAGCATATAGAGAGACGAGACGACGAGGCTCCAGCTACAGCAGTGCAAGTAAACAAACAATAAATATAAGAAGAGTAAGAAAATAAATATACACTTTAGGACTCGGGGTAAAGGATCAATAACAATTTAAAATGTATAATTTACAGTTTGATGATTTAAAGTCTCACACACAACCCGTCGAAAGGGGAGGGGCCGGCTGCTTCCAAGTAGAGCACATTTCACTCATAATGTTGTAAATTATGTATTCATGATTTGAATCCTGGGTTGTGTGAAATCCCAGAAATAAACCTTAGACAAAGTGAATCTGTGAACCAAGGTGTAGGTCTATTAGGTTATGTTGTGGTGATCCTCGGTTTGGGGAATGGGTGCTCATACTGGAGTGCAAAATTAAAACCAGTGGAAGATGGACAGGAAAAGTTCAAAGCCATCTGGTGCTCAGTTTAGAAAAAATAGAAAAGAAGAGAAACGAGCAAAAGATACAGGTAAGCAGATGTGTGATTGGATAATGGCAGGTCATCCTGAAACAATCAGAATCAGAATATTTTATTAATCCCTAAGGAAATTATGTGGGTTACAGTTGCTCCAAGAAGAAATGGTAAAAATAGCAACAGTAACAGACTAAACTCCAAACAATACATTATGTTACAGATTTTAATATTAATTAGTCAGTGTCAAATGTTGATTTGTTCTCATTGTGTGACGAATTATGATGGCTGTTTGGTAGCCTACAGCCATCATAATTCACACAATGCATACTCACTCTCTCTTCATGTGTGTGTGTGTGTGTGTGTTTCTCTGGTGAATTTCGACAACAGTATTATGTTAACGTACAATCCTTAATATGTTTTATGTGTGTGTGTGTGTGTGTGTGTGTGTGGGGGGGGGGGGGGGCAGAGAGAGTGTTCGCCCGGGGCACCAAACAGGCAAGGACTGCCACTGACCATCTCGTTAATCTAGCTAAGTGTAAACAGCAGTAAATACTAAATGTTGAATGTTGTTGTGTAGCAAGGAGGACAGACAGCGCACAATGTGCTTGGAAATAGCACCAATAAAGGTGTAGTTTATGTCTATGAACAGTGAACACCTGTGTGCACACCTGCGTGGATCAGCGCGCTTGTATTCAAAAGGTTTCCCCATGTAATGATCTGCTAGAGGATGTAGAGAGCCATAGCCCCGTCTCCCAGGGCATGAAGCAGGCATGGAGGAGATCCATCCTGCTACACATGAAACACATCAGAGTCATAATTGTTATTTTAGTCACGTGTTTGTTTATTATCCTTATTGTTTTATCTGGGACTGTTTGCAGACATCTCAGAGAGAGGAGACACCAGCATCTGAACAGAGACTCAAACCAGCAACCTGCAGCTCCCTGCTTGGCTGCTCCAGTTTTCTCCTCACTCATGTTGCCCACCAGTGATTTCTAGCTGCCCACCCACACAGCAGGCTAGAATATGCGCTGAGCCTCAGCACCCAGTACTTGGACATGTTTTCTTTATTAATCAATGAACCAGACCCCAAAAAGTAAACAGCTGTTATTGCTAGGCAACGGAGCAGCATTTGGCGATGCAGCACCTGACATTCCTGACCATGTGGGCGGAGCATGCATGGAATGGAATGTTCAGTAGAACTGTGCAACACAAGCACTTAGTTCCAGCATGTTTCATTGTATCCAGACACAGCTAGAGACACATCTACAGCAGCATCTCTGTGCAGGACAAACGACAGTTGACAAAGAAACATCGAAAACTTCACTTCACTCCTCTACAAAACGTTGGCTCCTTTGTTTAAAAGGCCAAAATGAATCAGGGGAGAACGAGAAGAGGATCGGCGAGTGCTTCACCTCACAATTCAGTACAGCTGATTAACCTGCAAGAAGAACTTCAAATGATACAGGCTGAAAATATCAAATTAAAAGAAGAGGCAGAAAAATCAAGAGGAGAAGCTAAAAATTCACAGTTTGAAACTGAAGTAGTATTGCAGGAATTACTGCATGTGGGTCTCAAACTTAAAGGAGAGAAAATGGGAAAACAACAGGCAGAAAACCAGAATGAAAACATGAAGAAAGAACTGTTGGAAGCTCAAAAAGCATTGGAGGAAGAGAAAAGCACAGCACAAGAAGCCAAAAAGAAATATCAAACTGCAAAGAAGGAGGCAGGAAATGTGCTGCAGGAATTACAGGAGGTGCAGGAAGATTTTGAAGAGGGCAAAAGGAAAATGCAGTTGGCAACACAAGAAGCTGCAAATGTAACGGCTGAAGCTGAAACACTAAGGAAGGAATTACTGCATGTGAAGCAACAACTTGAAGAGGAGAAAAAACGTAACCACGAGGCAGAAAATGAGATTGAAAATATGAAGAAAGAATTGTTGGAAGCTCAAAAAGTGTTGGAGGAAGAGAAAATTAAAACACAGGAAGCAAAGAAAGAAATGGAAGATACAAAGAGTCACAATGAAAACATGAAGAAGGAACTGATGAAAGTGCAAGAAGAACTTGCAGAAGAGAAAATTGAGGTGAAGGTATTCAAGAAAGAAATGAGCGGCTCTGCGGTGACCAAGAAAGACTGCAAAGACGCACTTAAAGAAATACGAAAGCACAAAAAGGAAGCTAAAGAGCTCCTCAAACACAAAGGGAAACTGGCCGAACAGCAGCTGAAAGAAACATTTAAAGATGCCGAGGAGCAGCTCAACAAAACCTTAAAAGAACTGAAGGCAAAAGCAAAGCAAGCCGAGGACAGGAGGGGATTCTGGAGCAGACTGCTGAGGAAGAACTGACCCAGCAGCATCCAGTTTGAGGACATCAATAGTTTCTTCCTCCTCTCTCCACCTTTCTTTCTCCCCATCCTTCTTCTTGGGACGTTTGTTTGTTTTTTAAAACTCTAATCTAAATACATGCACTGAAATACACAAATAAAATTGCCATAACTTGACCTCATGTTGCCTGCTTCTTTTCTTGTGTGTCTGTGTGTCACGGGTAATGGGAAAGTACGGACTCAGTCGCGGAGCTCAGGATGCAAAGTACACAGTGCGTTTATTTACAGTGCCCAAAAACAGTTTCAAAACATAAAGTGAAGTGCAAAGTCCAACAGTGATCTTCTCCAAACTCCCAGTGGTGCGCAGGTGAGTTTCCAAAGCGATTCTCCGAGTGTGTGTTCTCCTCCAATAGCTTAATCCACGGGCTCCTTCTCTCCAACCTCCAGCTCTGTATCTCTTCCTCCTATAAACGAGCAAAAACAACAGGTGAGGAAGTGTAGAATGTTTAGCTGATTTAGAGTTTAGAAATGTGTTAAAATATAATGTAGAACTGTTGTAGAGACACTGACACTGCCCTCACTATAATAAAGGTTGATTATAGGAGTAGATTGTAGACCTCCCCCACTGAGTGGAAATTCCCCAGAGGATGTTTGGGTGGGGGTCTCAACATTTGTAACTGTGCTCTGGAAGGGAGATGGGTTTTATGACCTCTAGGGAGTCAACTACACCCACAGTGTTTTAATTGTCACGCACACACATCCACACGCACACTCACTCATGTGCACACACATACACACAGGTATGCGCACACACTCACTCACGAGCACTCACATAGACACAGACACAGAGTTTCCAGCACACCGTAGGGGGTTTTATGATGGGGTCACCTCTATAAAGCTGGCTGTAACTAACAAAGGGGTGAAGATTTTTGCAGAGGGACACCGGCCTCGTCTTCCCTTCTAGAAGTGCATGCTTAAATGAAGATGAGTAAATGAAGATGAGTAAAGATGAATAAAGATTTTGTGAAAATGACTACTGAGTCCGGTGCCATCTCTGGATGCTCGAGGAATAAAAGAACCGGGGTAAAACTGATTTCTCAACAGTTTTGGTGCCGAACCCGCGGGATTCGCTCGAGGCCCAGAGATGAATTGGCAGAGCTGAGATCGTGAAACGAGGCGAACAGAGAGCTAGCTCACATGATTAAAAGGTAAGCACCACCTGTTTATTTTCGAACCGTGCATATTGTTTAAAGCCTAAATTATCTGTTCGCTAAGTTGAACGTACCACAGTGTAAATTCACTCAGTAGGAAAAAAAGGCGGCTAGCGTCCGTCTCAGTGCGACTTTTTTAAGAACTCCAAGTTGATGTTTAGCGTACTGTGAGCGACTAAAGCAAGAGACTTTTGATAAGAACTTCAGGTTGATGTTTAGCGCCCCGTAAGGATATCTCGGTGTGTTAAAGCAGGAGACGTTTGTTACGGATTAATAGAATCGGTGTTTCATCCGTCTTAGTTATTAGGAAAAAAGTGGCGGTGTTTGATCCGTCCCCGTGCGTTAAAGCAGGAAACGTGTGTTATTATTAGTTAGAAAGCGGGGCTGAAAAGCTTTGTCGCCGGCTAAGGGCCGTGTGCGCTCAGAGTTTGGCAACTCCACCCTTGGTCGGACGCGTCCTTGGGATTTGCCAGGTTGGTAACCTGGGCACTGAGGGCGCCCTAAATAACCAAAGCTAGGTGTTGGATCCTAGTCGTGGTTGATAATGTGCATGAGAGTGGGGGCAAGTTGCTTTGTTAGTGTGAGAACGACTGCTTGGCTCAGCCCACTGACTGCAGTGTGTAGATTGCGTGTGTGTGTGAAAGCGCCGTTAGAGTCGGCGTCTCGTCTGAAGTACGGGAGTCGATTAAAGTAATAAAAAGAATTCGTGTCTAAAAGTGTGTGTTTGTGGTGTGCAGAAATCGCGGTAGGAGGCCGTGTCGCGAATTGTTGCAAACTGTGAAGTCAATTGGGGGTTTAATTTGGTTCTATATTTTTTAGGGGAAGAGAAACCGCGGTATCGAGTCCGTGGCGCAGTTTGAATAATTTGTGAGGTGCACGAGCGGACGGCACCCGCTCTGTGTGCCGATTAGGGCGTTGTCCGGAATAAGCAGAGGAAGAAGTGTCGCGCAGAAAGTTTGAATGGGACTGCGAGAAGCATGAAGTGTGTGTGAGCCAGCCTCGAGGGGGCGGGTCCACAGGTGGAACGAACGAAGAGTAAAATGTGCGTGTGTGTGAGAGAGGAAAAAAGGTGGGGGCGAGTGACCAGCCTGTGAGTGTGTGTGAATTCGTTGATGACAAAGAGGGAGACAAAGTAGATTAGTTGATTTTTTTGTGAAATAATAAATAGTAAAGAAATCGTAGTGATCAAAGAGGAGAAAGTGAACTAAAGTAAATAAAGCAAATTAAAAAGTGGATTAGTGTTAAAGTAATGATAAATAAATTGATAAAATTAACAGTGACATTTAAAGGTGATCAAGTACTCAAGGATGAATGGAGAATTTGATTGCTGACTGTATGAGAGCTGTTGGGGTGAAAGGAAAATGAGGTTGGAGGAGTGAGTTAACAGGTTAATGTGTGGGTGTAAAACAATGGGGTAATAAAAAAAAAAGAGAAAGAAAATGATGAAAACAAAGAAAATAAAAAGTGTGGAAGTGTGAGTGGGAAATTGTCTTCAACTGGGGGAAGCAGTGACGCTACATGTCACCTCCTTCCCCTGCTGGACACAAAAGAAAACATAATTTGGAGTGTTGTGGATGAAAATAATTAACAACAACATCAAGAAGATTTTTGTGTTTGCGGTTAAGACCAAATAAAAATTTATTTTTGGGGTTTAAAGTCAGTAGAGTTCAAAACAAAATAAGTAGAGATGTGTTGCTTTAGGAGTGATGAAAACATATGCAGTCACAGTGAATAATGAAAGTCTCTCAGTCTGTTGATTACAGGTGAGGAACGGACCTGGATCAATTCTCCACGGGCAGCAGTCGGAAGAAAATTATAGGTTAAAATCGTTAGAAAAAATAGAAACACCCAGCCAGAATTTTTTTGGCTGAATTGTTTTGCAGCTCCCCGTCCTCATCCTGAACAAGCGAGCTCCAAGGAAGCTGATCTCTCCCTGAAGACACCGAGTGCAGTTTCAGAAGCACGAGCATGAACATCAACAGTGGACAAGAGTCCAAGAGACAATACCAGAGTCCTGATCAGAGAGGTCCAGCAGCGCTGTGGGCAAACGGCATCAGAAAGAGAAGATCCACCATCTAGATTGGATGGATGGAGATGCGTTTCCAGCAAGCTGCAACCTCACTGTGTGTGAAGGACTTTTGAGAAGACTGTCTGAGTTTGACATTTGCCATGTTTGGAGTGAGATGGCGATGAAAGAGACAGTGGGACAAAGAGAGACACGGGACAAAGCTGAGAAAACTGACTGCCATTGGACTGACAAGTGGGAGAGAAGAAAAGGAGCAGAAGAGGGCTGAGGCTGCTGTTTTAGTGTGGGGAATCAAATCAGGTTAAGGAATCCGGGGAGACAAGCGACTGCCTGGAAGTGGAGGATTGACACAGTGTCCAGACCACCACAAAAGGGGGAGGAAGACAAGCACTGAGGTATGCAAGAGTACTGTTAGAACAATGGAAAGGTGACACCACACATGCACATTATATGCACCAGAGATAACAAAAATCATACACAAAGTGTTACACATTAAAAGAGGGTATTTGTAGAAGGGGTTAACAACACTCAGTGTGGTTGCCGATGGTAACCTGCAAGCATTTGGGGTTTAGCTGTGCCTGACTATGACAGAGTTTTTCATTTAGATGTTTCTGAAACAAAATTTGGAGTGAACTGAGTTTTGTTTCAGAAAAAAGGGGGAAGGTACATGAAAGGATACATAAAAACAGAAAATGTATTAACCCTACTAACACACACACACACACACACACACACACACACACGCACACACACACACACACACACACACACACACACACACACACACGCAATGAAGATCAAACACAATTTTAAGTAGGCAATACTGTTACCATCATCCTGTCTGGTTTATTGAGTGGGTTGAGAACTGATATATAGAAGACTGAATTAGTATTATTTTGGGGAACATGATGGCAGGGGTGAACAGAATCCTGCAGCCAGAATTTAAATGAGTGAAACTAAATGAGTGAAACTAGCAGATTTTTTGTTTTTGTTTTGTTTTTGTTTTGTTTTTTGTTTTTGTTTTGTTTTTTGTTTTGTTTTGTTTTGTTTTGTTTTTGTTTTTGTTTTGTTTTGTTTTTTGTTTTTGTTTTGTTTTTGTTTTTTTGTTTTTTTTGAAGTATGGGTGTTTTCTCACCTATAAGAGAGAGAATATTCTGTGACAAGTCCTAAGACCGGGCTTCTGTATTTTTTCTTTTTTCTTTTGTTTTTCAGTTTTATTTGTCATTTTTCATTTTATTTTTATTTTTTAAACAGTGCACTGATTTTTGTTTGTGAATTTTTTTCTTTTCTTTTCTTTAAGCAGATTTGCACGTCGGGAATTAAAAGCGCTACACGTCGTCAAGAAAATTGTTACAAGTGAGTTTCTCCACATTAAAATGGGCTCAGGAGAAACTTATTTGGGACAATTAGAAAATGAGAGTCCCTGCCTAAAAAGGATTCAGCGATGTAATCCGATCTAAAGTTTTTCTTTTTCTCTTGAAATGACGTCATTTTGCTGAGAGTGGAAACTAAATGCGACGATAGGTTCCACTATCAGCAAAGAAAGAAAGAATGGATGAATGAATGGAAATAAAAATAAACTGACTGACTGGTAAAAGCTGACAAGACTTGACCACGACTCAAGGTTAACCTCCACCTAGACAGGACAAAAGGGTGGATGAATTCATGTGTTTCTTTTTACAGGAGCAGAAGGATGACAGCAACATCCGAGGTTGCGTGATGGTTTAACCTTTTAAATGCCATTTTCTATGTTTGTGAATCTATAAGGGGTGTGTTATTCATGGGCTTGTGTTCCTCACAGAAGTTACTGTGAGAAAGTGTGTACACACCTGCGCAGCGCTAACATTTGCATTCTCTTTTCTACAGCATTACAGTTCTTCATGTGATTTGATGATGTGATTTCTAACAGAACAATTGGTGGATGTTTATTTCTCTACTACAGGTTATGAGTTGGTGATGCTGTTACACTGTGTTTTTGGGAAAATGTGAAGGTTACTTTGATGATGTGAATAACATTCTTTCCACAGCTATGGATGGCTAACTTTATGGTCTTTTTACGGCACCTCTGGAATGTGGATGGCCGACGCCTGCCCACCACACGATCCATGTGTGCTGCTAATGTTTGTTTTTCTAAGAGTGCATTGTGGACGATTCAGCAGAAGTGGACAAGTGACATGAGGAAAACAAATAAGGGATGCAGTGTTTATGGAATAGTTGAAGATGGGCTATTGAGCTCATAGTGATAAAATGGGTGGAGTGACATTGTTTAAGGAAAGTCACATATTAAATTGTGGAATAAATTGGGATGATTCATGATTTGGGACAAATTATGGTAATAATAGTGATTTAATGATTGGAGAAAACCTGCACATGATACTTGTCTGTTATGCTGAGTACTTTATCACTCTCATGATCTATAGTTGGTTGCAAATGTGAAGTTTGATTTAACAGATTTGTCTTCCAGGTTACAGGCTCCAGGTGGAGCTGGGAGTTAAACAAGCTTAACATGTGACTGCTGATTAATGTTTTTACACAGGGTTACAGGTTGGAGTATGGCTGCTCCAAGTGGGAAACCCTGGAGATTGTTTTAGAGAGAATGTGCAACATTCTTGTGCATGTCTCATTGGGGAGTTGACACATGGTGGAAGCCATGTGGCAAGAGGAGTGTTATTTTTAATCTGTAGATGTCGTGAGGTGCCATGACGAGAAGGAGTGGCTGAGAGGATCGTCCACAAGATGGGAGCTGAGGCCAGGAGAGAGGCTTCAGGAGGATCAGAGATCATCTTCAGCACAGCAGACATCACACAGAGAGCTGTGCTACTGAGCTTCCAGGACATCAAGAGGAGACTTCCCACAGCAAGATTTTAAATAAAATGGAAGATTCAATGTTGACGCTGAGGAAGACGACTAAGGTGTACGACGTGCTCTGCCTTAAATCTTCAGCAGCGTTGGAACATGAAAACCTGAGGGATGGAGAGAGCGTGCCAAGCTCTAAAAGTGACAGCGCAGAGGAAGTCCAGCGATGGAATTGTGATTCTGTGTGAGGCACAAATACTAGGAGACTGGGAAATAGTTGACACCACTTTTCCCAAGGATGAAGATCACCTAAAGTGTGTCACTTTGCCATGCAGATTTGATGCTCTGCAGAGAAGCCTTCTGCGAGGGAGAGATGTAAACAGACGAGCCTTTTATCTACATTTAAATCATGTCAACTTCTCTAGGCTGGTTGAGGGGGAATTGGAGAGAAACGGTAGTGTTAGGTGTGACTGTGGTTATTGTAACTGTGATTTTTCTTACAAGTGAATTGCCCAGAGACAGACCTGAATCCATTCCAGCGACTCCACCATCACAGGCCACGGTGAAGCGAACCAAACGTAGTGAAACAGGTAAATCAGATGAGTGTTTTGATTATTATGGCGGTGTAGAGTTGGACTACGTTAAAGGGTCCACAATCTCGTATACATTTGATTTTTGTGCTGGCATTAAATGCAAGGGCTTACTGTTGAGTCCAACATCTTTAATGGCAGTATTAAATCGGATGGCGTTAGATATGTTGTTGGGATAAAAAGGGGGCGTTTGCGCGATGTTTGGGGATATGTATTGTACTTTCATTCCAAATAACACAGTTCCTGACGGCTCTGTGACCCGAGTTCTGGAAGGCCTAAAGACGTTGTCCACCGCAATGTAGTAGCATTCGGGATTAGATGACCCGCTGGAAGCGTGGATGACCTCTGTCTTTGGGCAATGGAAAGGTTTCATTATGTTAATTATGGGTTCTTTGTTTGTTTTATTGCAGTATTAGTGACATGTGGGTGTTGTTGTGTGCCTTGTATCAGAGCTTTGATTGTAAGACTCATCAATCGTGCTGTGGGAGAGTCTGATACAAAGGCAGACACCATGATGCCACTTTTGGGAAATGGGGAGTCACAGTATGAAAACATTATGGTGAGGGATTTAGTTTAGTTTTATCTGCCATAGGGCAGATAAAAAGGGGGATTTGTAGAATGTTTAGCTGATTTAGAGTTTAGAAATGTGTTAAAATATAATGTAGAACTGTTGTAGAGACACTGACACTGCCCTCACTATAATAAAGGCTGATTGTAGGAGTAGATTGTAGACCTCCCCCACTGAGTGGAAATTCACATCCACACGCACACTCACTCATGTGCACACACATACACACAGGTATACGCACACACTCACTCACGAGCACTCACATAGATACAGACACAGAGTTTCCAGCACACCGTAGGGGGGTTTTTATAATGGGGTCACCTCTATAAAGCTGGCTGTAACTAACAAAGGGGTGAAGATTTTTGCAGAGGGACACCGGCCTCGTCTTCCCTTCTAGAAGTGCATGCTTAAATGAAGATGAGTAAATGAAGATGAGTAAAGATGAATAAAGATTTTGTGAAAATGACTACTGAGTCCGGTGTCATCTCTGGATGCTCGAGGAATAAAAGAACCGGGGTAAAACTGATTTCGCAACAGAAGCTAGCCGGCTAAAGCTAAGCTGCAAGTCACAAAACACTCTTTACTACTGAGCTTCAAGTACAATCCAGCGTCGACTGCCATCTGGACACACAGTTAAATACCTCAGCCCACAACGAAGGATGATCAGTGACAGCTGGGTGGCAAATTAGGTGCAGGTGTGTCAGCCACTGGGTGGAGGAGGAGAGAGAAGCACACACATACACACACAGGCAGGTCGTCCCGGGAAGGACCGTCCGACCATGACACTGTGGATGACAGTACCCCCCCTCTAATGAGAGCCTCAGGAACCCAGGAAACTTGTCAGGGTGCCGACGGCGGAACTCTCTCACCATACCGTGATCGAGAATCGCAGACCACGGCACCCAGGAACGCTCTTCCGGACCGTACCCCGCCCAATCCACCAAAAACTAGAAGCCCCTACCGCGGCGCCTGGCGTCCATTATGCGAGTAATGGAATACGCCGGAGCGCCAGCGATATCCCGGGCGGGTGGTGGGGGCCCAGGAGGCGGACACAACGGGCTGGTCCGGACCGGCCTAATTTGAGAAAAATGAAACACGTTGTGTACCTTCATGTTGCGCGGGAGGGCCAGTTGGACAGTCACTGGATTCAGGATGGCTTGCACAGAAAAGGGTCCAAGGATCCAGCTTCTTGGACTCAGTCCGCAGAGTGATGTTCCTAGAGGAAAGCCATACCTGCTTTCCCGATAGGCCGGTGTAGGGACGCGGCGGCGGTCAGCCAGTCTCTTGTTTTTTGCGCTCGTACGCAGTAGGGCCGCTCGAGTTGCCCGCCAGATCCGTCGACAGCGCCTCATGTGATGTTGCACGGAAGGCACGGCCACCTCTCCCTCCGTGATGGAGAGGGGTGGGGGTTGATACACCAGGGATGCTTCGAAGGGAGAGACACCCGTAGCGGCTGACGTGCTAGAGTTATGGGCGTATTCAGCCCACGCCAACTGCTCACTCCATGACGACTGGTTGGAGGAAATGACGCAGCGCAGCATGGCCTCCAGCTCCTGGTTTGCTCGCTCAGTCTTCCCATTAGTCTGCGGGTGGAAACCAGAAGACAGGCTGACCTGGACCCCCAGCTCGGTACAAAACATCTTCCACACCCGAGAGGTGAACTGGGGCCCACGGTCAGAAACAATGTCCAGAGGAATGCCGTGAGGGCGGAAAACATGCTGGGTCAAGAGCTGGGCAGTCTCTAGAGCGGTGGGAAGTTTGGTAAGGGCAACAAAATGGGCAGCCTTAGAAAAACGGTCAATGATGGTGAGTATAACAGTTTTACCAGAGGACGGAGGGAGGCCAGTGATGAAGTCCAGAGCGACGTGCGACCACGGCCGGCTGGGGACAGGCAGTGGTCTGAGGAGTCCCGATGGAGGGGAGTTGGACGTCTTATTTCGGGTGCACACAGGACATGCAGCCACATACTCCCGGACGTCCTGAGAGTCCTGGATCACTGCTACACGCCATACAAGCAGGGCTACAAAGCTGTCTCACACCCGGCTTTTGGGAAGTCTGACCACAACGCCATCTTCCTCATTCCCCAGTATAAACAAAGCATACGGAGGGAAGACGTGACCACGAAGGAAGTAAAACGGTGGACTGCCCAATCAGAAGCTACGCTACAGGACGCACTCAACGACGTAGACTGGGACATGTTCAGAGCATGCGCAGTCGACATCAACGCGTTTACGGAAGTAGCAGTATGCTTCGTCAATATGCTAGCGGAGGAGATTATCCCCACTGCGAGAGTCACCACATTCCCAAACCAGAAACCGTGGATGGACAGATCGATTGGCGCCTCCTACAACGCGGGTCTCGCCACTGGCGATATGAGCGCCTACAAAGCGGCCTCATACGGCGTGCGGCGCGCGGTGAGAGATGCCAAACGCAGGTACCGGGAACGTGTGGAGTCCCGCTTCCACCAGGGCGACACACGGAGTATGTGGCACGGACTACGCACCATTACGGACTACAAAGCCAGGGACACTGCGCCGATCAACGCCGACTCTGCATTCACCAACGAGCTGAATCGGTTCTACGCCCGTTTCGAGGTTAGCCAGGCGGCTAATGCTATCTACCGCCTGACTACCGAGGACAGTGACGTCATCAGCGAGAGACCAGTGACCAGCATCGCGGAGCATGACGTCCGAGTGGCACTGAGGAGAGTGAACACAAGGAAAGCAGCGGGGCCAGACGGCATCACCGGCCGTCTGCTGCGCTGCTGTGCTGACCAGCTAGCAGGTGTGTTCACTTACATCTTCAACGAGTCCCTGGCGAAGTCTGTGGTCCCCACATGCTTCAAAAGATCCACCATCATCCCTGTGCCCAAGAACAGCAAACCCTCATCCCTGAACGATTACCGGCCAGTTGCACTGACCTCGGTAGTAATGAAGGTGTTTGAGAGGCTGCTGAAGAACATCATCTCCTCCGCCATCCCAGACACCACAGATCCGCTGCAGTTCGCCTACAGATCCAACAGATCCACAGAGGATGCCATCGCCCACGTCCTACACACCACTCTCAGCCACGTGGACAAGAAACAGGGTAACTATGTGCGAATGCTGTTTGTTGATTACAGTTCAGCGTTTAACACAATAGTGCCCTGCAGACTGTTCACAAAGCTGAGGGATCTGGGACTTAACAGCCGTCTGTGTGCATGGGTGTTGGACTTCCTCACTGGCAGAACTCAGGTGGTGAGGGTGGGCAGGTGCTTCTCCAACAGCATCACCATCAACACAGGAGCACCTCAGGGATGTGTCCTCTCGCCACTGCTCTACTCCCTCTACACTTCAGACTGTGTGGCCACCCATGGCTCCAACACCATTGTGAAGTTTGCTGACGACACAGTGGTGTTGGGTGCCATCTCCAACAACGATGAGGCGGCCTACATGGATGAAGTGAAGAATCTGGCATCGTGTTGCCAGGACAACCACCTCCAGCTGAACGTCAGCAAGACCAAGGAGCTGGTGGTGGACTTCAGAAGGGGTCAGCACAGAGACTACAAGCCCATTATCATCAATGGAGCTCCAGTGGAGAGGGTGCAGTCCTTCAAGTATCTTGGTGTCCACATCTCCTCAGACCTGACATGGGCTGCCCACATTCAGGTCCAGACCAAAAAGGCTAGGCAGCGCCTGTACCACCTACGACAACTGAGGAAGTTCAGGGTCTCTCCAAAGATCCTCAGGATTTTCTATACAGGCGCTGTGGAGAGCATCCTCACACAGAACATGACATCGTGGTTCGGGAACAGCTGTGTGAAGGACCAAAAAGCTCTCCAGAGAGTGATCCGTACAGCAGAACGCTGCTGCAGGATTGCTCTCCCCCCGCTTCAGGACACCTACACCAGGAGATGCCGGACTAGAGCAGCGCAGATACTGAAGGACCCGTCCCATCCTGGCAACAAACTGTTCCAACTTCTGCAATCTGGTAGAAGGTTCCGCATCTTCCGGGCAAGGACAGAGAGACTCAAGAGGAGCTTCTATCCCCAAGCCATCCAGGCCCTAAACACACACACCCGCCCTCTCACATCATCTATAATTGACTGAGACAGGACTCTTCCAGACACTAAACCAAGGCACAATGTACATTTCAATTCCTTTAATTTTAAATATGTTTATATTGTCTATCCTGTAAAATAGTCAGATGTCTATTCATATTAATGTACAGAATTCACCTGCTGGCTGCTACTACTGCACATTCACCCAAACCTGCGGGCGGTTTATCCTTCAAGCTCGGGTCCTCTACCAGAGGCCTGGGAGCTTGAGGGTCCTGCGCAGTATCTTAGCTGTTCCCAGGACTGCGCTCTTCTGGACAGAGATCTCCGATGTTATTCCCGGGATCTGCTGGAGCCACTCGCCTAGCTTGGGAGTCACCGCACCTAGTGCTCCGATTACCACGGGGACATCCTATTCATGTAGCCCCTTCCGCCGGGGTTACTTGCGTAGTAGCATTCCAACAACGCCCTGTTTTCGTCTCTTGAGACAGTTGAGGCATGAAACTCACAGTTTTCCACTTTACAAAACAGCCGATTCTCCAGCAGGTGGTGCAACACCAGTCTCACATGCTTAACATGCTCAGCTCTGGACCTGGAGAAAATCAGAATGTCATCAAGGTAAACGAACACGAAGTGGTTAAAAAAATCTCGTAGGACGTCATTTACCAGGGCTTGGAAAATGGCAGGGGCGTTAGTGAGTCCGAACGGCATTATCAGGTACTCGAAGTGGCCCAGATGGGTGTTGAAGGCCGTCTTCCACTCGTCCCCCTCGCGGATGCGGACCAGGTGATAAGCATTGCGGAGATCAAGTTTGGGGAAATGGGTGGCTCCTTGAAGGAGTTCAAAAGCTGAGGCGAGCAGAGGTAGAGGATATTTGTTTTTGATAGTGATCTTGTTCAGTCCCCGATAGTCAATGCAGGGGCGTAGGGACGCATCTTTCTTTTCAACAAAAAAGAAGCCTGCACCCAAGGGAGAGGTGGAGGGACGGATGATGCCTGCTGCCAGGGAGTCGGTAATGTAGCGCTCCATAGACTCGCGCTCAGGTTTCGAGATACTGTAGAGTCGGCTATTGGGCAAGGGGGCGGCTGGGAGCAAATCAATCCCGCAGTTGTACGGACGATGGGGGGGCAGCGATTGGGCCCCGTCTTTGCTAAAGACTCGACCTAGATCATGATTCGGCTGGCACGGTTGACAAGTCGAGGCAAGTGGGCGGCCCCGCAGGATCGTCTGACATGCAACTGCAGAGCGTAAACACTGCTCATGGCAATGGGTGCTCCACCCTATGATACATCCCTTGGCCCCATCAATCTGTGGATTGTGTCGCTGGAGCCAGGGGAATCCCAAAACTAAGGGTGTGTCAGGTGCCTTGAAGAGAAACAGGAACATCTGTTCAGTGTGATTGCCGGAGAGAGTGAGTGTGATTTCTTGAGTGCGGTGAGTGACAGCGGCTAAAGGCCTGCCATTACGCGCTGACACCTGGAGCGTTTCAGGGAGAGGAACAACAGGCAAACCCATCTTGTGGGCCAAAGCCTCATCCAAAAAACTTTGTTCAGCTCCCGAGTCTATTAGTGCATCACAAGAATGGGTGTGGGAAAGAAACCGTAATTTAGCGGGGCAGCTGAGGTGGAGGAATGTATTCACCGGCGCACCCATCAGTATCCCCACCTTTACTGGTGGGCTGAGTCTTTTAGCTGTGAGGGACAGGAGTCCGCGAAATAATAATAATAATATGATTAATTTCCCAGAATGGAGTTGTAAAGGAATTAAATACTTAGAACATATATTAGAGGGAACAGAATTTATTCCATTTGACAGACTAGTTGAACAATATGGGATCAACAAGACAAGGTTTTTAGAATATCAACAAATTAAATCCATAGTAAAAAAGAAATTTAACCTCAGTCAAGTTGAATTACAAACACCACTAAGTGCGGCACATTTTCTTACTCTTAAATCCCCCAAATTATTATCTAAAATATACAGAACACTTTCTAAATTAGATGAATCAATATCCCTTCCTACTGCAAAGTGGGAAGCAGATTTATCAGTCAACCTAGACCAAAACTTCTGGTCTCAGATTTGCTTAAAAACTTTTAAATTAATTAAAAATCCCAGTCTGCAATTAATACAATACAAAATACTTCATAGAGTGCACTATACAGGTCATCGGATGTTCAAGATGGGCTTTACATCTTCCAACAACTGCTCACACTGTCAAGGCAATACACCAGACAATTACATCCACGCTCTTTGGTTCTGTCCACCAGTGCAAAAGTTTTGGCGCGAGATATGTGAAGACTTATCAAAGTGTCTGAAATGTAACATCCCAACTTCCCCCTTAGTGTGTCTACTGGGCAGCTTAGATAATGTCACTTCAGAAAAGAATATAGCCCATATGATCTTCACTGCCCTATGCATAGCCAAGAAAACAGTCCTCATGAACTGGAAAAATAAAAATAATCTTAATTCTAACCAATATAGAAATTATCTATTAGATTACATTAGTCTTGACACAGCCTCTGCCACCACATTAGATCAATTGCTCTGGGCCCCTTTTATCAGCTCCATCACCTAGTAGGGGTGGGGGGTCATAGTTTGGTCCCGCCTTCACTGTTGTGATTGGTGAGGGGGTAGGGACAGGCTTAGGGCGTCGGGGGGTTCCCCGGAGGCATCTTCCTTGGGGAGCTCAACCCGGGGTAGTGGTCACGTCCGGTTGGGGGCTCTGTTGGCTCTCAGGTGACTGTTTCCTCGCGGCTGCGTGCAGCGGGGCTAGGGGAGGGTCTGTGCTGACGGACGTGGGTTACTGACCTGGCAACCTGGCTGCCCCTGGGTGGGTCCGGGATGGGCGTGAGGTTCTGGGGGCGCTCCGTCTCTGGGCTGGGGCCCGGGCCGGGCCTCGGGGGCTTGGGTCCTGGTTGGTGTGTTGCCGGGGTTGTGGGCGGGTGGGTGCATGGGGGCCCGGCCCTGGAGCAGGGTGCCGCCGGTGCGTCGAGCCGCCTGGGAGGCTCTTCAACTGGTGGGGGGGATGGTCACATCTTGCAGGAGCTTTCTTCTCTTCAGGAACTCTCTGCAGGAGGGGGAGATACAGGAGAGGTGGAGGAAGATCTCAGCCTGGGCGTTTACCGTCTTATGTAGTCTGGAAGATGTGTGGATGGTGGGGTGGGTGCAGTTTTCTCTGTGGTGCGGTTGGGTGGACTGTCCAGGGCTCTGTGGAGCCGGGGGGCGCTACTGCACTGGGCCCCGGTCTGATGGGCCTGGGCCCCCCTTCCCTGGCGGGTCGCGGAGGGTGGGAGTGCCTACTGGGGTCAGCGGGGGAGCTGGCCCCAGGGAGGGGTTACCTGCCCCTCCCTTCCTTCCCTCCCCATCTCCAGCTGCCTCCCTCTTCCCGCTCCTCCACAACCACCCACACATGCAGGGCCTTGGAGTGGGGGTATGTCACCAGGGTGCAGAGGAGGCTACCCCCCCCCCCCCCCCCCGTCCCCTTCTGGCTGCCTCTGCCTCAATTTTATCCCACAACTTAGACATTCACATTATTCACACTCTCATTACACATACATATAGGATCTTGGGGGTGGGCACAATCACGGAGTCCAAATCACCATCAGGGTGTATACCTCACCCCTGACGTCGTTGCCCACCTCTCAATTTTAAATACACTTAGTCATTGAGGGCCAGCAGGAGGGACTATGCGCTTACCTGCTGCTCCTTGGCAGGTAGCTCCATGCCCTCCTGGGTTTTAATTGCACCTTAGAACACATATGCATCAACACTACAATGAGCGGGTGGAGGGAGGTTTGGAGTCTTCTCCCACCCCCATTCTCTGCGGCCTGCTGGAGCGGGAGGGCTAGTAGGAGGAGTTGGCCGTCCGACTGCGGTCTGGGGTGTGGGGCCTCCCTGCTGCTGCGGAGTCGGGGTGGTCTGCCTCTCCCCACCGCAGGGAAAAGGGTAACACCACCTGGGTCTGGGTGCAATTCCCCCCTCCAGGGGCAAGGGTACCTAGACCCGGTTTGTAGAGTACGCTTGGGGAGTGTGATTGTGTGTACAGCGTCTCTTTATGTCTGTCTCCACGTTGGTTGAGTGTGGAGTGAGTGCATATGAGAGCATGAGGGTGGGAATGGATGTTTGTGTCTGTGTGTGCCTGTATGTCTGTGTCTATATGTCAGGTTGGGTATCAGACGCCACCTCTCTGGGGACACCTCAGGCCCTCCAAGGTTTGGAGGCCTATCTCCACCCACCACCACTTCCCCTGCCGGTGGCGGACTCCCTCAGGTGTCGGTGTGTTGGTGGTTCTTTGTGTCTGGGGGTGGGCGTCCGGGTACACACCGGCTCACTCCTTGGCGGCCGCTTGTCGGGGCCTGGGTCCTGGGGCTCGCTCGGGCCCCTTTGGAGGTGGGGTGCCCCCGGCCTCTCGGCCTGGGGCTCGGTCACTCAGGCACAGCTGGGGGCCGGCGGAGCTCACGGGCGCGTCACTGCAACTCCCCCTGACTTCTGCTCCGCGGCTGCTGGGCGAGCCCTCATCTGGGACTCTCCTCAGCTCTTACTGGAACAGTGGCGCGGCTGCCCCTCTGTTGGTCTTCCATGGTCTCTTGTGTTCTGGGGGCCTCTGGATGTCTGGAGTTTTGATCTCCTCCATACCCGCTTCACACCCTGGAGGACGGGGCTGTGGCCCCCCCACACTCCCTAGCAGATCATTACATGGAGAAACCTTTGGAATGCAAGCATGCTGATCCACACAGGTATGCACACATGGGTATTCACAGACGCGGACTAAAGCTTTCTTGGCTGCTGCCTCAAAGCACACTGTGCGCTGTCTATCTTGCGTGCTGCACAATATCGTTTATTATTTAGTAAATATTGATATCTATGACTAGCTAGTTTATTGTGATGGTGCTTTGTTTTCTCTATTATTATGTTACTCTTTGTTGTTTGCTGTCTCCTCTGTTTGTTTTTTTTGTTTTTTTTGTTTTTTTCTCCATACAGGTGACCCAGGAGTTCTTTTTTTTTTTTCTCTCTCTTCCCCCCCCTTCTCACCGTCTCTTCTCCCCTTTGGTTTTCTTTCTTTCTCTCCCCCTCTTTCTCTCATTCATTCCCCCTGTCCTATTTATTAAAAAAAAAAAAAAAAATGACAAAGGATGAACTGAAGCTCTGCCATCACGTAATGTCGCATACTGCTGTTTCTGATGTCATTTAAGAAAAAAAAAAAAAAAAAAAAAAAAGGAGTCCGCGAAATGCCCCTTTTTCCCACACACAAAACACTCACCCACCAGTTGTCTTCTGCTCCGGGTGAATTTAGTCCGTCCCAGCTGCATGGGTTGCTCCTCGTCAGCAGGTGAGTCCGTTCCCTCCTCTCTCCACTCGAGAGAGGGGAGTCCAGTCGGAACTCCTACGCCCCCTACTGACCGTCGCCCATCTCCAGTCTGCCTGCCAAACTCCCGCATATGGTCGTCTAGACTGATACACATGTTAACCAGGGCACTTAACGATTTAGGAAGCTCTTTAGTGGCCAACTCAAGTTTGACATTCTCATTTAAGCTGTTTAGGAATGCTCCTCGGAGCGCCTTTTCCTCCCAGCCCGTCTCCTCGGCCAGGATCCAAAAGTCCACGGAGAAGTCTGCCACGCTCCGCCGGCCCTGCTTTAAAGTAAACATGCGATGAGCAGCACTGTCAGGGTTAGAGCCTTTGTCAAACACACACCGAAATTTGCTCAAAAAATCACTATATGAGATGGAGGGTTGGGCGCTCAGGGCTGCTTGAGCCCAGAGTAGTGCTTGTCCGGTCATGAGCTCCACCATGAGGGTGATCTTGGCAGTATCAGAGGCATAAGCTCGAGTCTGCTGCCTAAAAATCAGAGAGCATTGAGTCAAAAATTCCCGGGTTTTGTCCAACTCTCCACTGAATTTTTCAGGTACAGGTAACGTGTGTTCTCGCTGAGGCGGAGGCGGAGATGGAGGAAGGGGACAGGCCACTGCTACATTTAGAAGCTCCACTGGTTTTTGTGGTGGTGTAGTGGGCTCTGGTGGTTGAACGAGTGCTCTAGGTGTAGCAAGCAACATACCTTACAGTTCAGATACCACCTGTAGTAGCGCGGACTGGTCCTCGGCCACATGCTGCAGCATCTTTTCATGCCGCTCCAACCGTTCAGCTTGAAGCGTGAGCTCGCGCTGGACGGGAGTTGAGTCCGCTGACTCCATTGCTGGCTGGATTGTTCTGTCACGGGTAATGGGGAAGTACGGACTCAGTCGCGGAGCTCAGGATGCAAAGTACACAGTGCGTTTATTTACAGTGCCCAAAAACAGTTTCAAAACATAAAGTGAAGTGCAAAGTCCAACAGTGATCTTCTCCAAACTCCCAGTGGTGTGCAGGTGAGTTTCCAAAGGACCGTCCGACCATGACACTGTGGATGTAAAACAGTAACACACCTCCTGCTCTGTGTGTCTTTAATTGTAAGTAAATGCAATATGTTTTCATTTTAAAATGCAGTGCAAAAAACTTCTGCTCTGACTCTTTTTTTTTTTTTAGCAAAAAGCTTTTTTTTGCCTGTTGTTGAAGTTTTCCATTCAAATAAAGCCTGCAGATGAGCGGTGAGTGGTAGCTAACATTCTTTAATCAAACACACAAAGAACAGACAACCAAGCTTGATGAAGTCCCTGCATGACCGCGGGACAGACGGTCAGCAGAGTCTCCCTGAGCCTAGCATGGCTCTCAGTGAAATACCTTCTCCAGGAACAAAAGGCAGTACACAGCTGTTTCACACCTTAAGGTTCACACTCCCTTGTTACCTCCCAGAGTCCTCGAAGACACAAAAGACTCTTCCTGTGGAGCTGTCTGCTTCCCCCAACTTCCTTACTACACCCCCACCATTTGTCTTACTGTATGAGTGTGAGACATGTTAAAATCCAGTGGCACCAAGGTATCATACAATAAAATAATGTGATTAATACATAAGTAAAAGAAATTCCTATACACTCCTTTTTTGCAACTATAACATCTTCTTTCTTTCTTTTTTTTTTCTTTTTTCTTTTGGCCTGTCCCGTTTGGCTCTTTTGCATCAGAATTGTTGTCTAAAGGCAAAGAAAGATGCCCAACGGATTTACTTTACCAAATTGACCATCCCAGCCTTGCGGTAATGGTCCATTTGATTCACCTTTTATTGTTTATTTTATTTTCACTTACTGAATACGGGACAAACTTGACTGGGGGAAAGAAGGGGAGAAAGAAAGAGGGAAAGAGAAACAGCTGAGAAGAGGGACGGGGGAGAAAGGCAAAAAACAAAAACCAACAGAACGGGCAGAGAAAAAAAAAAGAAAGAAAAAAAATGCATATATCAATCACCTGGATCACCTGCTGAGAAAGAAAAAAGAAAACAAGCAGAAGAGAACAAGAGTAATAGAATAAACAACATCACAATGATATATGGGAATATGACAGTAAATACTAAATATTAAACATTATTGTGCAGCACATAAGATCAACAGAACACAGTGTGCTTTGAGGTAGGAGCCAAAAAGGGTGTAGTTTGTGGGTGTGATCACCCGTGTGTACACCTGTGAGCATGGACGCGCTTGTTTTTTTTAAAAGGTTCCTTCATGTAATGATCTGCTAGAGGGTGTGGGGGGGCCACAGCCCCGTCCTCCAGGGCCTGAAGCAGGTATGGAGGAGATCAAAACTCCAGACATCCAGAGGCCCCCAGAACACAAGAGACCAAGGAAGACCAACAGAGGGGCAGCCGCGCCACTGTCCCAGAAAGAGCTGAGGAGAGTCCCAGATGAGGGCTCACTCAGCAGCCGCGGAGCAGAAGCCGGGGGGAGTTGCAGTGACGCGCCCGTGAGCTCCGCCGGCAGCCAGCCGTGCCTGAGTGACCGAGCCCCAGGCCGAGAGGCCGGGGGCACCCCACCTCCGAAGTGGCCCGAGCGAGCCCCAGGCTCCAGGCCCCGATAAGCGGCCGCCAAGGAGTGAGCCAGTGTGTACCTGGACGCCCATCTATAACATCTTCATAGATTTTTCTTTGTGCACCTGTGTGCAGTCATAGGACAAGAAGGGGCCATCCACAAATTGTTCCCACAAACCTGGGAGCATGAAATTGTCCAGGGGGTTTCTTCCATTGGAACTGAAGGGCACTCTTATGACCAACCACCAAAACCAGACTTTTCCATCAGATGGCCACATGAAGTGCAATTCGACCATATTAGAGCGATTACACCATGCTGTAGGTATTACAGGTACTGCACTGCAGTGGTTTGTATCATATCTATCTAATAGACTCCAGTTTGTGCATGTAAATGGAGAGTCCTCTTCACACACTGAGGTTAATTATGGAGTTCCACAGGGTTCAGTGCTAGGACCAATTCTGTTTACATTATACATGCTTCCCTTAGGCAGCATCATTAGAAGACATAGCATACATTTACACTGCCATGCAGATGACACCCAGCTCTATCTGTCCATGAAGCCAGATAAGACACACCAATTAGTTCAATTCAATTCAATTCAATTTTATTTATATAGCGCCAAATCACAACAAAAGTCGCCTCAAGGCGCTTCATAGATACAGAGAAAAACCCAACAATCATATGACCCCCTATGAGCAGCACTTTGGTGACAGTGGGAAGGAAAAAACTCCCTTTCAACAGGAAGAAATCTCCAGCAGAACCAGGCTCAGGGAGGGGCGGGGCCATCTGCTGCAACCGGCTGAGGTGAGAGAAGGAAGACAGGATAAAGACATGCTGTGGAAGAGAGACAGAGGTTAATAACAGATATGATTCAATGCAGAGAGGTCTGTTAACACATAGTGAGTGAGAAAGGTGACTGGAAAGGAAAAACTCAATGCATCATGGGAATCCCCGGCAGCCGACGTCTATCGCAGCATAACTAAATCAAATCAAATCAAATCAAATCAAATCACTTTTATTGTCACATCACATGTGCAGGTACATTGGTACAGCACATGTGAGTGAAATTCTTGTGTGCGAGCTTCACAAGCAACAGAGTTGTGCAAAATACAATAATGTAAACAAGCAAAATACAAGAATGGCTACATCTGAAACTAATAAATATATGTACAATATATAATAGTATATGCATTTCTGGATGTGTAAACTAAATATTTTTCTACGTGTGTGTGTGTGTGTGTGTGTGTGTGTGTGTGTGTGTGTGTGTGTGTGTGTTGTGTGTGTGTGTGTGTGTACACATATTTTACAAATTAAATAGAGTAAAAAATAAATAAAATATATAAAATAAAATATACAGAGTGAGACATGTGCAAAACAGTGGCATTACTGTACAGTGTGGAGTGCATAATGTTAAAGTTCCAGTAGTGAAGCTGAGGTGTCTATGACGTGTTCAGCAGTCTGATGGCCTGGTGGAAGAAGCTGTCTCTCAGTCTGCTGGTACGGGACCGGATGCTGCAGAACCTCCTTCCTGATGGAAGTAGTCTGAACAGTTTATGGCTGGGGTGACTGGAGTCCTTGATGATCCTCCCCGCTTTCCTCAGGCACCGCTTCCTGTCGATGTCTTGGAGGGAGGGAAGCTCACCTCCAATTATCCGTTCAGAGCACCGCACTACTCGCTGGAGAGCTTTGCAGTTGTAGGCGGTGCTGTTGCCATACCAGGTGGTGATGCATCCAGTGAGGATTCTCTCGATGGCACAATGATAGAAGGTCCTGAGGATGCGGGGGCTCATGCCGAATCTTTTCAGTCTCCTGAGAAAGAAGAGGCGCTGCTGCGCCTTCTTCACTGTTTTGTTTGTGTGTACTGACCACGTAAGATCCTCAGCCAGATGTACACCAAGGAACCGGAAGCTGCTCACTCTCTCCACAGCAGCGCCGTTGATGGTGATGGGGGTGTGTACTTCTCTGCACCTCCGGAAGTCCACTATCAACTCCTTTGTCTTTGCGACGTTGAGGGTGAGATGGTTGTCTTGACACCAGTGGGTCAGGGCGCTGACCTCCTCCCTGTAAGCTGTCTCATCACTGTTGGTGATAAGACCCACCACTGTAGTGTCGTCCGCAAACTTCACAATGATGTTGGAGTTGTGGGAGGATTCAGGGTCACCTGGTCCAGCCCTAACTATATGCTTCAGCAACAAGGAAAGTTTGAAGCCTAATCTTGAAAGTAGAGATAGTGTCTGTCTCCCGAATCCAAACTCGAAGCTGGTTCCACAGAAGAGGGGCCTGAAAACTGAAGGCTCTGCCTCCCATTCTACTTTTAAATACTCTAGGAACAACAAGTAGGCCTGCAGAGCGAGAGCGAAGTGCTCTAATAGGGTGATATGGTACTACAAGGTCATTAAGATAAGATGGGGCCTGATTATTTAAGACCTTGTATGTGAGGAGCAGGATTTTGTATTAAATTCTGGATTTAACAGGAAGCCAATGAAGGGAGGCCAAAACAGGAGAAATATCCTCTCTCTTTCTAGTCCCTGTCAGGACTCTTGCTGCAGCATTTTGGATTAGCTGAAGGCTTTTCAGTGAGTTTTTTGGACATCCTGATAATAATGAATTACAGTCGTCCAGCCTGGAAGTAATAAATGCATGAACTAGTTTTTCAGCGTCACTCTGAGACAGGATATTTCTAATTTTAGAGATGTTGCACAAATGGAAGAACGCAGTCTTACATATTTGTTTAATATGTGCGTTGAAGGACATGTCCTGGTCAGAAATGACTCCAAGGTTCCTCACAGCGTTACTGGAGGCCAAGGTAATGCCATCCAGAGTAAGAATCTGGTTAGATACCATATTTCTAATCTTTTCAGGGCCGAGTACAACAACCTCAGTTTGATCTGAATTAAGAAGCAAAAAGTTAGCGGCCATCCAGGTCTTTATGTCTTTAAGACATTCCTGCAGTTTAACTAATTGGTGTGTGTTATCTGGCTTCATGGACAGATAGACCTGGGTGTCATCAGCATAGCAGTGAAAATGTATGCTATGTCTTCTAATGATGCTGCCTAAGGGAAGCATGTATAATGTAAACAGAATTGGTCCTAGCACTGAACCCTGTGGAACTCCATAATTAACCTCAGTGTGTGAAGAGGACTCTCCATTTACATGCACAAACTGGAGTCTATTAGATAGATATGATACAAACCACTGCAGCACAGTACCTGTAATACCTACAGCATGTTCTAATCGCTCTAATAGGATATTATGGTCGACAGTATCGAACGCTGCACTGAGGTCTAGCAGGACAAGCACAGAGATGAGTCCACTGTCAGAGGCCATAAGAAGATCATTTGTAACCTTCACTAAAGCTGTTTCTGTGCTGTGATGAGCTCTGAAACCTGACTGAAACTCTTCAAATAAACCTCTGCAGATGATCTGTTAGCTGTTTGACAACTACTCTTTCAAGGATTTTTGATATGAAAGGAAGGTTGGAGATTGGCCTATAATTACCTAAGACTGCTGGGTCTAGAGATGGCTTTTTGAGTAAAGGTTTAACTACAGCTAGCTTGAAGGCCTGTGGTACATAGCTGATTATTAGAGATAGGTTGATCATATTTGAGATTGAAGCATTAATTAATGGCAGGACTTCTTTGAGCAGTTTTGTAGGAATGGGGTCTAAAAGACACGTTGAGGGTTTGGAGGAAGTAATTATTGAAGTTAACTCAGAAAGATCAATTGGAGAAAAAGAGTCTAACTTAACATCAATGGTACTAAGAGTAGCTGTAGATAATATTACATCTGTGGGATGATTATTGGTCATTTTTTCTCTAATGATAAAAATTTTATTTGTGAAGAAGTTCATGAAGTCATTACTAGTTAACGTTAAAGGGATGGTTGGCTCAACAGAGCTCTGACTTTTTGTCAGCCTGGCTACAGTGCTGAAGAGAAACCTGGGGTTGTTCTTATTTTCTTCAATCAGTGATGAATAGTAAGATGTTCTGGCTTTGTGGAGGGCTTTCTTATAAAGCAGCATCTGCTTTAGGCTACGTGTTTGAGAATTATACCACGGAGTCAGGTACTTCTGATTAGAGACCTGGTACAGGGCATTGAAGATGATAACAGTGGGTGGATTATATTCTTAAACTTAGTTACAGCGCTTTCAGAAAGACATCTACTGTGATAAAGTCTACTCTCCACCGCTGTGTAATCAATTATTGTAAATGTAAATGTTATCAGGAAATGATCAGACAGGAGAGGGTTTTCAGGAAACACTGTTAAATGTTCAGTTTCTATGCCATATGTTAAAACAAGATCTAGAGTGTGATTAAAGTGGTGGGTGGGTTCTTTTACATTTTGAGAGAAACCAATTGAGTCTAATAACAGATTAAATGCCATGTTGAGGCTGTCATTTTTAGCATCTACGTGGATGTTAAAATCACCCACAATAATGATTTTATCTGAGCTCAGAACTAAATTAGATATAAAGTCTGAGAAATCAGACAGAAACTCTGTGTAAGGCCCGGGTGGACGATAGATGATAACAAGTAAGACTGGTTTCTGAGTTTCACAGCTGGGGTGGACGAGGCGAAGCATCAAGCTTTCAAATGAATTAAAAGTCTGTCTTGGTCTTTCATTAATTAATAGGCTTGTGTGAAAAATTGCTGCCACACCGCCCCCTCGGCCTGTGCTTTGAGATTTCTGGTAGTTAGAATGACTCGGGGGTGTTGATTCATTTAAACTAACATAATCATCCTGCTGCAACCAGGTTTCTGTAAGGCGGAGTAAATCAATTTGTTGATCAATTATTAAGTCATGTACTAACAGAGACTTGGAGGAGAGAGACCTAATATTTAATAATCCACATTTCACTGTTTTACTCTTTGGTTCAGATGTGGATACTGTATTGCTCTTTCTTTGTAATTGTTTATGTTTAAGTTGTTTGTTGCTGGTTTTTAGTTTGTTTTTTGTCTTTTTGGAAGCTGACACAGTCTCTATGGAGATGGGTTTTTGGGGGGTTAGCAGGAGGAGAGAAGCTGCAGAGAGGCGTGTAGGACTGCAACTCTGCTTCCTGGTCCCAACTCTGGATAGTCATATTTTGGGGGGTTTAATAAATTTGTCCATATTTCTAGAAATGAGAGCTGCTCCATCCAAAGTGGGATGGATGCCGTCTCTCCTAACAAGACCAGGTTTCCTCCAGAAGGTTTGCCAATTATCTATGAAGCCCACATCGTTTCTGGGACACCACTCAGACAGTCTGCAATTTAAGGAGAACATGCGGCTAAACATGTCACTCCTGATCTGATTGGGGAGGGGACCAGAGAAAACTATAGAGTCCGACACTGTTTTGGCAAAGTTGCACACCGATTCAATATTGATTTTAGTGACCTCCGATTGGCGTAACCGGGTGTCATTACTGCCGACGTGAATTATGATTTTACTGAATTTACGTTTACCCTTAGCCAGCAGTTTTAAATTTCCTTCAATGTCGCCTGCTCTGGCCCCTGGGAGACAATTGACTATGGTTGCCGGTGTCTCTAGCTTCACATGTCTGAGAACAGAATCACCAATTACCAGAGTTTGACCCCCGGCGGGTGTGTCGCCGAGTGGGGAAAAACGGTTAGACACATGAACGGGTTGGTGGTGTACCTGGGGCTTCTGTTTAGGACTATGCTTCCTCCTCACAGTGACCCAGCCGCCCTCTTTCCCCAGCTGCTTGGGGTCTGCCGGGGAACAGCTAGCGGGGCCTATGCTATCTTCGGCTGCACCAGCTACAGGGGCCTGGCTAGCTACGGGTGAATGAAGGGTGCGAAGCCGAGTTTCCAATTCAGTAATCCTGGCCTCCAGAGCTGCAAATATGCTACATTTGTTACAGATATCATTACCGCTAAAGGAGGCCGAGGAGTAACTAAACATCTGACACAATGAGCAAGAAAGTGCAGGAGGGACAGGTGAAGTAGCCATGGTGCTAACGAGTCGGCTACGAGCTAAGCTAAGCTAGCGAAACAGTACAGAGACAGTGAGTGAATACTTTGGCTATAAATTAGGTAGTGAGTACACAGACAGTGTGCTTCGGATGAAGCATGTGAAGATTATACTATGAAAGAAGAATGTATTTAAAAGTTGTTAATTAAATTGCTAAGCAAATAAGCTACTCAGAAACACCACTGTGTTTGAGCAGGAACAGGAAGTGATACTCTACCGGAGAGCGAGCAAACACCAAGTGACAGCGCCAATTAGTTAAACTGCAGGAATGTCTTAAAGACATAAAGACCTGGATGGCCGCTAACTTTCTGCTTCTTAATTCAGATCAAACTGAGGTTATTGTACTCGGCCCTGAAAAGATTAGAAATATGGTATCTAACCAGATTCTTACTCTGGATGGCATTACCTTGACCTCCAGTAACGCTGTGAGGAACCTTGGAGTCATTTTTGACCAGGACATGTCCTTCAATGCACATATTAAACAAATATGTAAGACTGCGTTCTTCCATTTGTGCAACATCTCTAAAGTTAGAAATATCCTGTCTCAGAGTGATGCTGAAAAACTAGTTCATGCATTTATTACTTCCAGGCTGGACGACTGTAATTCATTATTATCAGGATGTCCAAAAACTCGCTGAAAAGCCTTCAGCTAATCCAAAATGCTGCAGCAAGAGTCCTGACAGGGACTAGAAAGAGAGAGGATATTTCTCCTGTTTTGGCTTCCTGTTAAATCCAGAATTCAAAATCCTGCTCCTCACATACAAGGTCTTAAATAATCAGGCCCCATCTTATCTTAATGACCTTGTAGTACCATATCACCCTATTAGAGCTCTTCACTCTTGCTCTGCAGGCCTACTTGTTGTTCCTAGAGTATTTAAAAGTAGAATGGGAGGCAGAGCCTTCAGTTTTCAGGCCCCTCTTCTGTGGAACCAGCTTCCAGTTTGGATTCGGGAGACAGACACTATCTCTACTTTCAAGATTAGGCTTCAAACTTTCCTTTTTGCTAAAGCATATAGTTAGGGCTGGACCAGGTGACCCTGAATCCTCCCTTAGTTATGCTGCAATAGACGTAGGCTGCCGGGGATTCCCATGATGCATTGAGTTTTTCCTTTCCAGTCACCTTTCTCACTCACTATGTGTTAACAGACCTCTCTGCATTGAATCATATCTGTTATTAACCTCTGTCTCTCTTCCACAGCATGTCTTTATCCTGTCTTCCTTCTGTCTCCCCAACCGGTCACAGCAGATGGCCCCGCCCCTCCCTGAGCCTGGTTCTGCTGGAGGTTTCTTCCTGTTAAAAGGGAGTTTTTCCTTCCCACTGTCGCCAAAGTGCTTGCTCATAGGGGGTCATATGATTGTTGGGTTTTTCTCTGTATCTATGAAGCGCCTTGAGGGGACTTTTGTTGTGATTTGGCGCTATATAAATAAAATTGAATTGAATTGAATTATACCCCAGGTCTAGGTACCCTTGCCCCTGGAGGGGGAAACTGCACCATTTGGTCACAAATTGGTCGCACTCTAGAGCCCTGCCCCTGCGCCTTTCATGGACCTTTTTGTTTGTTTAATTTTGAACTGTTTCCTTGGCCTCAGTGCTGTTCTAGACACTCTGTTTTGGACTCTTGTTCCCCATTTTTTAAGTCTGGCTCCTTGTTTTTAGTTTGTTTTGGTCTGCTTCTCTGTGTTATGTTTCCTGTTTTACTTTGATGGTCCATGTCTTATGTTAATGTGTCTGGTTTTGCTTTCCCTGGCTCGTTAGGCCTGATTTGTCTTTGCTGTGCTTCCCTCCTTTCTCTCATTCCCTGATTGCTCCCTCTGTGTATTTAAGCCCTGTGTTTTCATTGGTCTGTGTCGCCATCTACAATCATCCCACGCTGTGTGTTCTGCCTATGTAATTTTATTTTGTGTTTTTGTGGTTTTGTTATGTTTCGCCATCCAGCAATAAAAGCTGAGTTTTGAATGCAGTTTTTGCCTGCCGTGAGTCTGCACTTTGGGCCCACCATTCCCACCTGCATACAGCCGACACATGACACGTATGGGATTAAAGCGCAGATCAACAGTCCGCTGGGGCCACTGAGGGTGAGCGTGACCCCGCAACTTGAGGCACTTTATCCAGGTAAGCTGAGCCCGCTTTGGGGGATCTAAAAGATTTTTCCTGACCATTCAGCTTGATACTGTGGCTAGTCGGGTACATCATCGCGAAGGGGATACCCATCTCCCTGTTAGAATCCCTGGCGTTTCTTCAGGACTGCGGCGGAGAAGTCCTCAAATATCACATCCACACTACCGTCGACCACCTGCCAAGCCATCTGAGAGGTCTTGTCTACGCCATCGACCACCAGCCAAGCCACCCGAGGGCCTTCGTGCAGGCCCACGCCGCCATCGACCGCCAGCCAAGCCGCCCGACAGGTCTCGTCCATGCCCATGTCGCCGCCAGCCAAGCTGCCCAACAAGTCTCGTCCACATCACCGCCAGCCACAAGCCAAGCCGCCCCAGTGTGTTAATTTTGCTTCAGTTTGCCTTGCCCTTTGTTTGTACCTTTTTTACCAGTCATATTAAACTTTTTGTTAACATTTCAAGTTCTGTTCCCTGTTCCTTGGAGTCTACGTTTTGGGTCCTTTTGTCAACCCCTACAGTCTGCCCTCGTCAGACTGTGACAGAAACACAGGTAACAACACTTGGTTACTTAAATTATACAAGAAATTCACTAAAAATGGCAAAAACAGTTATCTAATTTGAAGATCTCCACTCAAATTCAGTAAGCCGCTGGAGGAAAGTTGTGACATGAGGGTTAATCGCTTCACAGCGGTCCCAGTATTTCTGCTTGTCCCAACCTTGGAGGTACATTTTGTTCCCTCTTCAGGGTTTATCCTTACAAAAAACCTTGCACACGCTGACTCCTGGTATTTAAGGTTCAATACATAGAATGAACCAAAGAAGACTGACATCGCATCAGCAAAGGTGTTCTCTTTGTCCAGCTCAACAATTACACGCCCCTCTGCACTCACCATCCAGCAGGTGGCGGTCATTGAACTTTGTCCTTAAATGTATAGGGCAACATGTTGTCATTATGCAACATAAAATAATTTCAATACTTCACTTCTTCACACTGTCTAGATAGTCATAAAGCAAAGTATACAGTTAATTATTAACAGAGATGGGCAGTAACGCGTTACTGTAATCTGATTACTTTTTTCAGGTAACGAGTAAAGTAAGGGATTACTATTGCAAAAACTGTAATTAGATTACCATTACTTTCCCGTAGGAATGCTGCGTTACTACGTTACTAAAACTGTGATTTTGCGAGAATGTCTCATGACAGTGACGTAAGCGAGTGCGACGTTCGTGATAACAGCTGTGTGCAGATCAACAATGGATCAAATATCGAGTGCGGGAGAGAGTATGAGCGTGCAGCGTTTAAAGCGTGGAAGCACTGACCTTACTCTGAATTTGATTCCATAAAAACTGACAAAAACATTAGTGTCCGTTGTGCGTGGGAAGAAAACTTCTTTTTACACCGAAAAAACCCTAAACTTCCAAGCAAGCACCGAGTAGCTACGACGTAATGGGAAACTCACAGAGAAACTTGTGGATTCTTCCACTGACTGCTGCACACCTGCACCAGGGTAAACCTCCGCCTACCCCACTCCTGCTTTACAGGTAAAAATAGAGCAACAGGACCGCTAGTCTTTGATGTTATTTATTTTCTGCTGTGTTTTACTTGCATCTATTTGAAAGACTGAGTGTAAACACAAAAATATATATTTATTTTATGTGCTGGAATGTATAGAAAATAAGTTTAAATGTTAAACAAATTTCTTCCAGGTTGTAAATCGTGTTTTTAAAAAGTAACTAAGTAATTAATTACTTTGAAAATAAGTAATGAGTAAAGTAACGGGCTTACTTTTTTGGGGAAGTAATCGGTAATTAGTTACTGATTACTTTTTTCAAGTAACTTGACCAACACTGATTATTAATGGCCTTATGTACACAAGTCCATTTTAACATATTATAATTGTACATAATTGGGAATTATTCTGCACATTAAACACACCTAACAAAGAGTCAGCCCAGTTAAATTACCGGAGGTGAATCAACTGTATGGTTATTTTGGAGTTTATAGTTTGTGCTGCTGTTAAACTTTACAGAATTGACTTCAGTATTTCTGCTGTTGGTGTAGCTAGACTACCATGTTGATCAGTAATATGTAATGTGAAATTTGATATTGTTACTTTGCTGGATTCACTGAGACACTTGTCCAACAACCTTGGTTTATAAAGGAAATTTGAGCTAACAAAACAGAGACTGGATACCTGTGTCCATGAAAAGCTCCTGTGCCAAACAGAAATTCTAATATGGTCTAATCAGCTCTATTTCATGAATGACTTCTTACCAAGCATAATCAGCCTTGGGGTGATGGGCAGGTTGCTCTCTGCTTCAAGGGACATCCTGGTAGAAGTTTCCTGCCAGATAAAGGACCAGGACATTTTATGTAACAAATAAAAAAATATAACAGGACAGCAAGCAACAGCATTAATCATAGAGCTGTATGAAAGAAGCTTACATCTGCTAAGACAAAGAGGGAGTCTTCATCTTCCTTGTAATACTTCATCATGAGAAGTATGGCTGCTGTGCCAACCTTGTTGTTGGTCAAAACTCCCTCACTTTCTATCTGCTGGATGAGTGTCCTTATACCAAGCTTCCATTTGAGCTTCTGGGTGGAGAAATAGTTAACAATCCTTCTGCCTTTGGTTATGAGGGCCTGACCTAAGCGCTCACTGATATCAATGCCTGTGAGTTTGTAAAAGTGGTTCGAAAAAGACCTTTCTGAGTAAACAAGACAGGCCACTGCTCCTGAATTTCAGCTACTGTTGATAAGCTGCCGCTGAGAAATATATGTGAGGCACATGAAGTCATCCACATCAGCTCTCTCCACAACTCCAGGTCCTTCTGAATTAAAAATTGTTAACAGGATGTGTTTCTTTTCCTCTAAAGAAGCTGGCGTTTCCCCCTCAGGAAGTTCAACTGGCTGCCAATTTATACAACCATAGCTATCAACAAGGCATCTAACTTTTTTATGTGAGTTTGCATTACTGTTGGGACTGCAGTCTTCCTCATTCCTGGTTCTCTTTGTTTGACGAAGTCTATGTGTTGTATTATCTCGATTAACATGTTCAACTCTAGATTTAATGCTTCTTAGTAGTGAATAATGTCCACAACCCAGTCTTTCTCCCTTTTCAGTAAAATCTGCAGATGTTTGAGGGTATCTGTTTACAATGATCTTAGCAACCTCTTCACAAGACGCACGTTTAGGGTTTCTGCAGTTAACTTGCATGGCCTCCACAACAATTCTAACCATACTTCTGTCCTCTCGATGACCTCTGTCTCCTCTTGTGACTGTATGCGACAGTTGGAGTGGAAATCTTTCCCAAGCTCCAGAGTAATCGTGTCATTCAAATTCTTTGGTCTGCTATCTAAAAAAAAAAGAGAGAGAGAGATCATTGGAAAAGCAACTTTATATGGCTATTTCAACAAATATGTCCTCACTAAAAGATGAACCCTGCAATTAGGTTTGAGTACTAAGAGAAAGGCAGTTTTGGGGACCTTGTCTGAAGATGAAAAGCAATCCCAGGACTGCAAAAGAACTACAAACTGTAGTTGAAAAATACATCGTAAAATACTGTATATTTTACAGTTTGTCACAATTCCTGCGGTACTTTCCTGTTTCATTTTGTCGTGGGTCAGGACTGTTTGGTTTTGTTTGACAGCTACGTTCTGTTGTTCCAGGCGGCAGCGTTACGGTTGCCATGGTTACAGGGCGACTGTCATGATCCTGGGTCGTTGACCCAGCGTTTTGTGTTTCTTTTTGGGTTCATCTTGTGTTTGGTGTTTATTCTGATTCTGTATTAATTCTTTGGGTTGGTTGTCGTGTTTATTATCCCTACCTGTGTCTCCCCTCTGTGCTCCGTTCAGGTCCCTGTGTTTTTGTTGCAAAACAGTCTGGGTGTTTCCGGTTTTACTTTGTAGGTCTGCCTCTCATCATGTCCATTAGTATCAGCTGTGTCCACCCCTGCATGTCATCTCCTCATTACCTAGTGTGTATTTATAGTGTGTGTTGGCTTCTGTTCATTGTCGGATCGTCTGTGTTTCTCGGTGTAACTACGTCTCTCTGCATTCTCCGCTCCCCGTTTCATGCTTAGGTTTGTTATTTAGTTTTCCCAGTCTAGGTTTTTTCAGTCATTCGTCTTGTCTCACTACCTGTTCAGTCGCTCCACTTCTGCAAATAAAACTTCATTCTCATCACCAGTCAACTGCCTGCATTTTGGGTCCTTTTCCTCCTACACCACACGGCTCACGCCGCCAGCCGTGACAGCACGATCCGACCATACTATGGACCCCGCAGGCTCCGCCCGTGAGGAAGATATTCTCCGCGTACAGTGTCTGATGAGCCGAATAACCCGCGCCACGGACCCACGGACAATTTCTGTTGGACTAAACGCTATTAAGGCGATCGTCGAAGCTTTCCTGCTATGGAGATTTCATGGGAGAATTAAGCCGAGGCCAGGAGGCGTGGCGGGCTCGGGAGCGGTCAGAGCGCGTCGATTCCCGGAAGGCCTCGCTGCAGTCGCAGCCGATGGAGATCTCTGCAACGCAGCAGCAGACTTTACCGCGGAGAGCTGTTTCCGTGCCGGTGCCAAGGAATTCTTCAGCCTCCGCGTCCCGCTCTGATCACTACACACCTGCCTCTTTCCTCGCGGCTATGTGGTCAGACGATGAGGAGCCAGCTTCCTTTTCCCCATCACCACTAGCCTCCTCTGTCGTCTTCTCCGCCTCCTCCTCCCGCAAGAAACGGCGTATGCACCGCCAGCGCTCCTCTCCTCAGCTGGACTCTGAGATTATGACACAGCCAGCTGTGGTGAGTGGTAAAGACTGTCTTTCTGCTTTCTCCGAACTGCAAAGTGTTACCCCAGAGACTGAATCCAAAGTTTCTATGGGCTCAGGATCAGATATCACTGTCTCAGTTAATGCTGAAGCGGCAAAATTAAAGACTGTGGTTTCAGAGACCATTTTTTCCAGTCCCAGGGATTTAAGGGGCTCTCTTCATGCACCCTCTGAATCCAGGGATGCTTTAAAGGGTACGGTTAATACTGACTCCAGGATTGGAGATGCTAGCCCTGTTTTTCAAGGGACTGCGACCCCCTCCGGGGCCTCCCCAGAAGCTGAGCCACCTTCCTCAGCTGATTCTGGACCCCTGGAGGTTAAGGAGCCAGGGCAGGTCGTTCAGGAGCAGTCGCCTTTCCCACTGTTAGCACAGCCGTTAGCTCAGTCTCCAGCATCAGCTGCTCACTTGCCCTTAGCTCAGTTACCAGCTCAGGTTGCAGGTCAGCTATTAGTTCCACCACCTGTTCAGCCATGACCTTCACCTACTCCTCCTGTACATGCAAGCCAACCCATAACGGACAGTTCAACAACTTCTTACTCTAAGCAGAGAGACAAACCCAATAACAATGGAAACATTCCTCAAGAGCTGGCCAGTTCTGAGACTGAGACACACTCCAGGGCCTCCCCAGAGGCTGGGTTTCGGCCCCCAGCTGACTCTGGACCCCTGGAGGTTAAGAAGCCAGCTGAGGACTGCACCGGACTGTCGCTGCCTGAGCTGAGTCACTGCTCAGTGCAGCTGCAGTCTGCTTTATGTTTGCCAGAGGCCCGTGTGCCTGCTGGTTCTGTTGCGTCCCTGCCAGAGGCCCGTGTGCCTGCTGGTTCTGTTGCGCTCCTGCCAGAGGCCCGTGTGCCTGCTGGTTCTGTTGCGTTCTTGCCAGAGGCCCGTGGGCCTGCTGGTTCTGTTCCGTCTCTGCCAGAGGTCTCCGCACCTGCTGGTTCTGTTCTGTGTGTGCCAGGGGCTCCAGTGCCCACTGGTTCTGAGACTGTTTTTTCTGGGGGGCCGGAGGAGCCCGTCCAGCGTCCTGCCTCGTCAGCTGGGGGGCCCGAGGAGCCCGTCCAGCGTCCTGCCTCGTCAGCTGGGCGGCCCGAGGAGCCCGTCCAGCCCCAAGACTCGTCAGCTGGGGGGCCCGAGGAGCCCGTCCAGCCCCAAGACTCGTCAGCTGGGGGGCCCGAGGGGCCTGTCCAGCGTCCTGCCTCGTCAGCTGGAGGGCCTGAGGAGCCCGTCCAGCCGCCAGCTGCAGCCTCATCATCCTCGCCAGCTGCAGCTTCATCCACGTCGCGGGCAGCAGCAGCTTCTTCCACGCCTGCAGCGCTACAGTCTTCGGCTTCCACGCCGTCGCCTGCTGCAGCCTCATCATCCTCGCCAGCTGCAGCCTCTCTGTCTTCACCCACACCGTCGCCTGGTCCAGCCTCCCTGTCTTCACCCACACCGTCGCCTGGTCCAGCTTCAGCTTCATCAGCTTCACCGTCGCCTGGTCCAGCTTCAGCTTCATCAGCTCCGCCTGGTCCGGCCTCCTCATCAGTGTCATCAGCTTCGCCTGGTCCGGCATCTGCTTCAGCATCCTCCTCGCCTGGTCCAGCGTCTGCTTTGGCTTCATCCGCTTCGCCTGGTCCAGCCACTGCTTCATCCTCGTCTGGTCCAGCCACTGCTTCATCCTCGTCTGGTCCAGCCTCCGCTTCATCCTCGTCCAGCCTCCGTGTCTCCAGCACCCTCATCAGCATCGCCTGGTCCGGCTCCAGCACCCTCAGCAGCATCGCCTGGTCCGGCTCCAGCACCCTCATCAGCATCGCCTGGTCCGGCTCCAGCACCCTCATCAGCATCGCCTGGTCCGGCTTCTGCTTCAGTATCCTCATCAGCTGCTTCGCCTGGTCCAGCTTCAGCCTCCTCATCAGCTGCTGCCTCGCCTGGTCCAGCTTCTGCTTCTGCTTCAGCCTCGCCTGGTCCAGCTTCTGCTTCAGCCTCGCCTGGTCCAGCCTCCGCATCCTCATCATCCTCATCAGGTCCAGCCTCCGCATCCTCATCATCCTCATCATCCTCATCAGCCGCGCCTGGTCCAGCCTCCGCTTCCGCCTCGTCTGGTCCAGCCTCCGCTTCGCCTGGGGCTGCAGGGGCCACGCAGCCTTCAGGTCCCCTACTACCGCCTCCTCATCGTCTGTCATCTGCCGGGCCGCTTGTTGGGCATCTCCGCCACCGTGGACGCCCTCCTGAGCACCCCCTGAACGCCGCCACTGCCTTCCGCGGGGCCGGCCCCCGGATCTGCTCTGTCGCCGCCACTGCCTTCCGCGTGGCCGGCCCCCGGAACTGTTTGCCCGTCGCCGCAGTTGCCGTCCACACGGTCGGCCCCCAGAACTGAACTGTTTTGGCCTCCTGCGCTGTCGGCCTCCGGGTCAGCCCCCTGAACTTGACCTTCTGGGTCTTTCTGGGCTCTGTCCCTCCTTCCTGGTCCCCCGCCGCCCGCCCTGGTTGGGTTGTTTTCTGTTTTTGGCCGTTTTTTGTGCTTCTGTTGGGCAGTCTGGGGCCCGCCCTTGAGGGGGGGGGGGGTACTGTCATGATCCACGGCCGCCAGCCGTGACAGCGACGCTCTCTCTCTCTCTGCGACTGTGTGTTTCCTGGGTGAGAGAGGCCTTTTCGTTGTTGTTGTTGTGCTAAGCTAACAGGCAGAATGCTACAAGCATAGCTCTAAAGAATGTAGCATCATGGGCAGTGTAGTCCGTGTTGCAGGGAGAATGGACTGCCATACACGTTATGTGTCTGTGAGCGCGAGGAGGGAGAAAAAGGGGAGTGGAAAGGTACGAGTTGTCATCGAGGAAAAACGGGAGCTGGAAGCATGTAAATATAATAATAACCACTGCAGCCAAGAAGAGTGCCTGACGAGCCCAGCTGTAAGTAAGCTATTAAGACTCGACTGTACACCGTGTTCGTGTTTTCCTCCGGAAACAATAAGTTCCGTTGGAGCAGACTTTCAACGCCTCTCTTTGTCTCTCGCAAGAAAAGTTGACCCACACGACAAAGTAAAGCTATTTTTCGGCTACGAGCTGACAGGGACCCCGCCGTATTAGTCAGAGGTCCCTTTACTACAGTTCGGAGACGCGGACCTTCAGTAATAGTAATAAATCACACAGCAATAGTACATTCACGTTGTTGTAAAAAGCATGATAATATATTAAGTAATCCAAAGTATTCAGAATACGTTACTGTCATTGAGTAATGTAACGGAATACGTTACAGAATACATTTTGGGGCATGTATTCTGTATTCTGTAATGGAATACATTTTAAAAGTAACCTTCCCAACCCTGGATTCAGTGTCTACTTTTGTTACAGCTGCAAAGATCCTGAAATTCCTCTATGATGCTCTGTATGGTGCTGGTTGGCAAGAGCATTTTAGCCTGCATTTTTAAATGACACAAAGTCAACTGTCTGCTAATAGATTAACTGTGTCCTGTCCTTGTATTATGGCAAATCCCCCAATTTCTTGTTGCCTTGACTGCTGAACTGTCTACTTATGTTTTCAAGAAATATGGCTGGAAAATGATGTTCGGACACTGAAGTATTTAGAGCAACCTTCAAATGGACATAATACTTTCCCCCCATCTTTGATATGAAATCTGAGAGGGGCACAAAGAGTTGTGAAGTTTTGTGCAGCATACCCACATCCAGGAACTTGACAGCTGAGGTCACCAGTGAACTTATAAAACTCCTCCTTAGTGGTCTCCCTTCTTGTTCTGTGATTCCTAGGCATATGTGAATGAAGGTTAGAAAATGTTCTGAAAGCGGCAGGACAGTTCTCAGTTCCACAAGAAAGCCTATAGTTAGCTACATGTTTGTGGCTTTTAACATGCAAACTGAACAATATAAATTTCCGAAATACACATATTTGCAAAAAGTTCAGTGACCAATTACCTTTCCTAAATGACATATGCAATGCAAAAAATAAGAGTATTGTCAATAGGGACCAATTCTCAGTTTTTACATGATCAAAATTATTCACAAAAGGCTTCAATAAACAGAAAATGTGTGCAGACAAGAGAGCAGTGCACAAAAATGAAAAGATATTGGAGCTCGACGCTTTAATGGGTTTAACATGACTTAGTCAGCACCCCACACCGTACAGGTAGTACAAGCACACCTGTACGGTGTGCTTGCACACCTGGGCGCAACCTCGGTAGTTCACCGATTCACCTGTTGCAAACGTCCAAGTTTCTATCAAGTCTCATAAATCCATCGGCAACTATTACCCAACTAGTCTTTTGAGTCTCCACATTCATAGATATTATTACATTTTGTCTTTGAATGAAAATATCCTGGTAGCTTGAAAGTCAAAACAAACAGTAATAAGAACACATTTCGGACTTCTCTCGAATAAGTGGAAAACACACTTACCTTCAGACTGATTAGAAGCAGATCAATATTTTCTTCTTGCTGTTATTTAATGGTGGTTGGCAACCAGCGAAAGGAGCATTAACCACCTCGAGCAATATTGAACATGAACAAACGTCTGTCCTGCAACAAAATGCACCGCTAAAAATACAGTTTCTGATGTTATATGACTATCCAGAGTTGGGACCAGGAAGCAGAGTTGCAGTCTTACACGCCTCTCTGCAGCTTCTCTCCTCCTGCTACCCCCCCAAAAACCCATCTCCATAGAGACTGTGTCAGCTCCCAAACAGACAAAAAACAAACTAAAAACCAGCAACAAACAACTTAAACATAAACAATTACAAAGAAAGAACAATACAGTATCCACATCTGAACCAAAGAGTAAAACAGTGAAATGTGGATTATTAAATATTAGGTCTCTCTCCTCCAAGTCTCTGTTAGTACATGACTTAATAATTGATCAACAAATTGATTTACTCTGCCTTACAGAAACCTGGTTGCAGCAGGATGATTATGTTAGTTTAAATGAATCAACACCCCCGAGTCATTCTAACTACCAGAAACCTCGAAGCACAGGCCGAGGGGGCGGTGTGGCAGCAATTTTTCACATAAGCCTATTAATTAATGAAAGACCAAGACAGACTTTTAATTCATTTGAAAGCCTGATGCTTCGCCTCGTCCACCCCAGCTGTGAAACTCAGAAACCAGTCTTACTTGTTATCATCTATCGTCCACCCGGGCCTTACACAGAGTTTCTGTCTGATTTCTCTCAATTCTCAGAATTTAGTTCTGAGCTCAGATAAAATCATTATTGTGGGTGATTTTAACATCCATGTAGATGCTAAAAATGACAGCCTCAACATGGCATTTAATCTGTTATTAGACTCAATTGGTTTCTCTCAAAATGTAAAAGAACCCACCCACCACTTTAATCACACTCTAGATCTTGTTTTAACATATGGCATAGAAACTGAACATTTAACAGTGTTTCCTGAAAACCCTCTCCTGTCTGATCATTTCCTGATAACATTTACATTTACAATAATTGATTACACAGCGGTGGAGAGTAGACTTTATCGCTTTCTGAAAGCGCTGTAACTAAGTTTAAGAATATAATCCACCCACTGTTATTATCTTCAATGCCCTGTACCAACACAGAGCAGAGCAGCTATCTGAACGCTACCCAAACAGAGGTCGATTATCTTGTTAATAATTTTACCTCCTCACTACGTACGACTCTGGATACTGTAGCTCCAGTGAAAACTAAGGTCTCTAATCAGAAGTACCTGACTCCGTGGTATAATTCTCAAACACGTAGCCTAAAGCAGATGCTGCTTTATAAGAAAGCCCTCCACAAAGCCAGAACATCTTACTATTCATCACTGATTGAAGAAAATAAGAACAACCCCAGGTTTCTCTTCAGCTCTGTAGCCAGGCTGACAAACAGTCAGAGCTCTTTTGAGCCAACCATCCCTTTAACGTTAACTAGTAATGACTTCATGAACTTCTTCACAAATGAAATTTTTATCATTAGAGAAAAAATTACCAACAATCATCCCACAGATGTAATATTATCTACAGCTACTCTTAGTACCATTGATGTTAAGTTAGACTCTTTTTCTCTAATTGATCTTTCTGAGTTAACTTCAATAATTACTTCCTCCAAACCATCAACGTGTCTTTTAGACCCCATTCCTACAAAACTGCTCAAAGAAGTCCTGCCATTAATTAATTCTTCGATCTTAAATATGATCAACCTATCTCTAATGATTGGCTATGTACCACAGGCCTTCAAGCTGGCTGTAGTTAAATCTTTACTCAAAAAGCCATCTCTAGACCCAGCAGTCTTAGCTAATTATAGGCCAATCTCCAACCTTCCTTTCATATCAAACATCCTTGAAAGAGTAGTTGTCAAACAGCTAACAGATCATCTGCAGAGGAATGGTTTATTGAAGAGTTTCAGTCAGGTTTCAGAGCTCAGCACAGAAACAGCTTTAGTGAAGGTTACAAATGATCTTCTTATGGCCTCTGACAGTGGACTCATCTCTGTGCTTGTCCTGCTAGACCTTAGTGCAGCATTTGATACTGTCGACCATAATATCCTATTAGAGCGATTAGAACATGCTGTAGGTATTACAGGTACTGCGCTGCAGTGGTTTGTATCATATCTATCTAATAGACTCCAGTTTGTTCATGTAAATGAAGAGTCCTCTTCACACACTGAGGTTAATTATGGAGTTCCACAGGGTTCAGTGCTAGGACCAATTCTGTTTACATTATACATGCTTCCCTTAGGCAGCATCATTAGAAGACATAGCATACATTTTCACTGCTATGCAGATGACACCCAGCTCTATCTGTCCATGAAGCCAGATAACACACACCAATTAGTTAAACTGCAGGAATGTCTTAAAGACATAAAGACCTGGATGGCCGCTAACTTTCTGCTTCTTCATTCAGATCAAACTGAGGTTATTGTACTCGGCCCTGAAAAGATTAGAAATATGGTATCTAACCAGATTCTTACTCTGGATGGCATTACCTTGGCCTCCAGTAACGCTGTGAGGAACCTTGGAGTCATTTTTGACCAGGACATGTCCTTCAATGCACATATTAAACAAATATGTAAGACTGCGTTCTTCCATGTGTGCAACATCTCTAAAATTAGAAATATCCTGTCTCAGAGTGACGCTGAAAAACTAGTTCATGCATTTATTACTTCCAGGCTGGACTACTGTAATTCATTATTATCAGGAAGTCCTAAAAACTCCCTGAAAAGCCTTCAGCTAATCCAAAATGCTGCAGCAAGAGTCCTGACAGGGACTAGAAAGAGAGAGCATATTTCTCCTGTTTTGGCTTCCCTTCATTGGCTTCCTGTTAAATCCAGAATTGAATTCAAAATCCTGCTCCTCACATACAAGGTCTTAAATAATCAGGCCCCATCTTATCTTAATGACCTTGTAGTACCATATCACCCTATTAGAGCACTTTGCTCTCACACTGCAGGCCTACTTGTTGTTCCTAGAGTATTTAAAAGTAGAATGGGAGGCAGAGCCTTCAGTTTTCAGGCCCCTCTTCTGTGGAACCAGCTTCCAGTTTGGATTCAGGAGACAGACACTATCTCTACTTTCAAGATTAGGCTTCAAACTTTCCTTTTTGCTAAAGCATATAGTTATGGCTGGACCAGGTGACCCTGAATCCTCCCTTAGTTATGCTGCAATAGACGTAGGCTGCCGGGGGATTCCCATGATTAGGGATGGGTATCGTTTAGGTTTTATCCGATACCGGTGCCAAATCGGTACTTTTGAAACGGTGCCGGTGCTCAAACGGTGCTCAAACCGGTGCTTAAAGAATGGAGAACACAAAATTGGTCCAAAAACCTCTCATGTTCAGCTGTTTTTTGTAAAAATATAACAATGTTAGCCTTTTCTGCAGCTATGGGGCATATATGGTATCACTCTTGGCTGGAAGCAGTGCTTAAACAATGGAAAAAACACAAACTTTGTCCTAAACCTCTCATGTTTAACTGTTTTCCACTTTTTCTTTGGTCATTTTAGCCTTTTTAGCCAGGGTGAAGGGAGTATCTGCCATCAAACAAGAAGACAGCAGCATGTAGCTATGATGTTGTTTGCTAGTTCACCTTACATGCATTAATGTAATAACGTGGTTAGCCTACTCACGCAGAGAAGAACGGCTGCTGCTGCCATCATCATCCGTCATCATTTCTGCTACACTGGCAGGGCTAGGGGCCAGGACTCTCCTCTTCGTGTTTTTGGGGGATGTTGCATAACAGGCAACCCACCCGCAGTAGATGTGCTCGGTGTGAGGTCTCGCAGCAAGCTATCAAATACGGCGCATTTCTGGGCTTTTAAAAAAAACGTTATGCGTCGCCAGGTGTTTCATCGGATTTGAGGTGTTACCTCCTTTGACAGTATCACAGTATCAGCTTAAAGCACTTGTTGCTGCTGAGTTTGCATATTTTGCTATGAAGTACAGCCAGACTTTTAACCGCTTCGCCTTGGGCATTTTTAATCTGTAGCTCTGCTTTAACAGAACGTACGTACGTACCTGGCCCCGCCTACTATCCTCGGAAACGTAAAATGATTGGCTAGAATCTAAAGTGTATCACAGCTCAGGAAAAAAAAGCACCGAAATAAAGCACCGAAATGTGCGCTGCTTTTCGGTCTGGTTACTACCGTTTATGTCAGAACCGGTGCCATCATGGCACCGGACACCGGTACCCATCCCTACCCATGATGCATTGAGTTTTTCCTTTCCAGTCACCTTTCTCGCTCACTATGTATTAACAGACCTCTCTGCATTGAATCGTATCTGTTATTAACCTCTGTCTCTCTTCCACAGCATGTCTTTATCCTGTCTTCCTTCTCTTTCCCCAACCGGTCACAGCAGATGGCCCCGCCCCTCCCTGAGCCTGGTTCTGCTGGAGGTTTCTTCCTGTTAAAAGGGAGTTTTTCCTTCCCACTGTTGCCAAAGTGCTGCTCATAGGGGGTCATATGATTGTTGGGTTTTTCTCTGTATCTATGAAGCGCCTTGAGGCGACTTATGTTGTGATTTGGCGCTATATAAATAAAATTGAATTGAATTGAATTGATGTCCCAGAATTTATTAATTTTGAGAGTGAAGTTGTAGTACTGATGCTGGTTAGTGGTGTAGGTTTCATGGATGTGACACCTTAACTTGTGTAAAATGATGACCAGAGCATATTATTAGGTTAGTTCACTCGTTAAGCAGAGGTGTCTTAAAGTACCACCTTATACAAAACAAATGAAGGTCCTGTATAAGAAAGAATAAGAAGAGGAAAAAAGCAACATTCTGCTAAATGAAGTCATGTTTAAACATTACTCTAAATGTAGCCATTAGTTTTTGTTGCTGGCCATACAAAAAATAAGCATACTTCAATTATATTTCCCAACCTTACCTAGTACGTATACTAATAATGCTTCTTGGGACTATATTGGCCCCCGTTTTAGTACATAACAGTATTCTTGAAATTAACTTTGAGATGTACTTTTTGTTCACTATAAATGTACTAGCATAATGTCATAATGTCTACAAGAGTATAATTAAAATATACTCGACTATCACAATACTAACCTTACAAGTATACTATTAATTTACTTTTTAGTTTATATTTGAGTTACTTCTGATTAAAAAACAGTAATTTAAATGCAATTGAAACATATTTTTCACATGTAACAAATCTCTTCATTTCCCAGATACCAGATCTAACTATCAAAGGCTTCATTTGTAGAGAACTGCACCCATAGTTCAAGTACCAGAATCATATTGTGAACAGGTGAGAAAGTGTTTTGAGAGTTGAGGTTTATTAACTATTGACCCTTTTCACTCACGGTTTGAACAATTTCATTTTTTTAATTAATGATTTGCCCCACTTACTCTGTTCAAAAGGCAAAAGACATTACACAAGGATTTTTGACAGATTCTTGTTTTAAAACATCAATCATTGTTTCATAGTTGTTTTAATTTCACAGTTAAAGCACTGCAATGCATGCTGGGTATTTCTTTGTACTTTTTAGTAAACCTCAGGTATACTTCAAATAAATTACATACTACATAGTATATTACAAGCACTACTATACTACAAGTATAGACTAAATGTACTTATACTTTTCTGTATACTTCTAACTGCACTTAAAGTATGCTTAAATGTAATTTGGTCAAAAAAAAAAGGAAGAAAATACATACAAAGTAAACTAAAGATATACTTGCTTGTTTTCTAGTTTTTAAAGTATACTTAAATATTCTTTTTGGTAAGAGTGAGACTGGCTGTTTGATACAAAGTGGGCTGTAATAATGTTTCACATTGTTTGAATAAACAAATACATTTATTAATATATGAGGTTCCATTCAGTTCATGGAATTAAATTTTAGTGTGGCTGCAACTTACTCCTTAAGTTAAAAATTATGCTGTATATTGTAGTTTATATGTTATACTGCTTTCACAGTGAATCACATTTTATAGTAATACACTCTGAATGAGGATTTAAGTAATTACTCTACAGTAGAAAACAACAGAAATCCGGATGGTGTAATAGTATAATCTCAGTAACATCACCAATTGTTACATTTGCTGTATTTTACAGCTGTTTCCATGAGTACGGTGAGTTACCGTAATAATAATGTATTCTCATGGAATTTTCCCGCAATTACATGCAAATTACAGTACTAAACTGCTAACATCCTTTAGAGTTTTTTACTGTTGATTTTGCAGAACTAAGCTATGGAAATTACTGCAGAGGCTAACAGTGTAGTCTGCCATTAACGTCACATGACCCCCCTATTCACTTGCATTTAAGCTGGTGATGCTGACATTGATTCACTGAACTTACTGTCTACTGTTGTATAAAGATGTCATCTGCTTACATATTGTTGATTTTGCCTGTGTAAATCCACAAAGACCAGCAGATCAGGTGATCACAGCCTGTACTGGAGCCCACGTTAGACTTTCTCCTGAGGTGTGATTCTTTTCTTCAGGTTTAAGCACTAAAGCAGACCTTTAGGTTCCTCTTCACTGCTGAATCTCAGTTTAACTGTTGCCTGTACTAATTTTCTGTTTAGGTGTGGAGTCAAAGTCAGCCTGTACAATGTATGCAACACAAAATGGTTATTTTTGGTTAAACTCTCTTTTACTGCTTGTAAATTAGAATTTACGTATATATATAAATAACATTTATATACACATGAACTAAAATGATATTATATTATCATTATAATGTTTAGTTATGTTTGCATACAAATAGAAAATTGTCCTTCAATGAAATACTTTAAATTACAAATTTAAATTGCTTCAGTACTTCAACTTTTTTGAACGCAGAGTCTGTACTTCTGCTTAAGTAAAGCATGTCTCTGTACTTTGCAGCCTCTGGTCAACATGTGTGATGTAGAGAAGAAGTTAATAACTCCTTAACTCAACCTAGAGGGGACGGCTCTGACACAGTTCTCTGACAAGTTGACCAGGTGCAGGCTTAGCAGCACTTCCAGATTATCCCCCGTGAATCCTAATGTCTCAATCGATTACATTTAAACCCCTCTTTTTTCAAAACTCCACTTTCATTCTTGTCTTCCTTTTTAATTACAAAAAATATATAGTTAGGGCTGGATCAGATGACCCTGAGTCATTCTTTAGTTGAACTGTGTAGGCTGGTGGGGGCTTCCCATGCACTGAATGTTTCTTCTTCACTCATCTGTTTTCACTCAATATAACCCTCCTGTGTTCACCTCCTACCTCTTGCTTTAGTGTTCCCAGTCAACATTGACCAGGAAAGCAAGAACACTGTAACAAGATTGATTAAAACACTCAAAATTCAATGAAGAGGTAATCATCAGTTTTATGTTCAAGTGCATAGTGTGGAGGATGTCATAAGGCCTTGAGGCAATCGGATATAAAACACAATATTTATGAGTGTTTTAAGTTGTAAATCGTCAGATTTGACACGATGGGAAGGTACCACTTTGCATTTAACCTTATTATTATTATTATAATTATTATTATTGTTATTATTAATCTCAGGCTCTCTTGTTAGGAATAAAGTGATTAAATGAAGCCGTTTTCTGTTATTGTTATATACACTTTGCAGTTGTCCTCATTAAGAGTTGGCACTCTGTGTAATAAAGGTCAAAAGCATAAATTCAGTGCTACGATTGAATCGAATTATTGAGACTGACATGTTGCAGCCGTAAACATGCTTACACATCATAACTAGTTAAAGTTAGGGAGTCTGAACAGAAGGTCCTAGACTTGGATAAGAAGTAGAAACAACAGGCTTGACTTGCTAGCTGATATTAAGAGACCAAGGTTAGGGAGCGAGGAGTTTTTCTTTCCCTGCCTATTTCAGAGCAGAGGTGAGACGAGGTGAAGTGCAGGGGAAGATCCAGGCAGGGACGGCAGGACCGCCGTGTCATTTCCCAGGAGAAGATGGTCGTAATTATACCTGTTGTTGTTGTGGTATAACACTGTATTGCCCGCTTACAGGGTCATCCTTTTTATGAAGCAGACTGTTGGCTCACATGGAGGTCCAGCACTGTAACTTGTAATTTCAGCTGATGAAACAAATCTTTTAAAAGGTAGTCGTTCTCCTGTATTTCTTAAAAGAAAGGAAATGAACACTAAAATGTCTCCTTCCTGAGCCTGGTTCTGCTGTTGAAAGGGAGTTTTCCTTCCCTCTGTTGCCAAGGACTTTGTCATTAGGGACTTTCTGGTTGTTGGGGTTTTCTCTGTATTATTATAGAGTCTTTACCTTATAATATAAAGCACCTTGAGGTGAGGTTGGGATTTGGAGGAAAAGGATGAAGATGCAGACATAAAATTTATAGTCAAACAACACATGAGAAGATATTAGAAGAGATTTAGTGGCTCAGTATTATATCCATGATGGATACCAGTTTATCTCCCTCCTCTCCACCACAGCTTTAAGTGTCCCATTAGCAGAGCCGGCCTTATTTTTTTTAATCAGTTCAGTCTAATGGAACCAACATCGCTGTACTCCACAGTGCTGGAGTGGAATTATAATTGGGATATATTTTTATTAATTTTGTTGGTGCCGACAGATAAGCTGGCAGAGAAACTAATGTGTGACATGTTTATGGTGTTTTTGCAAGATTCTTATTTCACTGCAGCAAAGCATCCTCCTTCCTCCATTCTAATAACATTCTTCACCTAGCATCATGATTGCTGCCAGAATAGGATGACATGTATATGAACATGAAAATAAACCTTTGAAAATATACTCTAACTGCAATATATAAACAATTAATGATATAATTAAGCAAAATAAAAGTTTAAGGCAGATCTTTTGTGAAAACTGAATAGAGAAGTGGACCGAGGCAGCTGCCTTGCCCCCACAGTACATTTCACACCCCTCGGAGAAATAACCATTATAATAAACCCTTTGCCTTCTTCCAGACAAATAACTTTCCACCCAGCACAAAGCAGCTGGTGAAAATCCATAACATTTTAGTTTGTCTATCAAATGCAGCACTAAAGTCCAAGAATACCACCCCGACCAAGTTCCCATCATATAGAGGTTTATATAGTTATCTGTCATATGAATGAGAGCTGAGCTGGTGGAATGACCAGGTTTGTAAGCATGTTGAAACTGAGCGAGTAACTGATTTTCTCTTAAGTAATGTTGAATTTGTTCATAGACAATCCTCTCCATAATTTCACTTAGAACGGGGAGCAGACTAATAGGTCTGCTATTGACACCATTAAAAACGTCATCCTTGTTTTTAGGTGTGAGAATTATTTTTGATTCTTTCCACTGCAATGGAAATGAGCTGCATGCCAAAGATCTATTACATATGTGACATATAAGAAGGGACACAAACTTGGCTGTAACTTTGAGCAGTTTACTGTCTGTGCTATCAGAGCCGGAGGATGTATCGTCAGGAAGTGATATCAATAAGCGCTCTACCATCTCCACATTCACGGCCTCAAACTTAAATTGGCATTGCTTATTATTCATGATAACATCCTGTATAAGACGCTGTGATGAGGTGGGATCGCCTCTGCTCATATTAGATTTTAAATTTGTTATTTTATTGCTGTAATAATTCACAAAATAATTGGCTATGTCCTTAGCTTTTCTTAACTCGCGATATCTTGCCCACTCTTGTGGACTGACATACTTATGTGCTTTTACTTTTGCTATATCCCTTTCTGACATTGCAGCCTTAAGTTCATTATCTAGCCAAGGCGTGTAGTTCTTTTTAACAGTACATCTTCTTAAGGGGGCATGTTTGTCAGCCAGGTAGCAAACGTTTTCAATAAACATAGATAATGCCATATCAGGGTAACGCTCAAGGCAGATGTCAGTCCAATGAATTTCCTTTACGTCATTAATATACGTGTCTGCTTTGAAATTTTTGTATTATCTGTGAAAAATAATCTTTTGTGCAGTTTTCAACGGTTTCGTTTTCTTGGTCAAGCCTACAACATTATGGTCACTATAACCAACTGGAACAGAAACAATATTTGAGCAATGCTCAGGAACATTTGTGTATATATATGATCAATGCATGATGATGACCTATGACCTCCTGCATTGACCGTGACCTGGGTGGGAATGGTGACCAGCTGAGACAATTCAATTCAATTTTATTTATATAGTGCCAAATCACAACAAAAGTCACGTCAAGGTGCTTTATATTGTACAGTAGATACAGAGAAAATCATATGACCCCCTATGAGCAAGCACTTTGGCGAAAGTGGGAAGGAAAAACTCCCTTTTAACAGGAAGAAACCTCCAGCAGAACCAGGCTCAGGGAGGGGCGGGGCCATCTGCTGTGATTGGTTGGGGAGACAGAAGGAAGACAGGATAAAGACATGCTGTGGAAGAGAGACAGAGGTTAATAACAGATATGATTCAATGCAGAGAGGTCTGTTAATACATAGTGAGTGAGAAAGGTGACTGGAAAGGAAAAACTCAATGCATCATGGGAATCCCCGGCAGCCTACGTCTATTGCAGCATAACTAAGGGAGGATTCAGGATCACCTGGTCCAGCCCTAACTATATGCTTCAGCTAAAAGGAAAGTTTGAAGCCTAATCTTATAAGTAGAGATAGTGTCTGTCTCCCGAATCCAAACTGGAAGCTGGTTCCACAGAAGAGGGGCCTGAAAACTGAAGGCTCTGCCTCCCATTCTACTTTTAAATACTCTAGGAACAACAAGTAGGCCTGCAGAGCGAGAGCGAAGTGCTCTCATAGGGTGATATGGTACTACAAGGTCATTAAGATAAGATGGGGCCTGATTATTTAAGACCTTGTATGTGACGAGCAGGATTCTGAATTCTATATTTAACAGGAAGCCAAAACAGGAGAAATCTGCTCTCTCTTTCTAGTATGGTAAATGGACTGGTTCTTATATAACAGTTTTCTACTCTGTCTGAGCACTCAAAGTACTTTATGCAACTTGTTCATTCACCCATTCACTTTTACTAAGTTGTTAAGTGCTCCCTATCTAACATTCATACACATTCATACTCCGATGTATACATCGGAGAGAAACATGGGGTTAGTATCTTGCTCAAGGATATTTGGCATGCAGACTGGGATGGAACCACCAACCTTCCAATTAGTAGCTGACCTGCTCTACCACCTGAGCTACAGCCATCCCATTGTGGGTGATTTTAACATTAATGTAGATGCTAAGAATGACAGCCTCAACATGGCATTTAATCTGTTATTAGACTCAATTGGCTTCTGTCAAAATGTAAAAGAACCCACCCACCACTTTAATCACACTCTAGATCTTGTTTTAACATATGGCATAGAAACTGAACATTTAACAGTGTTTCCTGAAAACCCTCTCCTGTCTGATCATTTCCTGATAACATTTACATTTACAATAATTGATTACACAGCGGTGGAGAGTAGACTTTATCACAGTAGATGTCTTTCTGAAAGCGCTGTAACTAAGTTTAAGAATATAATCCACCCACTGTTATCATCTTCAATGCCCTGTACCAACACAGAGCAGAGCAGCTATCTGAACGCTGCTCCAACAGAGGTCGATTATCTTGTTAATAATTTCACCTCCTCACTACGTACGACTCTGGATACTGTAGCTCCTGTGAAAACTAAGGTCTCTAATCAGAAGTACCTGACTCCGTGGTATAATTCTCAAACACGTAGCCTAAAGCAGATGACTCGTAATCTGGAGAGGAAATGGCGTGTCACAAATTTAGAGGATCATCATTTAGCCTGGAGAAATAGTTTGCTGCTTCATAAGAAAGCCCTCTGCAAAGCCAGAACATCTTACTATTCATCACTGATTGAAGACAATAAGAACAACCCCAGGTTTCTCTTCAGCTCTGTAGCCAGGCTGACAAACAGTCAGAGCTCTGTTGAGTGAACTATTCCTTTATCGTTCCTTCTCACTCCTAAACCATTCCTGGGTGAATCCAATGGATCCAATCTTAAATATTCACTCAAATTGAGATACAGGAGAAAAGTCATGCATTTCCTTGAAAACAAAACAAACCCAACACCAGCTGTTATAAATTGCTAATGCTACCCAGTGTGTTAAGGCCAATGTGTGACCAAACCTGCCAACTTAAATACAAGAGCAGTAATGAGTAATATCACACACCCCAGATTGTATTATCAGTTTTAAAATGGTAAATGGTAAATAGCCTGCATTTGTATAGCGCTTTTCTAGTCCCAAAGGACCCCAAAGCGCTTTACACTACATTCAGTCATCCACCCATTCACACACACATTCACACACAGGTGATGGCAGCTACATTGTAGCTACAGCCACCCTGGGGTGCACTGACAGAGGCGAGGCTGCCGGACACTGGCACCACCGGGCCCTCTGACCACCACCAGTAGGCAAACACGGGGTTAGTATCTTGCCCAAGGATATTTGGCATGCAGGAGGCAGCCTGAGATCAAACCACCGACCTTCTGATTAGTGGCTGACCTGCTCTCCCACCTGAGCTACAGTTTTAATTCATTTTTATAAAAAAAATTTATTTACGTAAAGGTGAGTGTTTGGCTATACTATATAGTTGAGTCGAATTGAATTCAAAACTACTAGCATTCATTCCCAGGTAAGCATGAATATCCACAGCAAACAAAGGAGAGGTGTAATTACACACTACAAACTCATTCAAAGTAGGTTTCTGAACAAGGATAGATTTGTACTAAAAATACAAGCTAAAATACAACTATATCCAGCTGTATATAAAGTAACTACATGCAGCCACGGTTAGCTATCCTTAACCTTTAAACAAGTTGTCTAAATATTAATTTTATAAATATTTGATGTGTAGCAGTAGTTGACTCTACATTGAGGTAATGTTCTTAGTAATGGTGATCACTGGGATCTACTTTTCACTGACATTCAGTGACCCTTCGCTTGTGGCACAACCTTAAAACCACCTGCGTATTATTGTATAGATCTGCTTTGTGAGACTAAGATGATGTTGATCAGATGATTGTCAGAATTTTTCACAACAGAACACAAACTGTAACAAGATGATCAGTGGTTTTAAAGTTGTGCAGACTTCAGGGCTTGTTTGATGTGGTCACATTTCTATCATCTCAATGTCAATGTCAAAGTGCAGGTGATAAGAGTTCAGACTGGATTCCCATCAGTCCCACCCCAACTCTTTGTAAGATCTTACAAATCCAGTTAAGAATTTGACCAATCAGATTAGTAACTGATATTGCAATGCTAACTGTAATCAGCGTATATTGTATCTTTGTGAATTAATAACAGTAAATTCTGCTAACTAATAATGAAATATGGTGTGATATAACATGGTAAATGGCCTGTATTTATATAGCGCTTTACTAGTCCCTAAGGACCCCAAAGCGCTTTACATATCCAGTCATCCACCCATTCACACACACATTCACACACTGGTGATGGCAGCTACATTGTAGCCACAGCCACCCTGGGGCGCCAACGGGCCCTCTGACCACCACCAGTAGGCAACGGGTGAAGTGTCTCGCCCAAGGACACAACGACCGAGACTGTCCAAGCCGGGGCTCGAACCGGCAACCTTCCGATTACAAGGCGAACTCCCAACTCTTGAGCCACGATCATCCGATAACATGATAGATGTAGATTAGCATCTTGTTACTGTGCAGTGTTCTGCTGTGAAAGATTCAGTTCTGATAATCATCTGATCAGAATTGTTTTAGTGACAGACCTATAGATCACTAAGCAGATATTTTTAATGTTGTGCCTGATTAGTGACATACACAAGGAGAAACGTCAACACAAAGCAGATTCCAGTGATTGCATTTCATGCATAGTCCACTGCTGCTCAAACATTTAAGAAATTCATATTTAGGCTGCTTGCTTAAAGGTTAAGGATAGCTAACTGTACTGTATGTAGTTACTTTATATACAGCTGGATATAGCTGTATTTTGTGACTTTTAATATAAATCTATCCTTGTTTTAACTCTACTTTGAATTAATTTGTAATGTGTAACTACAGCTCTCATGTCTTTGCTGTGGATATTCATGCTCACCCGGAGATGAAAGCTAATAGTTTTGAATTCAATTCAAACAAAAGTTGCCTCAAGTCACTGTACTTCTACAATAATAGAGCAGTGTATTATTGTAGGGTTTGTTTGATGATCATTGGTAAATTCCAGTGACTAAGTAAAAGCTGATTACAGTTTATTATTATTATTATTAACCTTTATTTAACCAGGAAAAGTCCCATTGAGATTAAAAACCTCTTTTGCAAGGGAGTCCTGGCCAAGAGGTGACAACACGTTGAAATTACAAAGTTACATACATATTATAAATAACAATTACATTTTAAAAACATTTTTCTCTGGCTCTCTCAATCTGGACTTAAAAGCATTTAATGAAATAAGATCTGCTATCTTCCAGTCTTTTTGCATCATGTTCCATGTGAAAGGGGCAGCATAAGTAAAAGCCCTCTTTCCCAGTTCAGTTCTGGCAAATGGAACATTGAGCAATAAAAGATCGCTTGAACGCAGGCTGTAAGAAACAGTACTTCTCCGTGTGAGCAGATCGCAAATGTAGGTGGGCATTTGTCCAAGCAGGGCCTTATAAATAAAGATGCACCAGTGAGCAAACCTCCTGGAGGACAACGAAGGCCATCCCACTCGAGCGTACAGATCACAACAATGGGTCAAGGCCCTACAGTTTGTAATAAACTGTAGGGCAAGTTATCATTGCGATATCAGTTACTTATCTAATTGGGTCAAATTCTTAACTGGGCTTGGCAGGTCTTACTAGAAGGGGGTGGGGGTGGGGGATTATTAGGCACATCAGACTCCCACCACTCTGAGCTCTTATCAGCTGCACTTTGACACCTTCTATTAGTCATTAGGATGATATAAATCTGACCCACTCAAACAAGCTCTCAAATCTGCTTCAGTTCTTCTTGTCAAACGGTAATGAGATCATCATTGTTTTTGTCTGGTTTGGTTGCTTGTAGTGCATTTTATAGTAGCTACATGTAAGCCTAAAATTAAAGATAAATTAGTTATTAGGTTTTTTTATTATGTATGTTTTAATAATTAATTGTTACAAGTGCATCAAAGTTTAATCTAAGTTTTGTCCGTTTGTAAAACGCAGTCTGTAAGATTTTGCTCAAGTGAAGCTTAGCTAGTTAATTAGCAAAAAATGTTTCTGTGACAGCACTTAAAGTCTGATTTTGTTACTTGTGTGCCAGTGAATGAAACTGATTCACTCATTTGGAAGTTCACTTCTACGAAAGGAAACCCGTGGAACCTGAAAGCAACATGGGGAAACTCCTCATAGGTAAATTTCATTAAATATTACATTCATTTATTCATCCATTTATACAATAGTTGTCCTTTGTTTATTTATTCAGAAGTAGAGCATAAGGAGAAGTTAGTAGTTTGAGAGGTACAGGTTAAATATGGTTTGGCTGAAACAAACCACATTTGACTATTTTATGTGCTGAACGGTTCAGAGTATGACCCCTGTTTGTAGTCCCAACATGAGCTGGTGGAAGGTGTCCTAGCTGAGGACTTCATTTTCCTGCTCAGGACAATAACATAAAGACTGAGGAGTGTGACTCGGAGCGCAGTATTCCAACAGTATCCTGTTATTAGACTGGAGGCAGCTGACAAGTATTACAAGATAAGTTTAGTTTGGGTCTGGTCAGCCATAACTGAACAAAATTGTGGGGGGGGGTTCGGTGGCAGGCCCCCTGGGGTGGATGAGTTTCTCAAGGTGGGAAATTGAGACGCGTATTGGTCTGGCATTGGCAGTGGTTCATGTTTGTTGTGAGGCAGAGACAGATGGGCATGAAAGCGATGCTGTTCATTTTACTGGTCAGGCTACATTCCTATTCTCAACTCTGTCCGTGAGTAAAACTGCCTCAAAGAAAGAGTTAAAAATGTGACATAAATAGACTTCCTCCATTGGGTGTCTGACCTCAACCGTGGAGATAGGGTGTGGACCTTGGAGGCCTTTCGGGAGGGGCTCAGAGTAGAGTCCCTAGTCCCCCACTGTCATGAACTGGCTGTGTGGAGGCAGATGAGGACCCAAACGCAAAACTCACGGAGACAAAAAGCTGAACTCAAAATCACTGCTTTATTGCAGGCTTCACAAAGAAACAGAACTAAACTGGGAATGCTAACTGAGGACCGAGGGAACACAGAAAAGCACAGAGGTTCGGGGAGGAGACGTTGACGACGCGAAACCGAACTGAGGGAGACATGCACATAAATACACAGAGGGTTAACGAGGGAAGTGGGAGCACACAGGAAACACAGCTGACACAGATAATCATAACAAGACACGGCAGGAGTAACACAACACTGACGGGAGACTGTCAAAGTAAAACAGGAAGTACACAGAGGTGCAGACAGGAGGAGAGAGAGAGACAGGAGAGCACAGGCATAGCAGGCTGGGGAAACATGGAATAAAACACAAGGAGGGGAGACGAGGGCTCACAGATACACAGGGGAAATCAAATAAGGAACAACTTAACAGAGCAACCCAGGACCCATGGCCTAAATAAAGAACAAAATACAAAAATACATGAAAACTAAGAATGCTGGGCCAACATGGCCCAGGATCATGACACCCACATGAAAATGAGCAAATTGAAGTTATTTAGGCGTCTGATTAGGATGCCTATTTGGTGTCTCCTAGGTGAGGTGTTGCAGGAATCTAGGCTTCAGGACAGACCCTGGGTATGCTGGAGAGATTAAATCTGTCAGCTCCCTTGACAAGCCTCGGTGTTCCCACACAGAGCTGGAGGAAGTGACAGGGAAGGGAGAGGTCCTGGCATCTCAGCTTGTACTGCTACTTAGACTGCTGCAACCTTGACACGATTAGGCAGCAGAAAAATGATGGATGGAGTTTGTGACATGATCTTCTGTATTCTATGTTGTCTCTAAGTTTTATAGTTTCTAGGTAACCTGATTTACTTTTTTTCCATCTCTTTCTCAGCTCTGGGCATTCTATTCATTCTACATAATGGTAAGTATTTCATTTCGTTGTTCTCGTGACAATGACAATAAAGTTTCTGATTTGTATTTAGTGATCGAGTCATCTCATCACCATGATGGTTACAGAGAAAACCGAATGTGTCTTCCTTCAGTTTCATCTAGTAAGCTGGTGTGTCATATGACCAACTGGGCCCAGTACAGACCAAGTGCTGGCAAATTCACTCCAGACAACATCGATCCCTTCCTGTGCACCCATGTCATCTACACTCTGGCCACCATTAACAGCTTCAACCAGATCAGCCCCGTTGAGTGGAATGATCCGCAGCTGTACAGCAGCCTCAACAGCCTCAAGAATGTGTGAGTTTGCTCAGTCATAGAGTCAGACTGGGCACCAATGTTAATTTAGACAACTACGACAGTCACAGTAAAGAGAAAGTAGACCCACTTTAAGAGATGGTTGATGTTACAGAAGAGATAGGCTGAGTTGGAGGCAGGTGAGTAATTGCAAATCAAAAGTATGGTTGTTTGGTTGGGTGAGGAGAAATAAGAAACCTCTTCTCTGTAAAACAAAAATGGAAGCATGACTTAGCTCAGCAAAACAGCATCTGAACAAACCACAACTTCTTGATCATTGTTCTCTGAACAGACAAGACCAAAGTGCAAATGTCTGGCCAAAATGCATGGCGCCACGTTTGACAAAAGCATTTTAGCGTATTAGTACAAAGACCAAGCTCAGCCATGCTTGACAGTTGGTATGAGGTAGAGGGGTGATAATCTGGGCTTGTTTTGCAGCCACAGATTCTGGTTACCTGGTCATTGTGTCAACCATGAACTCCACTATGTAGCATTATACAGTCAATTATGAAGCACGAAGGCAAGTCTACAACAGAATGGTTGAATGGTGCTCTATCAGCTTTTCAAAGATTAGACTTCAACCTGATTACAGTTCTGTGCCGGACCTTAACCTGTTGAACCCTGATGCCCCTGGTACTGGGAGCAGAGAGGGAACATTTGCTTTCATGGGCTGTGCCACCAGGTCTGTTGTTTAAATGTAGACATGTATGGTATCCACAGAAACGTTACAATCTCAGGTAAAACCTCACAAACCATTTCTATGATCACCAATAACTGCTATTCAATACCTAAGAACTTTCCACTTTCATAGATGGTACCATTTGTACCAAATTGCAAAACACTAGATATATATTTAATTAAACCTCTGCAACATTGCTCTGTTTCATTTCAGTAGCATTGATCTTTCTGCAGGTAATGTCCATATTTTGATTCTTTTTGGTGAGACTTAATCAGTTCATTTAAGGTAAATGTACTGATTCTTCTGTGGTCCTTATCTACTCTCCCAGAGCGCTCAAAGCGCTTTTTGGGCATGTCATCTTCAAGCAGGAGCCTCAGAATAGCCCTGGAATTCAAAAGGTTAAGAAAGCTGTGCGTAAACACTCGCAACCTCAATGAATTCATGCAAAGTTGCAAAGAAATAGTGAATAAGAGCCAAAATTAGTCCACAATAATGTGAGAGACTGATGACATCATGCAGTTATTGCTAAATCCTGGAGTGCACCTAGTTTTCACACACCACTTCTGCACTTTGGCTCAGATTTTTTGTGTTTTATATGATGATATGGTGTAATATGTGAAGTGTTGTTGTTAATCTCATGTTGTGTTCATCCAATTTTAACACCTGTTAAGAGAAATTTTTTTATTATGTCCAAATATGTCAAACCTTAGAAGAAACAGAAGTGCATTTTTTTCACCATGACTGTATCTGTGATCTCTAATCCCATCCCAACATTTTTTCATTATTTAGAAATAATTAGGATGAAAGTAAATAACTTATAATAAACAAAGGAGTCTTTCCAGGATCTTAAACTACACGAGCATGTTTTTGGATGAAGAACATCAAGCAAAGGTCAAACCAGTGACAAATTAGAACCCTCGACCCAGAAACATCAAGCCTCAGTGCCACTTTTTGACAGATTTTCTTTTCATTTGCATCAGTATCAGGTCAGTAGTTTGATTATGGCAAAAGTTAAGTTACAATCCGAGTTAGCTATTAAGTGGTGCTAAGATTTCAAAAGGATGGCAGAGAAAAAGTGTGCAACAAAAAGCTTGGATTACAGTAGGATCTATTTGTAGAAAGCAAGTAATTGAGCTGGACATACTGGCAATATGACAGAATGTGAGCATCAGTGTGTTAAAGCAGCATCTGTATTTATCAGGTATTTAACCACCAAATGGAGCAAAAACAGATTTTCCCATTCAATTTTATCTAAATGGAGCTACCACAATATTTATCATTATCATGGTGTACCATCTAAATGCATCAGAAAACCTCTATAATTATCACCCAGTCCTACTGCAACCAGCCAGGGCTTCCAACCTGCTTCTGCCCTTTTCGGTGGATTGTTCAGGATTCTGTTATGTGCAGAATCCTTTTTCAGATCTCATTAAAATGTTGAGCAAAAAATAAAATAAAATTATAGCTAAGAATATTATATATATATAACTGTATGACATAAGCCATTATTAATTCTCCAGGCAACCCATGGCTGTGAAATACACAGTCATCGGGAGTATAAATGGGGGTAAAGTGTTCTTGAATTATTTAAGGTCCTGTCTTTTCTCTGCCTCTCTATTACCAGCAACCCTGCTTTGAAGACTCTGCTGACTGTTGGAGGAACGGTCAATGGAGTCAGCCCGTGAGTTCCATCTACACCAGTTCTCATATTTTCGTATCTATTTCAAAAACCTTCCTTTATTACAGTTCTTTTTCCCTGCATTGCACCAGATTCATTGCTATGGTTGCCAGACCTGAGAGTCGTGCAGCCTTCATCAGTTCTGTTATCAGTTTCCTTCACACCCATAATTTTGATGGGCTAAACCTGGACTGGGAATATCCTGGACACAATGGCAGCCCAGTGGGGGACAAAGAGAAATTTACTCTACTGGTCACGGTAAACACAGCTCACATTGTCCTTAAATTTTCAATACAATACTAATGTATTATAATGGTGTATTATTTTTGTATTGTAATGTTTATCCTTCTTAAATGTTATTATATGTTATCTGTCATTAACTAGTGCATTGCAATTTTGTTACCAGAAAAGTCAGCCAATCCTGTTAAAATAGAGTCTATATACCTTTATGTAGGGCCCATATAGTAAACCTCACAAAGACATTAAATAAAATGTGGCCCAGGCCATACTGCATGTTTGTTTCTTTTAATGCAGTAGACTAGCACAGTGCGGACACATTAAAATCTATCAATACATGATCATATTACAGTATTTGGTCTGTTTGTGCTACTGATATACCTAATGGCATTAGATACGGTTTCTTGATTCAACTCCTCTGTTGTTAATGATGCCAGGGTGTGACCGATGAAACTAACTGGATCTAAGTTGCTTTAGTTTGGTGTGTCTATAGGAGCTGGCCAAAGCCTTTGAGGATGATGCAAAAGACAGCGGGAGGAGTCAGCTGCTGCTGTCGGCCAGTGTTGCTGGAATCCGTCAGACCATTGACAGAGCATACGAAGTTAACAAGATTGCACCGTAAGTTTAAGCATGTATGCGCATTTTCAACAAAGTAACACCAATCCATAAAGTAGGTGTCGTGTACTGAAATAGATATATCACTATTACTCATTTCAAATGACACAAAACCCCATTTTACATTTACTGTTCAATAAAAACCCAACAGACACTTTGACTTCATCAACATCATGACCTATGACTTCCACGGACACTGGGAGGCAGTAACTGGACACAACAGCCCTCTTTACAGTAGCTCTGCGGACCCTGGTTCACAAATTCATTACAATATAGTAAGAAACACACCAACACATCTACATCTTTCACTGTGTTCATGTGGATGAATAATAATGAATACTGATTTCATAATAACTGTAAAAAAAAAAAACATTTTTAAATGTGAAATTAAAAAAGGATTTTTCATACTGATGAGAAAAAACTGGAAACACTAAGTACAGTACTGCTGCACTTAGTGACCAGTACCAACATTTTGTAGTACTAGTGCTAGACAGTCTCACAGAAACACAAAGTAGCACAGTAATACACAACTGAATGGCAACATGTTTTTTTTTCACATTTGTCACACTTAACTGTTTCGGATTATGAGAACAAATGTTATAATTATACAAAGATAATCAGAGTAAATACAAGACATAGTTTTAAAATGATGATTTCATTCATTCAGAGAAAAAAGCTATCGAAACCTACCTGAAAAAAGTAACTGCTCTCTAAACCTAACACCTGATTGTGCAGCCAAAACTGCACTCCAGCATTTGCAGTAACTAGAAATGACTCTTTCACCTGGAGGCCCAGGTCAGCCTACTCTTTAAAGAATTGTTGTAATTCAGCCACATTTGTGGGTCATTTGGATTTAAGGCCTGACTTTGATTAGGCCACTAAAAACCTTTTGTTTGTTTGTTTGTTTTTTTCGTTTGCTTTCAGATAGATATGATTTGAATTACTGCGTCACAGTTCCTTTAATGGTATGTTCTAATCTCTTAGTAAAATATTGTGGTCGGTGCTACCGATTGCTGCACTGAAGTCCAACTAGAACTAAACTAGATTCGATTAATGATTAAGGAAAGAGGAATTCTGTAGCAAGCTGGATGAAGTGGTGGAGTATGCCCCCTCGGGGGAGAAAGTGGCGATTGGAGCAGACTTCAGTTGAAATGTAGGTGAAGGGGACAAGGTGATGAGTAGGTGTTGGGTAGGTATGATGTTAAGGAGAGAAATGTAGAAGGACAGATGGCAGTCAGTCTTGCAAAAAGGATGTAAATGGCTGTAGGGAACATGTATAACAAGAAGAGGGAGGAACATAAGGTGGCATATGAGTGGAGGAAGGTGTATAAAGGTGGACTGCATCTTATACAGAAGTTACAGAAAGAGATAGGACACTGCAAAGTGGTGTCCTATCTGCCTTAGCCAGGCAGAACTAGATAGCGTTGTATAAGATGACTTTGAGATGAAGAGGAAACAGGTGAAGGTAGTGCCAATGATTAAATTGTGGAAGTTGAAGAACAGAGTTCATAGAAGAGTGGTAAGGAAGAGACTGGGGACGTACAGATGCAGTGCTTGTGGAAACTGCTATGAAAGTGTTTCGTGGACAGAATCAAGAAAAAAAAAAATATATATATATAAAATATATGTATGTCTTACAGCTTCTCTGTCTAACTGATCTCTAAAGGAGATTCAGAGAAACAGGTAAAGCTGGTAAAGAAGTAATAAATTCTGAAGAATTTGGTACAGATTTACAGTTGAAATGAAGTTTCCTTTCCTTTTTTGTAGAACTCCTCTGTATTCTATTGGATATCCCTGGGAGCACCATCTGGAAAGCTGCTGCTAGGTTTCCCTACTTATGGAAGAACCTACCGTCTTAGCAGTGGGGCAAATGGCCTGGGAGCACCAGCTAATGGCCCTGCAGACCCTGGACCCTACACTCAAACTGCTGGATTCTGGGCCTTCTATGAGGTACAAAAGGTTCTTAAAAAGCTCTGATTGGTATATGCTAAAAGTCATCTATTCCTCAAAATATCTATTATTACCCTTGACTAACATCTGTGGGCAATTATATACAGCTATAGAGTATCACTATCACAAATTCACTGTTATCTGATGTAGGTCTATGTGTCCCTCTTATCAGATCTGTGACTTCATTAATACTGCTAGTGTTGGGTGGATCTCTGAACAAGAGGTTCCATATGCCACCTATGGGAGTTCCTGGTTAGGCTATGATGACAAGCGCAGCTATTCTTCCAAGGTAAAGAATTTCTGTGCTAAAACAGGAAGAGCTATGCTTTTTATTCATTTTTGTTGTGCTCTATTGAATTGTACCTGTAATTATTCTAAGAGTTCTTGCTTCCTTATATTGCTGTCCTGTAGGTTCAATGGATGACTGCCAACAACCTGGGAGGCGCCCATGTGTGGACTCTGGATATGGATGACTTCAGTGGATACTTCTGCTCAGCTGGCACATATCCTCTTATCAACCACCTCAGAATGTTGATGGGTAATTACTGTAAATTAGCTTCACTAACTTAGATTTGATTTTAAAAAATCTCTTGCTGTGTGCAACTTATATTTTTTCATGTCTCATTGTGCAGGCTTTACGCCAAAGCCCACCACCACTCCACGCCCTACCACCACTAGGGACCCAAGTGCTGACTTCTGCCGTGGCCGTCCTGATGGGTTATATGAAAACCCAGCTGACAAAACCACCTTCTTCCAGTGCTTCCAGGGAAACACCTACCTGCACCGCTGCCAGCCTGGCCTCATCTACTGGGACTCCTGCAAGTGCTGCAACTGGCCCTGAGCCACAGAAACATAAACTACAGAGCACAACATAATAAATGTTTAAGGCAATCGGTAATGTTTCAGTAAGATCTTTTCACAGCTCATGCTAAAACATCCTGGGTTTTAGCAGGAACAGAATATACGGTGGCGTGAGAAATTGTTCACTTCTTGATTTCTATTTGTTTTTTTGTATGTTTGTCACACTCAAATGTCTCAGATCGCTGAACAAATGTTCAAAATGTTCAACATTTTTAGGGTTGTTTATTATTATTAGGGGGAAAATACAAACGTACATGACCCTGTTTGAAAAAGTGATGCACCCCCCCTCGATTGCAGTTGCTGCTGCTAAAAGGGTGGCCCAGTCAGTTATTAGGTTTAGGCAGCAATCAGTTTTTGTTGTTCACTTGGTTGGCTGTTGTAAAGGGGTTTCACTTGACCATGGAAATGATTCTGTGATCATCCACCTCTGTTATCTTCTGTGGAGGCCCAGGTCTTTTTGTGTTGCGCTTTCCTTCTTTCTCAGGATGTAACATTTTTCCAGGATGTATCATCAAGCTGTTTTTGCCACTTCTAATATTGTAGCAATTTGTCAGATGTATTTTTTTTTGTTTTAAGGATGGCTTGTTTCAGCTACATGTAGAGCTTCTTTTGTCTGTTTACAGAAAACCTTCCAAATGCAGACACCGCACCTTATATCAACTCCAGGACTTTATCTTCTTAACTAACTGATAAAGGCTATTTCATGGGCAGGTTTGGGCAATTCCTTCATTATGTCATTGAGTCAACTGTCCATTTACTTTTGGTATCAGACAAGCCCCAGATGCAGGCGATATAAAGATGCCTCTGTGAGAAATCAGTGCATAACAGCAGGCTGCAAGTTGCTAGCAGGCAGAGCATACATGCAACACCATAACGAAGTAGCTGCATAGTATACAGGAACATCCATGCCGAGTATGACATTGCCACTCCCAAAGTCAAAAAATGAGAGACAACCCCCAGGGTGCTTGACTTACGTATAAAGATAGACAATGGCTAACCAACTGAACATATTAGCGGTCGACAAGCAAAAGAAGATGGCTGTAGTGGTAGATGTAGCTAAGTCAAGTAATATCGCTATCAGGAAGGAGGAGCATGAGAAGCTTGAAAAATACCAAGTGCCTGGACGAAGGAGAGGACTGGCTATCCTTCTGTCAGGCAAACTACACTTTGAAAAACTATTTGAGATAAGTGATAAGGAGGGGCGATTTATTTTAGTAAGGGAAAATATTGAGGGGAATCCAGTCACGTTGCTAAATATATATAAGCAGTGTTGGGAAGGTTACTTTTAAAATGTATTCCATTACAGAATACAGAATACATGCCCCAAAATGTATTCTGTAACGTATTCCGTTACGTTACTCAATGACAGTAACGTATTCTGAATACTTTGGATTGCTTAATATATTATCATGCTTTTTACAACAACGTGAATGTACTATTGCTGTGTGATTTATTACTATTACTGAAGGTCCGTGACTCCGAACTGTAGTAAAGGGACCTCTGACTAATAAGGCGGGGTCCCTGTCGGCTCGTAGCCGAAAAATAGCTTTACTTTGTTGTGTGGGTCAACTTTTCTTGCGAGAGACAGAGAGAGGCGTTGAAAGGCTGCTCCAACGAAACTTATTGTTTTCGGAGGAAAACACGAACACAGTGTACAGTCGAGTCTTAATAGCTTACTTACAGCTGGGCTCGTCAGGCACTCTTCTTGGCTGAAGTGGTTATTATTATATTTACATGCTTCCAGCTCCCGTTTTTCCTCGATGACAACTCGTACCTTTCCACTCCCCTTTTTCTCCCTCCTCGTGCTCACAGACCCATAACGTGTATGGCAGTCCATTCTCCCTGCAACACGGTTTACACTAAACATGATGCTACATTCTTTAGAGCTACAGGTGGCTGTAGCTCAGGTGGCAGAGCAGGTCAGCCACTAATCAGAAGGTCGGTGGTTTGATCCCAGGCTGCACCCTGGCTGCATGCCAAATATCCTTGGGCAAGATACTAACCCCGTGTTTGCCTACTGGTGGTGGTCAGAGGGCCCGGTGGCGCCTGTGTCCGGCAGCCTCGCCTCTGTCAGTGCGCCCCAGGGCAGCTGTGGCTACAATGTAGCTTGCTATCGCCAGTGTGTGAATGTGTGTGTGAATGGGTGGATGACTGAATGTAGTGTAAAGCGCTTTGGGGTCCTATGGACTAGAAAAGCTGTTTGTAGCATTTGTAGCAGAAAAGCTACAAATGCAGGCCATTTACCATTTACCAGGCCATGCTTGTAGCATTCTGCCTGTTAGCTTAGCACAACAACAACAACGAAAAGGCGCTCTCTCACCCAGGAAACACACAGTCGCAGAGAGAGAGAGAGAAAACGTCGCCCTGTAACCATGGCAACCGTAACGCTGCCGCCTGGAACAACAGACCGTAGCTGTCAAACAAAACCCAAACAGTCCTGACCCGCGACAAAATGAAACAGGAAAGTACCGCAGTGTAATCCATTTATTTCAACAAAGTAACTGTATTCTGAATACCACCTTTTTAAACGGTAACTGTAACGGAATACAGTTACTCATATTTTGTATTTTAAATACGTAACGGCGGTACATGTATTCCGTTACTCCCCAACACTGTATATAAGCCACCAGGAAGTGACATCAATTTCTTTAAGAACGTCATTGATATGATGCTATCAACGAGACCATAGGTCTTCTAATCTGTGGAGGAGATTTAAATATACATCTACAACCAAAATTAGACATTTGTAATGGAAAAGCACTGAATACAAAGCCATTAATTAAGAATATTAATACGTTATTTGAGGAGGTTGGTCTTGGAGAAACGTACATCCCTATCAAAGGGACTATACTTAATATTCCTCACCCCACTCATTAAACACAAGAATAGATTATTTTATAACACTCAGGAAAGACAAAGATAAAATATACACTTGTGAAATTGGGGCAATGGATTTAAGTGACCACGCACCTGACTGTTGATTTAAACCTGCAACCAAAATCCAACAATTGGAAACTAAATTCGAGCACACTCAGTGATCCTCAGTTTAAAGAACAGATTAAGAAAGAGATCCACCTTTACTTGGAAACTAACAACAATGGTTATTAGTTTCCCCTAGGACCCCTTAAATGCTGTCCTGAGAGGGAAAATCATAGCAATATCCTCTTATAAGAAAAAGATGAGAAATAGGAAATTAGAAAACTTACAAAATAAGTTAAAAGAATTAGAGAAAGTTCTTACCTAGTCTAACACATAATGACCAGACAGTCTTTATTCGAGAGTGCCTAATAGAAGATCATGTACAAATTATTAACCACATTTAAAAAAATAAAATAGAAGCAATGGTAATCAGTATCAATGCAGAAAAAGCATTGGATTCAGTGAACTGGAGCTTTTTTTTGTTTTTTTAAATATAGTCTTGTTTAGATTTGGCTTACATGAAATGATAATTAAGATAATACATTCACTATATGATAACCCCAGGGCTAGGATTAAAATTAATTGCTGTTTATCACACAGTATTATGATGATAAGAGGAATAAGGTAGGGCAGTGCATGTTCACCATTGTTATTTGTGTTATACTTGGAACCATCCATCCGCTTCTCCTTTTCAGGGTCGCGGGGGGCGCTGGAGCCTATCCCAGCTGTCATAGGGCGAGAGGCGGGGGAAAACCCTGGACAGGTCACCAGTCTGTCGCAGGGCCAACACACAGGGACAGACAACCATTCGCACTCACATTCACTCGCACATTCACACCTAGTGGCAATTTGGATTTTCCAATTAACCTATCCCCACAAGTTGCATGTCTTTGGACGGTGGGAGGAAGCTGGAGTACCCGGAGGGAACCCACGCAAACACGGGGAGAACATGCAAACTCCACACAGAAAGACACCGGCCTGATGTTGGAATTGAACTCAGGACCTTCTTGCTGTGTGGCAACAGTGCGAACCACCGTGCCACCGTGCTGGAACCATACTTGGAACCATTTGCTCAATATTTAAGGCTAAACAAAGAAATAAAAGGTATTAATATCCATGAGAAGGTATATACCAGAGGATCTCACAGAATTATTAGAATGAAGTTACTTACCAATACAAAAGAAAAGGAAGATATGGAACTTAATCCCATATCTAAGTTTATTTTATAAGATTTGATTAAAATGAATATACTACCCAAATTATTATATTTACTTCAAACACTGCCAAAAGAAATAAGCCAGAAAAAAATTAATGATGGGGACAAAATTTTGTCCAGATACATAAAAGGCAAGGTAAAAGGCCCTGATTTAGATTTAAAACCTTACAATTGGCTAAATGAAAAGGGGGGTGGGGCCTTCCTTCTCTCAAGGACTATTATTGGGCAGCATGGCACACCAATTATATGTTGGTGTAATCACTCATAGGCTGTGTCCCAATTCAGGGTCTGCACGCTTGAAGTACGCACACTACGCGTACTATGTACGGTGCGTACTATAAGTACGAGAAGTGCGGAAGTGAGAGGCTTGTGAAATGGGACGGTATACGCTTCGTCGCGCTGTTCAGGTTGCCTAGCAACCATGATACTAACCGCGAGACACGTTACATATAGCATTGTTTGACAGAAATGAAGGAGAAAAATGTTTTGTTTGTTAAGGTTCACATATTGAGGAAGGAGAGTACAAACAACCAGGTCCAGAAGATCTTGGTCAAACAATTGATTTTAATGAATACACGCATGGGAAGACCAGTCTGTACGCAGGCAGGGATTGATCTTCAACTTAATCAAAGCATAAGCAGATATTTATACCATAAGGGTTTGAATTAATGACGCCCCTTCATACGTCACAGATACATTTCATACATAGGTCACATCAAAACCACAATGACTTTTAACACAGTTTAAAAGAACGTTGTCTTCGTCTTGATGGCAGGTACTTCCTGTCACTGCCGGATGCTCGCTTGTCATCTTGACACCTCAGCAGCAGTTCTGCGACAAACTGCTCTTTTTGCAACCCCAAGCAAAACATGATTAAACTTCCACCTATAAATGATTCTAACTAATGTGTGTGTGTGTATGTGTTGACCTTACATGCTCTCTCAATTCACCCGTTGCACTTCTGACTTTTCACCAGAACAGAGGCTCATCCTCACATGTAATCCTCAAAATAACCTGCACTTAGACTACTTTCAGTTTCAGTTCTGCAAAGCCTGCAACTTCCTGTCAGCCTGCAACTTAGTCTTTCTGAAAGACACACACACTGTTTAAACATCTGAATGCAATATCAATACTGTAAATTATATTATAGTAATGATGATGATTATTTAACAATAGCAGTAAAATAATTTCCCTGCTCCACAGTTGGTCATTCATTTTTGTCATGACATCACTTTGATTAGTTGAGTATCTGAGGCTGAGACCACGGGACTGTAAAACATGATTGTTGGGCTTCATTTCTGTGCTGAACAGTCATTTAAGATTAGTTAGTAAATAACAATTAGCTAATTTTGTTCATGAGACTAAAGTTAACTCAATGTGGTAATGTAAATATAATATGGCCAATATAGTATTGTCAGATTATTATGATATATATATATACACACACATATATATATATACATACACACACACACACACATATATATATATATGTGTGTGTGTGTGTGTGTGTGTGTGTGTGTGTGTGTGTGTATGTATATATATATATGTGTGTGTATATATACATGTATACACTCAACAAAAATATAAACGCAACACCTTTGTTACTGCTCCCATTCCCCATGGGATGGACGTAGAGACCTAAAATTCATTCCAGATACACAATATAACCATCCCTCCCAAAAAGTGGTCACAAATCAGTCCAAATGTGTGGTAGTGGGCACATCTGCTATATTGAGATAATCCATCCCACCTCACAGGTGTGCCACATCAGGATGCTGATCTGACATCATGAGTAGTGCACAGGTGTACCTCAGACTGCCCACAACAAAAGGCCACCCTGGAATGTGCAGTTTTGTCTCACAGCAAAATGCCACAGATGCCACAAGCAATGAGGGAGCGTGCAATTGGCATGCTGACAGCAGGAATGTCAACCAGATCTGTCGCCCATGCATTGAATGTTCATTTCTCAACCATAAGCCGTCTCCACAGGCGTTTCAGAGAATATGGCAGCACATCCAACCGGCCTCACAACCGCAGACCTCGTGTAACCACACCAGCCCAGGACCTCCACATCCAGCAGGTTCACCTCCAAGATCGTCTGAGACCAGCCACCCAGACAGCTGCTGGAACAATTGGTTTGCACAACCAAACAATTTCTGCACAAACTGTCAGAAACCGTCTCAGGGACGCTCAACTGCATGCCCGTCGTCCTCATCGGGGTCTTGACCTGACTCCAGCTCGTCGCCGTAACAGACTTGTGTGGGCAAATGCTCACATTCGATGGCGTCTGGCACGTTGGAGAGGTGTGCGCTTCACGGATGAATCATGGTTCACATTGTTCAGGGCCCAGTTCTTGCATGGCCAGCATACTCACCGGACATGTCACCCATTGAGCATGTTCGGGATGTGCTTGACCGGCGTATACGACAGCGTGTACCAGTTCCCACGAATATCCAACAACCTCGCACAGCTATTGAAGTGGAGTGGACCAACATTCCACAGGCCACAATTGACAATCTGATAGACTCCATGCGACGATGTGTTGCACTGCATGAGGCAAATGGTGGTCACACCAGATACTGACCGGTTCTGGGTCCCCAGACCCCCAATAGCGCAAAAAACTGCACATTCCAGGGTGGCCTTTTGTTGTGGGCAGTCTGAGGTACACCTGTGCACTACTCATGATGTCAGATCAGCATCCTGATGTGGCACACCTGTGAGGTGGGATGGATTATCTCAATATGGCAGATGTGCCCACTACCACACATTTGGACTGATTTGTGACCACTGTTTGGGAGGGATGGTTATATTGTGTATCTGGAATGAATTTTAGGTCTCTACGTCCATCCCATGGGGAATGGGAGCAGTAACAAAGGTGTTGCGTTTATATTTTTGTTGAGTGTATATATATATATTAGGGGTGCAACGATATTCGTATCGATATTGAACCGTTCGATACAGTGCTTTCGGTTCGGTACGCATATGTATCGAACAATACAATTTTTTTCAATTTTTTTTTTTCAATTTTTTTTTTTTTTTTTGTGTCCCGTTTGGATCTATAGCCATCAGAATTGTTGTCTTGAGGCCAAGAAAGATGCCAAGAGGATTTATTTTAAGTGGATCATCATATTGGTCCATTTGATTGACCTTTATTATAATTATGAATTTATTTTATTTTCAGTTGCAAACGGGACAGACATGACTGTGGGATAGGACAGGGGGAAAGAATGAAAGAAAACCAAAGGGGAGAAAAAAAAAGAACAATACAAAATTTGTAATTTATTTTATCAACTTTCCTTCTGACGATGCTGTCTGTGTTGAGCGCTCAGTGAATCTGCATTTGACTACTCCGCCTAGGCTCGAGAGTGCAGCCTAGGCAGAGTAGTCGAACGCAGATTCACTGAGCACTCAACACAGACAGGATGGTCAGAAGGAAGAGCGCAGGGCAAGCTAGCGAGACAGAAGTGGACCTCCCCACCCTCATTCAGATCTGGCGTTTGGAATTATTTTGGTTTTCATGTGACGTATGACCCTGAAGGTAAGCGAGTCATGGACTAAAGTAAAACAGTATGTTGGATGTGCCATGCAATGCTCAATTACATGGGTGGGAGCTAGTGTGTTAGCGCAGTTAGCTCATTAACGTGTTGGCCGTCTAGCCCCTCTGTATAGGGTAGCTCGTTAACGGAGATTTGCCGTGTTGTGGCGTTAAGGTTATTTCAACGAGATTAACCTGAAAGCACTAGTGGGAACACAACGAATATGACTGCACATTTACACCGACATCATCCTAGTGCAAAGACAAAAACAACAAGCATGCTACAAACTTTAGCCGAGTCATTTAGACAGCTGTTAGCACAGGATTCTCCTTATGGAGACCTGATATGTTTAATATGCTGCTGAGAATATAGCCCAGAAGAAGCGGATAGTATAGCTTTTATTTTGGAAAGAGACATTTCTCTGTAATAAACTCTCTTTTCCAAAGATGAGTGATTCCTCAATCAGATACAGGGCTTGCAATATCGCTAGCCCGACGTCCTGGAGCTAGCGATTTTTTCAGTCGGGCTACCAAAATCTATCTCTGCCCTGCCCGTCGGGCTATTGTAGGAAGGAAAAATATATGTCAATGCTTTTGCATTCTTTCAGAAATGTAGCTGGGTAATTATGTCATTGGCATCGGTGAGCCACTGTCAATATGTGACATATTGAAATCGCGTTTGAATTTGCGCTTGTTTTTTTGCTTTCACTTTGCAATCGTGCGAACTGTGTATAGAGAGCGACAGCACTGATCTGTGAGTGATGATAATTTGTGCACCAATTCCTCTGACATCGTCTTATTAATCGTTAGCTTACTATGCAAACATGACAAGTGAAATCTCCCGCAGCTTAAACATGTGAGAGGTTGATCGCGCAGAGAATCGCTGAGCTTATGTGAGTGAGTGTGTAAAAGCATTTCAGTTCTGCTGAGCCAAATAAGACAGGTCAGGGTGAAGAAGTGACAGCCAAAGAAAAGCTTACCACAAAACGGAGAAGTTATGACAAATCAGACTATAAGGCAAAAAGAAAGTGCAGCTTTATGGTTTCATGGACAAAAGAATTTCTGTGGCTGCAATATGACGAGCTAACAAGCTGATCTACAATACGGCGTCAGTGATCAGTGAGATGCTTGGCTACAAGTTGAACAGCCACAAGGGGCAGTACCCTCCATGGAGAAGGAGGCTAGGGAGGTTAGCCAACTAACAGAGTTGCAGAAAGGTGCGACAAATAAGGTGCCTAAGAAATACAGCAAGCTGTCCATACCTGAGGCCTTGGAAACTGCCAAGCAAAGACTCACAGCCTTGGCCAGCCGCTTGAGGAGGTACACCAGAGAGATAGAAGGCAGGAGAATAAACCAGCTGTTCTCCACAGAACCAGCAAAGGTGTACTCTCAGTGGCAAGAGAACAGCACCACCAAGGCTGGAGACGGAGCAATACTGGAAGAGCATATGGGAGAAGGATGCAACCCATAACGGCAATGCTCAGTGGCTAGTGGATCTGAGGGCAGACCACAGCGACCTCCCTGAACAGGGTCCAGTAACCATCACAGTGGCAGATATCCAAGAAAGGGTCTCCAGTATGAAGAGTTGGACAGCACCAGGGCCCGACATGGTTCACGCCTACTGGCTGAAGAAGCTGACTGCGCTCCACGAGCGTCTGGCAGCACAAATGAACCAGCTGCTAGTTAACGAGAGACACCCAGAATGGCTAACTGAAGGCCGGACGGTCCTGATCCCCAAGGACCCCAAGAAGGGACCGGTCCCCTCCAACTACCGACCAATAACCTGCCTCAGTACTACATGGAAGCTCCTGTCAGGCATCATATCGGCTAAGATGAACAGGCACATGGGTCAATACATGAGCGGGACACAGAAAGGAATTGGCAAGAATACCAGAGGTGCAAAACACCAGCTACTGGTAGACAGAACAATCAGCCGAGACTGCAAGACCAGACTGACCAACCTGTGCACTGCCTGGATTGATTACAAGAAGGCCTATGACTCAATGCCCCACAGCTGGATACTGGAATGCCTAGAATTGTACAAGATCAATGGGACCCTAAGAGCCTTCATCAGGAACTCAATGGGGATGTGGCGGACAACACTAGAGGCCAACTCCAAGCCCATAGCACAAGTTACCATCAAGTGCGGGATCTACCAAGGAGATGCTCTGTCCCCACTGCTGTTCTGCATAGGCCTGAACCCCCTCAGTGAGATCATTAACAAGACTGGCTACGGATACCGACTACGGAACGGAGCAGTTGTCAGCCACCTCCTGTACATGGATGACATCAAGCTGTATACCAAGAGTGAACGAGACATCGATTCACTGATCCACACTACCAGGCTATACAGCAATGACATTGGAATGTCGTTCGGACTGGAGAAGTGTAGTCGGATGGTAACAAAGAGAGGGAAGGTAGTCAGAACTGAGGGGATTGAACTACCAGAAGGCAACATTGCAGACATAGAGGACAGTTACAAGTACCTGGGGATCCCGCAGGCAAATGGGAACCATGAAGAGGCCGCTAGAAAGGCTGCAACCACCAAGTACCTGCAGAGGGTCAGGCAAGTCCTGAGGAGTCAGCTGAATGGTAAGAACAAGATCCGGGCCATCAACACATACGCCCTGCCCGTGATCAGGTACCCTGCTGGGGTAATAGGCTGGCCAAAGGAGGAGATAGAAGCCACTGACATAAAGACAAGAAAGCTCCTGACCATGCATGGAGGGTTTCACCCCAAGTACAGCACCCTGAGGCTGTACGCTAAGCGGAAGGAAGGGGGCCGGGGACTGGTGAGTGTCAGCACCACAGTCCAGGATGAGACAAGGAACATCCAAGAATACATTGGGAAGATGGCCCCAACTGACCGAGTGCTCAGTGAATACCTCAGGCAGCAGAAACCCAAGAAAGAGGAGGGAGACGAGGAACCATCATGGAAGGACAGGCCCCTGCACGGTATGTACCACCGGCAGATAGAGGAGGTGGCTGATATCCAGAAATCCTACCAGTGGCTGGACAAAGCTGGACTGAAAGACAGCACAGAGGCACTAATCATGGCAGCACAAGAACAAGCTCTGAGTACAAGATCCATAGAGGCTGGGGTCTATCACACCAGGCAAGACCCCAGGTGCAGGCTGTGTAAAGATGCCCCAGAGACAATCCAGCACATAACAGCAGGGTGCAAGATGCTAGCAGGCAAGGCATACATGGAACGCCATAACCAAGTGGCCGGCATAGTGTACAGGAACATCTGTGCCGAGTATAACCTAGAAGTCCCGAGGTCAAAATGGGAGATGCCCCCAAGGGTGGTGGAGAATGACCGAGCTAAGATCCTGTGGGACTTCCAGATACAGACGGACAAAATGGTGGTGGCTAACCAACCGGACATAGTGGTGGTAGACAAACAGAAGAAGACGGCCGTAGTGATCGATGTAGCGGTTCCGAATGACAGCAATATCAGGAAGAAGGAACACGAGAAGCTGGAGAAATACCAAGGGCTCAGAGAAGAGCTCGAGAGGATGTGGAGGGTGAAGGTAACGGTGGTCCCTGTGGCAATCGGAGCACTAGGTGCGGTGACTCCCAAGCTAGGCGAGTGGCTCCAGCAGATCCCGGGAATAACATCGGAGATCTCTGTCCAGAAGAGCGCAGTCCTGGGAACAGCTAAGATACTGCGCAGGACCCTCAAGCTCCCAGGCCTCTGGTAGAGGACCCGAGCTTGAAGGATAAACCGCCCGCAGGGGCGTGCTGGGTGTTTTTTATATATATATATATCACTGACTTTCAGCTTGTTGTGTTTGTGAATATATGACTGACTTTAATTATTACACATTCGCACATAAATAAGTGACGTCATATTCAGTACTTTTGACAGTTCACTCTTCGGCCGCTCCATCTTATTAGGGAAATTCCACATACATAAATGTAAATTTCAAAATTCAACCCCATCATTTAATTTGTTTTCGATTGAAATTGAATATTACTTAAACTCTCTTAAATTAACTTCCAATAAAAAAGGTTTATCATTGATTGAAATTCATTCAGAAATGTTTAACGAATGAGCTGTCACAAGAAGTACAAAGTTGTTATGAAGTCTGTCACATTCCCCCCCTTTTTTTTCTTTTTTATCCTTTATTTATTTATCCTTCTTATTTCACTGTACTGTATATTGTTACTCTTATTTGCCGTGTATGTCTACTGTACAAACTGAACTGGAATGACTGACTGTTCACTTTATAAGTTCAATAAAGTTTGGAAAAAAAAAAACTCTTCGGCTGCTCCCTTCTGCTGTATTTTGAGGCAAAATTATCCACACCCACCGCCGTGCTATGAATTGTGGGATATATGGGACCACGAAGCGTGCACCGGACCACGCTTGATATTTGGGGAAATCGACGGCGCATTTGGAGTACACTTCGAATTGGGACAGCTGTCGTCCCGTGGCGGTGACGTAACCGCACTTGAAATGCATACTTCAAGCGTGCAGACCCTGAATTGGGACACAGCCATATGATGCTCATTGGAAAGGCATTGAGGAGGGCCTGACCTCCATTCTGATACAAGCTGTTATAGCAGACAGTAGCCTGCAAGACCTTATAAAAACTATTAAAATCCATGGATCAAGCTGACTTTTAGAATTTGGAAAATAGTAATGAAAGAGTATAAACTAGAAGAAGATATAACAAATCTTCAATCAATCAATCAATCAATCAATCTTTATTTATAAAGCACTTTTCATACAGAAAAAATGTAGCACAAAGTGCTTTACATAGTTAAAAGCAGCCCACCCCACCCTCCAACTCACTCCCCACACTCTCAATACACATATATCCCCCCACCCCCACCCACACACACATACACACACGCGCACACTTAAAGAGTAAAAATTGGGCTGGGCTCGCATGAGCCAAGTGAGGAAACATTATAACAGAGAGCCGTCTGCACCGGGAGCCGGTCAAGACCGCAGCCTCCGGGCTGGGCACACAGCGGGAGGGAGGCCAAGGAGCCCCCCAACCAGGCTGAGAGGACCCCAGAGACCCAGCAGCCACGGTCAATAACAGCCCCGGTGCAGAGAGCGCCCTCCGAGGAAACACTGGATATATGACGCAATACGATATATACAGGGTAAAATGATAAAATAAATAAGAACAGGATACAATATAAATATAAATAGAGTAAGAAGATTAAAAAATGAATAAGAATAAAATCAATAAATATTAGGTAAAGCCTAAATTAATAATAGAATAACAGGATAGAATAAATAAGCATAAAAAATAAATAAACGCTAAGTAAAAGCTAAATTAAAAAGGTGGGTCTTGAGCCTGTTCTTAAAAACATGTACGTTCTCTGCAGCCCTGAGCTCCTCCGGCAGGCTGTTCCACAGACGAGGACCATACCACTGAAAAGCTGCCTCTCCGTGAGTATGTGTCCTGACTTTAGGGACAATCAAAAGGCCAGTACCAGAGGACCTCAGGGTCCGCGAGGGTTCGTATGGTAAAAGCAGATCTGAGAGATAAGAAGGCCCAAGACCATTAAGACACTTAAAAACCAATAAAAGAACTTTAAAATCGATCCTGAAACACACGGGGAGCCAGTGCAGCGATTCTAAAACCGGTGTAATGTGGGCCCACCCTCTGGTCTTCGTCAGCACACGAGCTGCCGAGTTTTGCAAGAGTTGTAAAGTTGAAATATTCTTCTTAGGAAGACCAGAGAGCAGGGCAGTAATCAATGCGACTGGTAATAAAAGCATGCATCAGCATCTCCGTGTTGGCCCGAGAGAGAATAGGGCGGACTCTGGCTATATTTTTTAGATGATAAAATCCAATTTTGGTTACATGTTTAATATGTGGGATAAAACCAAGCTCAGAGTCAAAAATAACACCCAGGTTTTTCACTTGTAGCGAAGGACATAGTGAAAATGCCTCTAATTTAGACAAGAGTTTCTCTCTCTGAGCCTCAGGACCGACAATTAAAACTTCAGTTTTGTCCTGGTTAAGCTGTAAAAAGTTTTCTGCCATCCAAGATCTTATATCCAAGATACAGTTAAAAAGGGCATCCATTAGTCTGGTGTCATCAGGAGACACGGAGATGTACAGCTGCGTGTCATCAGCGTAACTGTGGAAGTTCACTCCATGCCTCCTGATGACACTGCCGAGAGGCAACATATACAAATTAAAAAGTACAGGGCCTAGAACCGACCCTTGAGGCACACCACATGTCATTTTATGGATCTTAGAGGAGCATGTATCCATACTCACCATAAAAGTTCTGTCAGAGAGACAGGAAGTGAACCAGTTGTGTACAGCACCAGAGAGGCCCACCATGTGTTTTAGTCTGTTTAAAAGAATAGCGTGGTCTACTGTATCAAAGGCTGCGCTTAGATCCAGTAGCACCAGGACTGAGAGCTTTTGGGCGTCCCAGTTACATCTAAGATCATTTAAAACCTTTAGGAGAGCCGTCTCTGTGCTGTGGTTCACCCTAAATCCAGACTGGAATATCTCCAGGATCTGTCTATCATTGAGAAAATCAGTAATCTGAGTAAAAACAAGTTTTTCTAAGACTTTACTTAAAAATGGTAAGTTGGATACAGGTCTGTAGTTATTAAAATCATTACAATCCAAATTGCTCTTCTTCAGAAGGGGTCTCACCACCGCCGTTTTAAAGGCAGCAGGGAAGACACCCAACTGAAGAGAGCAATTCATCATGTATAAAAGCTCAGCCTCAAAAAATCCATAAAGTGTTTTAAAGAGTGAAGAAGGAATTGGATCTAAAAGACATGTGGTGGGTCTCACTGTGGAGAAAACTTTCTGAAGGTTCTCAGCATTAACCAGGACAAAGCTGTCCAGTGTCTCCTCAGGTACAATCGAGCCCTCAGATGTGTTTACAATCATATCGCGATTAGATAAAATATCAGATCTGATGGCGCTGATCTTTCCCCTGAAGTGGTCTGCAAACTGCTCACAGAGCGAGTCTGTGGGGGTTCTTTGGGAGCTGTTAAAATCAGGGTTAAATAAATGATCTATGGTGGAAAAGAGGACCTTGGGATTATTTTTGTTAATACTGATTATTTTGGCGAAGTATGAATTTCTTGACTTCCTTAATGTATTATTGTACATTTTAAGTTGCTCAGAAAATATTTGATGGTTGATAGTATTTTTATTTTCCCTCCATCTCCTTTCTGCTGCCCTGCAATTTCTTTTGAGTTTTTTGACTTCTTCATTTCTCCAGGGTGATGCATGTTTTACGTTAATCTTTTTGGTGGTGAGTGGAGCAACGGAGTCAAGGCTTTTCTTCAGTTTGCTGTTAAAATAACTAAAAATCAAATCGCAGGGTGCAGGTAGAATCACAGGGGGGCATTTGACTAAAACCCTGGTAAAATTTGCAGCCACTTCAGAGGTTAGATAGCGCCTCCTCACAGTTCGCACCGAGGTCTTCCGCTGAATAAAACCGGTGATGTTAAAAAACACACAGTAGTGGTCAGAGACAGCCAAGTCGACAACAGAGGACACGCTGGTGGACAGCCCATGGGTGATGACCAGGTCCAGAGTGTGTCCTCTGTTGTGAGTCGGCTGCGTGACATGCTGGATAAAATCCAAACAGTGAAGGATGTTTAAGAATTCTTTTGCTGCAGGATCAGAAGGATTATCTATGTGCAGGTTAAAATCACCGGTTAAAATTATCATATTATATTTTGAATGTATGTTTGTTAAAAATTCTGAGAATTCCTTGATAAAAGCAGCGCTGTCTTTAGGTGGTCTATAAATTGTGACAGATAAAACTGGAGGGCTGCTAAAAACAATAGCATGAAATTCAAAAGTGGTAAAATAGTCAAATAAAATTTGTTTGGTGGTGAGTGTGTTGTTGGCTAAAGATGCAGTCCCACCACCTCTCTCACCACTTCTAATAGAAAAAGAGAAATTAAAATTTGGTGGGGAGGCCTCAGTGAGAACAACTGGTGCATCCGAGCCCAGCCATGTTTCAGTTAAAAATAAACAGTCAAGTTTATTATCTAAAATTAAATCATTAATAATAAAAGACTTGTTCGACAGAGAGCGTACATTTAAAAGTGCCATACTGATTGAGACTGGTGGATTATTGACAATAGAGTTGAATGGATGTTGATATTTTTGAAGAGGCCGGAGGTTATTAATGTTTTTGGAGTTACTGGATTTATGATAATTCTGTTGCTCTCTGTTTGTGATTATGACGGGTATTGTGTTGACTGTGGGAGAGAGAGGTCCTAGTCCAGAGTTTTGTGTATTACTGTTAAAAGTGGAACAAATATAGGAGCTGGGACCAGGGGAACATCAGTCAGTGGCAGACAGTGGCGATGTGCGGGAGTGCTGTACGCCAAATGCCAAATTGGCGGACAGCAAACGGCGTCCCCAGGCGTTGAGGTGGAGCCCGTCTGCCCCAAAAAGATGCCTCCTCTCCCAGAAGGCATCAAAGTTGTTAATAAAACCCACGCCGTGGGAGATACAGGCAGAGGAAAGCCAGGTGTTAAGGCTGAGCAGCCGGCTGAAACGGCCTATCCATCTGCCACAGGTGGGGGTGGGCCCAGAGATAAAAGCACTCACCTGCAACTGACCAAGGAGGCTGAAGAGTTGGAGGAAGTCCAACTTCAGCAGCTCAGATTGCTGTTTGGGGATGTCATTGGTGCCGATGTGGATGATGAGCCGGTTAACCTGTGGGTGGGATGCCAGAATGTTGGGAATTCTGTCCACTATGTCAACAACAGTGGCTCCCGGGAACGACAGCGTGAGCGCCCCCCTCATCCGCACGTTCCTGACGATGGAATCCCCGAGGACCAGCGTGGAGAGAGGAGGTGCCACCGAGGGCTGTTGGCCATCTGAGACGCCCGCGCCGTGACACCGGGGGTGTTCAGATGGAGATGCGCCAGCCGGACTGCGTGAGTGACTCCCAGGTAGCCGCGCCGTGGGTCCTCTTCTCCGAGGAGCCGGGGTAAAGCACAGCTCTCCGCGGTGAGTTTGCACCACAGCGTCGGGTTGCCCGCCGCGGCTCCGGGGGCGTAGTGGTGGAGATGGCGCAGACCTCAGCGACACAGCGGGATGGCGAGGGCTAGCGGTCAGAGGAGGAAAGTCCACAGGATCCAGGACATTGAATTTATTCTCCAATACTACCGCACCGGAGGGGTGAGGGTGCGAGAGACGGATCCTCCTGCCCCCTCTGCAGCCACCACGCGTCTCAACCATGGTCCATGGCGCTGGTTGGAGTGGAGTGGAGCTGACCAGAGCCTTGGGTCTGGCCCCTAGCTGAAACCAGGAGTTCTCGTCCTTGGCAGAAGCACCAGCGACGCAAGTTGAGAGCCTGTGTTGACTGTTGGTGGGATCTTGGGACACAGCAGCTGGATGGTGCACTGTGTCGGCTAGCTCAGCGCTAGTAGCGGTGGTTTGAGCTTTGCCAAGGAGGATCGTGTCAAGTTCGCATTCAGCCCCCTGGATTTGGTATAGCGTGGATATCCTTTGTTCCAGCTCGATCACTTTTTGGCTCAGGTTGATGCAGCTTTCACAGCTGGATGTTGAGGTAAGTGGTGCCATTCCGGAATCTCGTACCGGCGACAGCGTCAAAAACAAAACCAGACACTGCCACTTTAGCTTACGTTAGCTAAAAAGTCAGTCGTGACGGAGCAAGAAAAGAGTTTTCAGATCAATATCCAGCAAATGCAAAACCAAGCTTTCGTCAGCCTTGATAACTTTTAGCCGAGCAAAATATCACAGATCTGCACAGAGGTTACACAATCTTAAGTGGTGTGCATGCGATACACATTTTGCTCCAAATAAATTGGACACTAGAGTCAAAGATAGGAAAAATAAAGGTTTAAGGGGTTTTATGTAAGGTACACTACTCAGTTTTGAAAAGAAAAATATTCATTAGAAACACAGGATTTTTATAGATACCTACAGAGGAGGCATTTTGTCAGTAAAAACGATCAAATTTAAGGCTGAATTAAGCAAACAGCTGTTAGACCTATTTAAAAGGGCATACAGCTCAAAGATAGAAGCATTCTCTGATCTGTATAGAGGGCTTATAAACATGAAACCAAACTCGACCCTATAATTCAATTCAATTCAATTCAATTTTATTTATATAGCGCCAAATCACAACATAAGTCGCCTCAAGGCGCTTCATAGATACAGAGAAAAACCCAACAATCATATGACCCCCTATGAGCAGCACTTTGGTGACAGTGGGAAGGAAAAACTCTCTTTCAACAGGAAGAAACCTCCGGCAGAACCAGGCTCAGGGAGGGGCGGGGCTATCTGCTGCAACCGGCTGAGGTGAGAGAAGGAAGACAGGATTAAGACATGCTGTGGAAGAGAGACAGAGGTTAATAACAGATATGATTCAATGCAGAGAGGTCTGTTAACACATAGTGAGTGAGAAAGGTGACTGGAAAGGAAAAACTCAATGCATCATGGGAATCCCCGGCAGCCAACATCTATCGCAGCATAACTAAGGGAGGATTCAGGGTCACCTGGTCCAGCCCTAACTATATGCTTCAGCAAAAAGGAAAGTTTGAAGCCTTATCTTGAAAGTAGAGATAGTGTCTGTCTCCTGAATCCAAACTGGAAGCTGGTTCCACAGAAGAGGGGCCTGAAAACTGAAGGCTCTCCCTCCCATTCTACTTTTAAATACTCTAGGAACAACAAGTAGGCCTGCAGAGCGAGAGCGAAGCGCTCTAATAGGGTGATATGGTACTACAAGGTCATTAAGATAAGATGGGGCCTGATTATTTAAGACCTTGTATGTGAGGAGCAGGATTTTGAATTCAATTCTGGATTTAACAGGAAGCCAATGAAGGGAAGCCAAAACAGGAGAAATCTGCTCTCTCTTTCTACTCCCTGTCAGGACTCTTGCTGCAGCATTTTGGATTAGCTGAAGGCTTTTCAGGGAGTTTTTTGGACATCCTGATAATAATGAATTACAGTCGTCCAGCCTGGAAGTAATAAATGCATCAACTAGTTTTTCAGCGTCACTCTGAGACAGGATATTTCTAACTTTAGAGATGTTGCACAAATGGAAGAACGCAGTCTTACATATTTGTTTAATATGTGTGTTGAAGGACATGTCCTGGTCAAAAATGACTCCAAGGTTCCTCACAGCGTTACTGGAGGCCAAGGTAATGCCATCCAGAGTAAGAATCTGCTTAGATACCATATTTCTAATCTTTTCAGGGCCGAGTACAATAACCTCAGTTTGATCTGAATTAAGAAGCAGAAAGTTAGCGGCCATCCAGGTCTTTATGTCTTTAAGACATTCCTGCAGTTTAACTAATTGGTGTGTGTCATCTGGCTTCATGGACAGATAGAGCCGGGTGTCATCTGCATAGCAGTGTAAATGTATGCTATGTCTTCTAATGATGCTGCCTAAGGGAAGCATGTATAATGTAAACAGAATTGGTCCTAGCACTGAACCCTGTGGAACTCCATAATTAACCTCAGTGTGTGAAGAGGACTCTCCATTTACATGCACAAACTGGAGTCTATTAGATAGATATGATACAAACCACTGCAGCACAGTACCTGTAATACCTACAGCATGTTCTAATCGCTCTAATAGGATATTATGGTCGACAGTATCGAACGCTGCACATGAACTATACATGCTATACATGAACAAAAAATGAGAAATGGAGGGAGGAATAGATATGACGGAGGAAGAGTGGACAACAATATAGACATACCAATGGAAATGTAGCAGCTCAAAAAGGTGGAGGGAACGTGGTTGGAAAAGCCTGATAAGATATTAATTTACACCTTACCAAAACTCTCACTTTGAAGGTAGCCCTCCTGTTTGCTGGAGAAATTGTGGAAACACAAATGCAAATCATTATCATATTTTCTAGGTCTGTCATGTTATTTAAACTTATTGGAAGGGAATAAATGTAGCAAGACAAGAGATATTTGGAAGTTATTTGACTTTGGGAGTCCAATTTTGAACATGTGGATGGACGTCGCAGTGGACATTTACAGGATGGAGAAAATGACAAAGAATGTGAATTACAAGAGGGACCTGTGTGTATCATGTTGGAATAAATGAATGGACATTATAATAACACACAGGCCTGATTTTGACTTCGCTAACCTTAAATAATATATCATGTATATTACTGGTAATTAAATCTTGCTCCCCAAGTGTTCATGTTTGTTTCTTCTTCCTTTCTTTTGTATTTATGTACTTTCTGTTAAAAAACATGTAGGTGGATGTAACAAATTATTGAAGCTGATGCACATGATACTGTACAGTGACTGTCAATAAAATGTCAATAAAAACTAAATTTAAAAAAAAGAAAAGAAAACACCAAGGGAGGAGGGACAGAGAAGCTTGAGAAGATGTAGAGGATGAAAACAACAGTGGTCCCCATGGTAATCGGCACACTCGGGGCAGGGATCTCTGTCCAGAAGAGCGCAGTCCTAGGAACAGCAAAGATACTGTACCGGATCCTCAAGCTCCCAGACCTCTGGTAGAGGTGAGGGGAAGGAAAGATTTCACTTCTCAGGGTCCGGGACAGGCGTGGGGTTGTGGGGGTGCTCCGTCTCCAGGATGGGGCCCTGGCTGGGCCTCGGGGGCTTGGGTCCTGGTTGGTGTGTTGCTGGGGTTGTGGGCGGGTGGGTGTATGGGGGCTCAGCCCTGGCGCAGGGTGCCGCCAGTGCATCGAGCCACCTGGGGGGCTCTTCGACTGGTAGGGGAGGTTGCGACATCTTGCAGGAGCTCTCCTCTCTTCAGGAACTCATCCTGCAGGAGGGGGAGATACAGGAGAGGTGGAGGAAGATCTCAGCCTGGGCGTCTATTGTCTTATGTAGTCTGGAAGATGAGTGGATGGTGGGGTGGGTGCAGTTTTCTCTGTGGTGGGGTCGGGTGGGCTGCCCAGGGCTCTGTGGGGCCGGGAGGCGCTGCTGTACTGGGCCCCGGTCCGGATGGGCCTGGGCCCCCTTTCCCTGGCGGGTCGCGGAGTATGGGGGTGCCTACTGGTGTCAGCGGGGGAGCTGGCCCCAGGGAGGGGCTGCTTGCCCCTCCCTTTCTTCCCTCCCCATCTCCAGCTGCCTCCCTCTTCCCGCTCCGCCACAACCACCCACACATGCAGGGCCTTGGAGTAGGGGTGTGTCACCTGGGTGAAGGGGAGCCCCCCCCCCTTGTCCACCTCTGGCTGCCTGTGCCTCAATTTTATCCCACAACTTAGACATTCACATTACTCACACTCTCATTACACATACATATAGGATCTTGGGTTTGGGCACGCTACACGGACTCCAAAAGACCATCAGGGTGTACACCTCACCCCTGGCGTCGTTGGCCACCTCTCAAGGTTAAATACACGTAGACATTGAGGGCTAGCAGGAGGGACTATGCGCTTACCTGCTGCTCTCTGGCAGGTAGCTCCATGCCCTCCTGGGTTTTAAATGCACCTTAGAACACGCATGCATCAACACTACAATGAGCGGGCGGAGGGAGGTTTGGAGTCTTCACACCCCCGTTCTCTGCGGCCTGCTGGAGCGGGGGGGCAGGAGGAGGAGTTGGCCGTCCGACTGGGGTCTGGAGTGTGGGGCCTTCCTGCTGCTGTGTGAGTGTTGAGTAATTGCATATGAGAGCATGAGGGTGGAATGGATGTTTGTATCTGTGTGTGCCTGTATGTCTGTGTCTATATGTCAGGTCGGGTATCAGACGCCACCTCTCTGGGGACATCTCAGGCCCTCCAAGGTATGGAGGCCTATCTCCCCCCACCACCACTCCCCCTGCCAGTGGCAGACGCCCTCAGACATCGGTGCGTTGGTGGTTCTTTGTGTCCAGGGATGGGTGTCCAGGTACCCACCGGCTCACTCCTGGTGACTGCTTATCGGGGCCTGGAGCCTGGGGCTCGCTTGGGCCACTTCGGGTGTGGGGTGCCCTCGGCCTCGGGCTCGGTCACTCTGGCACAGCTGGCTGCCGGCGGAGCTCCCGGGCACGTCACTGCAACCCCCCCCCCCCCGGCTTCTGCTCCGCGGCTGCTGAGTGAGCCCTCATCTGGGACTCTCCTCAGCTCTTTCTGGGACAGTGGCGCGGCTGCCCCTCTGTTGGTCTTCCTTGGTCTCTTGTGTTCTGGGGGCCTCTGGATGTCTGGAGTTTTGATCTCCTCCATACCTGCTTCATGCCCTGGAGGACGGGGCTGTGGCCCCCCCACACCCTCTAGCAGATCATTACATGAAGGAACCTTTTAAAAACAAGTGCGTCCATGCTCACAGGTGTACACACGGGTGATCACACCCACAAACTACACCCTTTTTGGCTCCTACCTCAAAGCACACTGTGCGCTGTCGATCTTACGTGCTGCACGATAATGTTTAATATTTAGTATTTACTGTTATATTCCCATAGATCATCGTGATGTTGTTTATTCTATTGCTCTCGTCTTCTGCTGCTTGTTTTATTTTTTTCTCAACAGGTGATCCAGGAAAAAAAAAAGGTGATGAAGCAGATTTTCATTGTCTTTTCTCCTTTTTCTTCCCCTCTCCTTCTGTTAACTTTCTTCTGAACTTTTCTTCTTGTTTTTCTTTCCCGTCCCCGAGTCCAATCTGGCCTGATTACAATAACTTAGAATAAAAATAACTAATAAAGATCAAATAAACTATGACAATCAAGTGGACCAGTATAGCAAAAGGCCCACTTGGGAAAGTAAATCTGTTGGGCATTTTTCTTGGCCTTCAGACAATAATTATGATTGCTACAGTGCCAGACAGGACACAAAAAAAACTGTTTTTTGGGACTTACATCCGGTTCCAGTTCCAGAGTAATTGAGTGCAGATTTATAGGACTCCGTTTTATCAGAGGACCGAAAGCATTACTGACATTACTGCGACAGACTGGCGACCTGTCCAGGGTGTACCCCGCCTTTCGCCCTATGACAGCTGGGATAGGCTCCAGCGCCCCCCGCAACCCTGAAAAGGATAAGCGGAAGCGGATGGATGGATGGAATAGTTAGTCTAAGCTATGAATAAGATAGGAAATAAATATGAAAAATTAAAAAGGGAAATAAATATGAAAAATTAAAAAGGGTAAATTTTACTAGGAAGGAATAAAATATAAATTAAGGTTAAAAAGGAAATAACTGTACAACACAAATTAGAATGATGGGTAAACTTAACTGGGAAAGAATAAGATAAAATATATAAATTAAAGTTGAAAATAAAATAACTGTACAACAAAATACACAATATAGAACTATATAAGAATGTATGAAGAAATATAAATAAATATATACACAATAACAGCAGCGTGATTTAAGTACTCCCAAAAAACTGAATTGTAGAACTGAAACTGACTGGTGAGAAGTGAAACTGAAATTATTTGAAAGCTACATTTTTAAAGGATAAAACTGGGAACTCAACTTGGCCACCAGGGTGCAGCCACAGAGTCTGGCAGGTCCTGTGTGTTTGCTAAAAAATGTTTTTATCAAAAACCCTTGGATTTTGCCATGTTTGTTTATTCTTTTCTTGTCTTTCTACCTTTTTAACCTTAATTTATATTTTATTCCTTCCTAGTTAAATTTACCCTTTTTAATTTTTCATATTTATTTCCTATCTTATTCATAGCCTTTTCCTTTTTTGTTTTCTTTAGGTCACGAGCAGTTGTCCAAGCATTTCACTACATATCGTACTGTGTATGACTGTGTACGTGACAAATAAAATTTGAATTTGAATTTGAATTTGAATTTGAATTCCTCTTGAGCTTAACGTATCCATGGAAAATGGTTAATTTAACTCTCCACCCAGCCAAGAGGAGCCAGCATCTTTTATGCAAGAATCCTGGATTGTGGGCATGCCCAAAGTAAACGTGTTAAAACGGTATTTGGATCATTCCTTGGGGTTGTGAATTTCCTGATGATAATACTTCTGGCTGGCGATGTTGAGCGAAACCCTGGACTTGGACTACAGCAGTTTCTAGGTCTAACACCATCACTGCTACCTGGGCTAAAGCAGCTTCCAGGTCTAACACTATCACTGCTACCTGGGCTACAGCAGCTTCCAGGTCTAACACTATCACTGCTACCTAGACTAAAGCAGCTTCCAGGTCTAACACCATCACTGCTACCGGGGCTACAGCAGCTTCCAGGTCTAACACCATCACTGCTACCTAGACTAAAGCAGCTTCCAGGTCTAACACCATCACTGCTACCTGGGCTACAGCAGCTTCCAGGTCTAACACCATCACTGCTACCTAGACTAAAGCAGCTTCCAGGTCTAACACCATCACTGCTACCTGGGCTACAGCAGCTTCCAGGTCTAACACTATCACTGCTACCTAGACTAAAGCAGCTTCCAGGTCTAACACCATCACTGCTACCTAGACTAAAGCAGCTTCCAGGTCTAACACCATCACTGCTACCGGGGCTAAAGCAGCTTCCAGGTCTAACACCATCACTGCTACCGGGGCTACAGCAGCTTCCAGGTCTAACACCATCACTTCTACCGGGGCTACAGCAGCTTCCAGGTCTAACACCATCACTTCTACCAGGGCTAAAGCAGCTTCCAGGTCTAACACCATCACTTCTACCGGGGTTACAGCAGCTTCCAGGTCTAACACCATCACTGCTACCTGGGCTAAAGCAGCTTCCAGGTCTAACACCATCACTGCTACCTGGGCTAAAGCAGCTTCCAGGTCTAACACCATCACTGCTACCGGGGCTAAAGCAGCTTCCAGGTCTAACACCATCACTTCTACCGGGGCTAAAGCAGTTTCCAGGGCTAACACCATCACTGCTACCTGGGCCACAGCAGTTTCCCAGGCTAACACCATCACTGCTACCGGGGCTACAGCAGTTTCCAGGGCTAACACCTCACTGCTGCAGGTCCCCATTACAACTAAACCTAGTAAGTCAACAAGGTTTAGTTGACTTACTATCCATGTGTATACAGAGGAACCCTGTCTTTAAAAAGCATTGATCGTGTAAGTTATTTCGGACTCTTAATCAAGCTAGGACTATATGGGATCCACAGTGTAAAGACAAAGGGCTCCTAGGTGGCTATCTGAACATATGCAGCATGGCCCCTAAGAGGGAACAGCTGGAACATCTTCTCTTTAATTCAAATGTTGATTTCATGGGACTTTCGGGAACTTGGCTCAAACCCTCTTCTCCACAAGCACTGGTAACTCTAGGACTGGTAACTGTTTTGTGTTATGTTGTGGCTGTTTTTCTTGATTTCAAGCGTGCGTTTGACACTGTGAATCCTCTTAAGGTCTTGTCTAGACTGTCAACATTTAACTTTAGTAATCTCACTGTTAAATGGATACAGTCTTACCTATCAGATAGAAAACAATGCGAGCAAATAAAGAATACCAAGTCACCCTATCTTTACTGTAAGGTGTCCCTCAGGGTTCAATTCTAGGCCCACTGTTCTTTTCACTTTATGTAAATGACTTGCCCAGTGTGTGCAAAAATGTGTGCTAATCATACGGTAATTTTTACACAAGCCAAAACTGCTGATGCCACAGCCACAGCAATTTGCATAATTATGATGAAGGAACTGACCTCCCAGCCTCAGTGGGCTAGTTTCAGTCATTATGCAAATGTACTGTTTATAAGATTGGGGAAACCTGCAGTCAGCTGAGACTGAAGAAGTCACTTGGATGAGTGACGAAACGTTTCTCCCACTGAAATTGCTACGTCCTGAACAGAATCAACTTTTTGGTGACATCCATTTACTCAAAAATTACTGATAAGTGGATAACTGGAATATATAGTTTATAATTTCAACAATGTACTGTACAAAATGGAACTATATATGACAAATGTGGTGTGGTGCTTTTGTGATTTTTAACAAGGACCCTACAAAACTTTACAGTAGTCATGCTACCAAACTTCTGATGGCTACGTGTGGAGTTCCTGCTGTAAATGCATTCACTTTTAAGATAAAGAAATCTAAGTGATAAGAGGCCAGAAATGTTTGCACTGGCTTATGAATCTAAATCACTGAGGCCGTCTCTCCTGCATGAAGTCCAGGTGCTGGTTTTCTGTGTGTGCGTCTGATGCCCCAAAGCTGACTCCGAGCTGTAACACCATCCATGGCTGCAGTATGGAACAGATGTGGGGGTGTCCTCATCTCCCAGAGGAGTCCAAATCGTCATCAAACAGCCCTACAGACACAAAAAGGTGAAAATATAAACAACCAGACTATCAGCAGTGATTTAAATTCTGTAATATATACTGTAAATGATTTTCATAGAGGTCTTAAAGTAGTTAAGGCCTTTATAATCACAGAGCATACAGAGAAAAGTACTAAACTGAATCAATTTCATCCTTTGTTTTTCATCGTGTATATTGTATTAATAATTAAATTTCATTATCTGTGTCTTTACCACACATTTGCCACACAGGTGTAGATACTGTAGGTGCAGTGAATGCTTAAATTGCACTGATTAGAATATACTGGACACTCAAAGCTCAGATTCAGCGCACTCTGTTAGAGGCTGGGATTTGATGAATTCATCATATATACTGTGGCGGACCACCAGGTGACTCCACTCACACCCAAGTTTAAGGGAAGTGTTGGGGTGGAGATTTTGGCGATTTTTGTATGTGGAGTTCTGGTGAATTGGTTAATAAAGTTGTAGTGAGACCTACTGAGACCTCTCCTGTCGTCTTTACATACTGCCACATTGGTGACCCATGTGGCGAACATGCTAAGGTTTGAAGATGAAGCCAGCGCCGGCTTGGGAGCATCGGTTTCCACCGGACTTCCACCTCCGCTGATGGCTGCGTTTACTGTGGCACTTAAGCAGCCAGATTTTTGGTTTTACGACCCTCCTTCCTGGTTCGTGCACGTAAAAGCTCAGTTCGCTCTTCGTGGAGTTTCAGCTGATGATACCAAATACCACCATGTGGTGGCCTCGCTTGATCCACTGTCCACCCGCTGCATGATGACTCTCCTCTGGGACCCCCCGCCCAAGGTAAATACACCGCCTCAAGCAGCTACTTCCTCTCTGATGCTGAGCGGGCCGAGAAACTCCTCTCCCTCGCGGGCCTGGGCAATGGTACCGCTCTCGAGCTCATGGAGAGCATGCTGTCCTTACTGGGCACGGATGACGGAGGATTCCTCTTCATCCACCTCTTCCTCTGACAGCTGCCGGCTGAGGTGTGTGCTGGACTTGCCAACTCCCCGCTATTGGCCACGCAGGATTACCGCTCCCTTTCAGAAGAGGAGGATCGCATCCTCCTGGCTACCCGGAGCTTTGGTGTCCAGGCGACTGTCATGGACTCACCAGTGGCTTCCCCCGCTCGCCCACCGATACTCCACGGGCCCTCCGACTCATCCACGGTGGCTGGGATTGTTGTACGGCGGCAACGTGGAAAAGGGCTTTGTTTTTATCATCAGCGTTTTGGAGCGAAGGCATGGCACTGTCTGCTGCCTTGCAATTTTAAGACCCAGGGAAACGGGCCCACCAGTGCTCTGTAGCAGCCATGACGGCAACAAGGAAAAGCTGCTTTTCATGGAGGACTCATCAGAGGTGTGGACTCGAGTCACATGACTTGGACTCGAGTCAGACTCGAGTCATTAATTTTATGACTTTAGACTTGACTTGAAAAAATGTTCTAAGACTTGTGACTTGACTTGGACTTTTACACCAATGACTTGGGACTTGAATTGGACTTGAACCGGTTTACTTGAAAAGACTTGATATTTCACCCCAAATATAAAATTTAACATGTATATTAGATGTACATGTAGATTGAAAATGTGATGTCATTCCGGGGTAGAACCGCAAAGGATTCTGGGAACTCGTGGCAAGAGGTACTAACGCACGCAGGCTTTCAATTGAAATCAGTCACACAGCGATAAAAAGAAACACAAAAATGTCAAGAAGCTGTTGTATTATTAACTGCAATAGCCGGTCGCATGACAGCCACGGGAAGCCGACGGGTAAAGAGATCAGTTGTTATCGGATTATGTCGTTGAAGAGAAATTGTTCAAGCCATGTTTCCGAAGTAACAAAGAGGCGACGGGTGGCCTGGATTGCAGCCATTCAAAGACCAAATATAACGTCCCAGAACCCTCCAGCTCACAGGTTAGTCTGCTCCAAGCATTTACACGAAGGTCAGAGTTTTTTAGTCGTTAATACGTCATTTTTCTTAACATAATTGGTGATATAGGTTACAAGCAAGTCTGGCGCTGAACAGAAATTGTGGCGCTATGCTCCTTTATTTATTGTGCATAAATAGTGAATTGTCCTGACACAATATTGCGTTTCGCTTCTGTTATTATGGTACATTGACAAAAACATATACTTTTATTCACAGGATAAAACAGGTTTTTTGTATCACTAATTGCCCAGTACGATTACAGCATACAATATTATTGTCACTGCTACATTTCTGTAATGCGTACCAGAGATTATTTCCACTGCTAATTAATTACCGTTGAGCTCAAAGGTCCTATTAATAAACGGTTAACGAATGTGTATTCATGACGACGATTTGTGAGACTGGTAAACTTATGATACGTACGATGGTCTTTACTTTCTACACGGTGCATTTCAAGGTCCTGTACCCATCCATCGGTAAACTGTACCTGGGCTTGTTGCAGTGACCTGAAGTTACTAAACTTCATGAGTGTATGCACTCACTCCAAGAACCGTATGAAAAGACCAAGACCAAGATGGCGCCGCGGATGGTCGCCCTGGTGCTTCAGTGCATTACTTTTGTTTTGTTTTTGTGCATTTTCTCTGTGTCTGGGCACTCCTCTGGATACTCGTACACCAGAGAAGAGCTCCTTAACTACAGGACTACAACGCCTGTGGATTTATTTCCAATATTTGTCGCATCTGCGGCAGATTTACTGCTGACTCTGACCAGGAAAGCGAGACGCCGAAAGAGAGGGAAGCGAGCCGGCGCACTCGTGCGTTTGAGGAGACGCGGACTGCGAACTGCTCTTCCTGGGATCTTCCTTTCTAATGTACGCTCACTCGGCAATAAGATTGACGAACTGGCCCTGATGAAAAGCATGAACAGAGACTTTGCCTCCTCCTGTGTCTTATGTTTTACGGAGTCGTGGCTCAGTGAGAACATCCCAGACTGCACGCTCAAGCTGGAGGGCTTTCATCTGCTGCGCGCGGACCGGCAGGCCGCTCTCTCCGGTAAGTCCAAAGGTCTCTGCTTCTGCATCAATAGTGGCTGGTGCACAGATGTGACAGTGATTGCTCAGCACTGCTCTTCCTCTCTGGAATATCTTTTTATCCACTGCAAACCGTTTTATTCTCCGCGGGAGTTTGCTTCATTCATCCTGGCCGCTGTTTACATCCCGCCAGACGCAGATGCGCAGGCAGCTCAGTGCGCACTCGCGGAGCAGATTCTCCACACGGAGCGGACATTCCCGGCCTCTCTCATCATTGCTCTTGGGGACTTTAACAAAGCCAATCTGAGCCATGAGCTTCCAAAATATAAGCAGTATATTAAATGCCCGACCAGAGAGGAGAGGACATTAGACCACTGTTACAGCACGATCAGCGGGGCCTATCGCGCGGTGCCCCGCGCTTCACTCGGACTTTCTGACCACGTCATGATCCACCTGATCCCCGCGTACAGACAGAGGCTGAAGCTCTCCAAACCCGTCGTGAGGACTAAAAAACTGTGGAGCAACGAGGCTGTGGAGGAGCTTCGCACGTGTTTGGAGTCCACAGACTGGGACACATTGAAGGCTGCTTCTAACAGCTTGGACGAGTTTACGGACACTGTCACCTCCTATATCCACTTCTGTGAGGACAGCATTGTGCCATCACGCACCAGGGTGAGTTATAACAATGACAAACCCTGGTTTACTCCTAAACTCAAAAAGCTGTGGCTGGAAAAGAGAAAGGCGTTCAGAAGCGGAGACAGGGACTGCTACAGAGAGGCCAAGTACAGGTTCACTAAAGAAGTGGACATTGCTAAACATCAGCACTCTGAGAAGATGCAGCAGCAGATCTCAGAGAATGACTCGGCCTCTGTGTGGAAAGGTTTTAGGAATATCACCAACTACAAGCCTAAAACCCCCCACTCCACTGATGACTTGCTCTTAGCCAACACCCTCAACGACTTTTACTGCCGTTTTGACGAGCCATCAGGCAGCCTTCACACCTCCAACGGCCCCAACAATAGAGACACTTTGGACACTAATTCCCCCACCTCTCCCCCCTACATAGAGCCATCACCACCTTCAAACCGTTCACCTACAACACCCCCCTCCTCACCCCACACAAAAGAGGATTTCACACCACCTCCTCCCACCACAACTCTTCATATTCATGAAGCAGATGTGAGGAAGCAGTTTAAGAGTCTGAATGCTCGGAAAGCTCCCGGCCCAGACGGTGTGTCTCCTGCCACCCTCAGACACTGTGCAAACGAGCTGGCCCCAGTGTTTTCTGGCATTTTCAACTCCTCACTGCAGGCATGTCATGTGCCTGCCTGCTTCAAGTCCTCCACCATAATCCCTGTCCCCAAGAAACCTAGGATCACTGGACTAAATGACTACAGACCCGTGGCTCTGACATCTGTGGTCATGAAGTCTTTTGAGCGCCTAGTTCTCTCCCATCTCAGGACCCCCTGCAGTTTGCATATAGAGCCAACAGGTCTGTAGACGACGCCATCAACATGGCCCTACACTTCATCCTGCAGCATCTGGACTCCCCAGGAACCTACGCCAGGATCCTGTTTGTGGACTTCAGCTCTGCCTTCAACACCATCCTTCCAGACCATCTCCGAGACAAGCTTTCCCAGATGAATGTGCCTGATCCCATCTGCCGGTGGATCACTGACTTCCTGACGGACAGGAAGCAGCACGTGAGGCTGGGAAAGAATGTCTCGGACTCCCGGACCATCAGCACCGGCTCCCCTCAGGGCTGTGTTCTTTCTCCTCTGCTCTTCTCCCTGTACACCAACTGCTGCACCTCCACCCACCAGTCTGTCAAGCTAATCAAGTTTGCAGATGACACCACCGTTATTGGACTCATCTCGGACGGGGACGAGTCTGCCTACAGGAGGAAGGTTGAACGTCTGGTGTCCTGGTGCAGCCACAACAACCTGGTGCTGAATGCCCAGAAGACAGTGGAGATTATTGTGGACTTCAGGAAGCACACAGCCCCACTCCCCCCCATCATCCTGACTGACACCCCCATCACCTCTGTGGACTCATTCCGCTTCCTGGGTACCACCATCACCCAGGACCTGAAGTGGGAGCCCACCATCACCTCCGTCATCAAGAAAGCCCAGCAGAGGATGTACTTCCTGAGGCAGCTGAAGAAATTCAACCTGCCAACACGGACGATGATGCAATTCTACACTGCAATCATCGAGTCCATCCTCACCTCCTCCATCACCGTGTGGTACGCTGGAGCCACTATCAGGGACAAACAGAGACTGCAGCGTGTTGTGCGCTCTGCTGAGAAGGTGATTGGCTGCAGACTCCCATCTTTGCAGGACCTGTACACCTCCAGGACATTGCGGCGTGCAGCTCGGATCTCAGCTGACCCTTCTCACCCTGGACACAGTCTGTTTGACCTGCTCCCCTCAGGCAGGAGGCTCCGGTCCATTCGCACCAGAACCTCTCGCCATAAGAACAGTTTCTTCCCCTCTGCTGTTGGACACATGAACAATAACCATATGACTGTTCCCACCACTAACATATGACCCTACGCTGTGTTCACTGCATCATTTCATGTTTGGCACTGATCACCACCTGCACTCATGTATATATCTTTCAACGTAGCACTCATAATTCTTATTCTCATGTATATATCTCATGTATATCTCATGCACATATCTTTCTACGTAGCACTCTTAATTCTTATTCTCATGTATATATCTCATGTATATCTCTTGCACATATCTTTCCACGTAGCACTTTTAATTCTTATCCCTACTTTTATTTTTTTCCATGTCTATTTAAGTGCTATTTATGACAGCATGTTTGCACTGAAGCACCGCAGCAATTTCCTAATGTTGTAAACCTGCTCAACATTTGGCAATAAACCCCATTCTGATTCTGATTCTGATTCTGATTATAAATATGCATATAAATATGCTAAGATGAGATAGCTGACTTCATCTAACTAGCAAATGTTGTCCAGGCTACGTTGGTGATGCAGTTTTTTTTAATGTGTATGATATTTTTGTCATGCGATTTTAAAGCCGGTCCTACAACCGCATCCAAGAATAACATGCAGCTTATCTCAGAACTGTCGGTGAAAATTATTCTTGGAGCTAGGTTTAATTGAGCTGCATTTTAAAGAGGTGCAATTTCACAATTTGTGTATATTTTCTAAGTTCACTATTTTGTCATGTGTTGAGAAAAACACAGATTTAAAAATTACATGGTCTAATATTTACATTTAGCATAAAACTGCAACATGCTTTTTTCGTTTTTTTTTTTTAAAGACTCGAAAGGACTTGAAATTCAAAATTTCAGACTTGTGACTTTACTCGGACTTTTACACCAGTGACTTGAGACTCGACTCTGACTTGCCTGACATTACTTGAGACTTGACTTGAGACTTGAGGATAAAGACTTGAGACTTACTTGAGACTTGCAAAACAATGACTTGGTCCCACCTCTGGGACTCATGTTTGGGGAGGTGTTTCATGGTGGACTGTGGCTCACAGAATAGCCTTCTTCCCATGGCTGGCTCATTTCAAATACATGGTTGAAAACGCTTTGCTGGCACTGACAGCCTGAGGTCTTGAACTCATGGACATCACCAGATGTTTCCTTCACCAGTTTCCTCCTTTTTAATTGTAGTGATCGAAACCACACAATAACTGCCAAGGGCCTCTATACTACTTATACAAACTTTCAGACCCAGAGCTCTTAAAGGAATGAACCCAGAATAAACGTGGCAAAGAGGTCAGAATCAGCCAGGATACATTAAAGTTTATTATTTTAAAAGAAAAAAAAAGGTCTGCAATGAAACTAAAATATCACAATTAAAAGGTCACTAACGACCAACATTGTACCTTTAATCGTGCAATCTGCCAGCAATGTAACAATCACCTGGTAGCTTGCTCTCACCAGAAGAAAACAGGTGCTCGTTGCTTTAAAAAAAACAAGTCCACCCAGATAAATACGGCTCACAAGAACACTTATCCCACGCACTAAGTGCTTCCCCAAGGCAATAATTGGTATAACTGCAATCAATTTATGTTAAAACACAGGAAATCCATCCACCATAAGACCTGATTCTCATGAGGCACGAGACCCAGCTCAGAGATTACACATAGACTAATATTGCACCGGCTCAGTTAACATAAATGCAAACCCAGACTAAATTTAGAAAATCAGTTTTAAAAGGTGACCCTTGCTCTGAAACAAACTAGGGAGAAAATGCAACAGAAAAGGAGAAAGAGGAAAAAACTGTGACACAAGCCCGTCCTGCAACTGACTACTATGTTTGCTGCACAACTTGCTTAGTGTCTTCTCAGATTACCTGAATCTCTGCTATAGAGATACATAACCACAGTTTGTGTAGCAGGCAACTAAATCTTCTCAGGCTTTTCACTTCCCAAATCACCATTGTTCACAGCCACTCATAACTTCAAAGGAGAGAAGAGGAAGACCTGCTGCTACTTCCTCTTTTATACCCTCCCTTGGGTCCCCTGGTTCTTAAAGCCTTCCGCATTACATAATGCTTTGCCAGGCTATTACTGCAGAGGCTTTCAGTTGCTGTTTGTTTGTGGGTCTTTCTGTTTCAAGCCTTCAACAAGTAAAATGCACGCTCAATTGGGTTAAGAGGTCAATGACTTGGCCATTCAAGAATATTCCACCTTTTGCTTTAATAAACTCCTGGGTCTTTGTTTTGCTCTTTTTCTTGTTTTTCACAACACTGTTACAGTCATGAGCTCCTTCTCAAAATCAAGAGAAGCAAATCCACTAACTTTCTAATCACGGAAGAGCCACCAATCACTCTTGAGGAACAGCGGACTGCTTCGGAGGCATCTACAATTAGTGATCCCTGCCGCAAGGTCTCGCCCACAGTGGAAACGTCTCAGGCTGTGCGAGAGGAGAGAGCAGGGTAAGTGTGGAGGCATCCGGAGCAGGCCAGCGGCTAATCCAAACAAACCTGCTATTCCCACCATCGTACTGTCCAGCGTGCGCTCCCTGGACAACAAGCTAGATTGTGTATGCTTACTTTGGTCCACCTTGAAGTCAGTGAGAGTGTGTTGTGTCCTCGCCTTTGTGGAAACTTGGCTCAATAATAACATTCCCGACAGCTCCATTCAACTCGACCGGCTAACATGCTTTCAAGCAGACAGAGCTCTCGCCGAAGGGGTCAAGGCTAGCGAAGCAGGACTCTGTGTTCACATCAACAATGCCCGGTGTTGTGATGCTGTCGTGGCTTGCAAACACTGTTCACCTCTGCTGGAGCTTATGATCATCAAGTGCAGACCGCTCTACCATTCCGGCAAGGCTACAGATGAGGGGTCACTCACCAGCTGCAGAGCAGAAGCCAGGGGGGGTTGCAGTGATGTGCCCGTGAGCTCCGCCAGCAGCCAGCTGTGCTAGAGTAACCAAGCTCCAGGCCGAGAAGCCGAGGGCACCCCACACCCGAAGTGGCCCGTGCGAGCCCCAGGCTCCAGGCCCCGATAAGCAGTCACCAAGGAGTGAGCCGGTGTGTACCTGGACACCCACCCCCGGACACAAAGGACCACCAACGCACCGATGTCTGAGGGCGTCTGCCACTGGCAGGGGAAGTGGTGGGGGGAGATAGGCCTCCATACCTTGGAGGGCCTGAGATGTCCCCAGAGAGGTGGTGTCTGATACCCGACCTGACATATAGACACAGACATACAGGCACACACAGATACAAACATCCATTCCCACCCTCATGCTCTCATATGCACTTACTCCACACTCAACCAACGTGGAGACAGACATAAAGAGACGCTGTACACACGATCACACTCCCCAAGCGTACTCTACGAAGCGGGTCTAGGTACCCTTGTCCCTGGAGGGGGAAACTGCACCCAGACCCAGGTGGTGTTACCCTTTTCGCTGCGGTGGGGAGAAGCAGACCGCCCCGACTCCGCAGCAGTAGGGAGGCCCCACACTCCAGACCCAATTCGGACAGCCAACTCCTCCTCCTGCCCCCCCGCACCAGCAGGCCACAGAGAACGGGGGTGTGAGAAGACTCCAAAACCTCCCTCTGCCCGCCAGCTCCCCCGCTGACCCCAGTAGGCACCCCCATACTCCGCAACCCGCCAGGGAAACGGGGCCCCAGCCCAGAGACGGAGCGCCCCCAGAATCCCACGCCTGTCCCGGACCAACCCAGGGGCAGCCAGGCTACCACGAGGAAACCATCACCTAAGAGCCAACAGAGCCCCTAATAGGCCATGACCGCTACCCCGGATTGAGCCCCCCAAGGAAGATGCTCCTGGGGAACCCCACGACACCCTAAGCCTGTCCCTACCCCCACACCAATCACAACAGCGAAGGTGGGACCAGATTATGACACCCCACCCCCACTAGGTGATGGAGCTGATCAAAGGAGCCCAGAGAAATTGATCTGATGTGGTGGCAGAGGCTGTATCAAGACTAATGTAATCTAATAGATAATTTCTATATTGGTTAGAATTAAGATTATTTTTATTTTTCCAGTTCATGAGGACTGTTTTCTTGGCTATGCATAGGGCAGTGAAAACCATATGGGCTATATTCTTTTCTGAAGTGACATTATCTAAGCTGCCCAACAAACACACTAAGGGGGAAGTTGGAATGTTGCATTTCAGACACTTTGATAAGTCTTCACATATCTCGCGCCAAAACTTCTGCACTGGTGGACAGAACCAAAGAGCGTGGATATAATTGTCCGGTGAATTGGTTTGGCAGTGTGAGCAGTTGTTGGTAGACGTAAAGCCCATCTTGAACATCTGATGACCTGTATAGTGCACTCTATGTAGTATTTTGTATTGAATTAATTGAAGACTGGGATTTCTAATTAGATGAAAGGTTTTTAAGCAAATCTGAGACCAGAAGTTTAGGTCTAAGTTAACTGATAAATCTGCTTCCCATTTTGCAATAGGAAGTGATATTGATTCATCTGTTTTAGAAAGCATTCTGTATATTTTGGATAGTAATTTGGGGGTTTTAAGAGTAAGAAATTGAACGACACTTGGTGGTGTTTGTAGTTCAACTTGACCCGGTTTAAATTTCTTTTTTACTATGGATTTAATTTGTTGATATTCTAAAAATCTTTTCTTGTTGATTCCATATTGTGTAACTAGTCTGTCAAATGAAATAAATTCTGTTCCTTCTAGTATATGTTCTAAATATTTGATTCCTTTACCACTCCAATCTGAACAGTTTATCATATTATTGTTTTGTAATATGTCAGGGTTGTTCCAGATAGGTGTACGTTTGCATGGGATTAATGAAGACTCCGTCAATTTTAGAAACTCCCACCATGCTGTCAGTGAAGAGCTGATGTTGATGCTTTTAAAGCATTCATGTTGTTGGATGTTTGAGCTGATAAATGGTAGGTCTGAGATCTCTAGATTATTGCAAAGTGCTTGTTCTACATCTAGCCAAGGTTCATCTAAGACGGTATGTTTTAGCCATCCTGAGATAAACTGAAGCCTGTTGGCTAAGAAGTAGTGCTGAAAGTTAGGTAGATCTAATCCTCCTTTATCCTTGGTCTTTTGTAGTGTTTTTAAGCTGATACGTGGGGGTTTATCTTTCCAAAGGAATTTGGACATACATGAATCTAGAGATCTGAACCAATCTTGTGGTGGTTTAGTTGGGATCATTGAGAATAAATAATTTATTTTTGGTAAGACCATCATTTTTATAGAGGCAACCCTTCCCATGAGTGATATGGGTAGACATTTCCACCTAGCCAGATCGCCTTCTACCTTCTTTAAAAGTGGGATATGGTTTAATTTAGTTAGATCTGCAAGCTTGGGAGAGACATTAAAACCTAAATATTTTATATTTCCTGATTGCAGTGGTGTAAGGCAAGGCAAGGCAAGTTTATTTGTATAGCACAATTCAACAACAAGGTGATTCAAAGTGCTTTACAGAGACATTAGAAACAAAAACAAATAAAAAGCATGATTTAAAATTGATTAAAACAAGCAAACAAACAAACAAACTAATTAACAAACAAACAAACAAACAAACAAACAAACAAACAAACAAACAAACAAACAAACAAACAAACAAACAAACAAACAAACAAAACAGTATATAAAATCAAAACAGATAAAATCAGAACAGTAGATAAAATCAGTAGTTAAATGTAAGTTTTGAAATTTAAGCTTAAAAGTGTGGATTTGGTGCTTTATTCAAATGCAGCTGAGAACAGGTGAGTCTTCAACCTGGATTTAAATAAACTGAGTGTTTCAGCTGATCTGAGGCTTTCTGGGAGTTTGTTCCAGATATAAGGAGCATAAAAGCTGAATGCAGCTTCTCCGTGTCTGGTTCTGACTCTGGGAACTGATAAAAGACCGGATCCAGATGACCTGAGGGATCTGGAAGGTTCATACTGGGTCAGGAGGTCATTGATGTATTTTGGTCCTAAACCATTTAGAGCTTTATAGGCCAGCATCAGAACTTTAAAGTCTATCCTCTGACGGACAGGCAGCCAGTGTAAAGACCTCAGAGCTGGACTGATGTGGTCCACTTTTTTGGTCTTAGTGAGGACTCGAGCAGCAGAGTTCTGAATGAGCTGTAGTTGTCTGACTGATTTTTTAGGTAGACCTGTAAAGATGCTGTTACAGTAATCAAGCCTACTAAAGATGAATGCATGGACTAGTTTTTCCAGGTCCTGTTGAGACATCAGATCTTTTATCCTTGAAATATTCTTGAGGTGATAGTAAGCTGATTTTGTTATTGTCTTAATGTGTTTTTCTAAGTTTAGGTCTGCATCCATCACTACACCCAAATTTCTCGCCTGGTTTGTGGTTTTTAGATGTATAGATTGAAGTTCTCTGGTGACCTGTAATCGTTTTTCTTTGGCGCCAAAGACTATTACCTCAGTTTTGTTTTTATTTAGCTGGAGAAAATTGTGGCACAACCAGTCATTAATTTCCTCAATGCATTTACCAAGAGCCTGTACAGGGCCTTGGTCTCCTGGTGACATTGTGATATATATTTGTGTGTCATCTGCATAGCTGTGGTAGTTTATTTTGTTGTTCTTTATAATCTGTGCCAGTGGGAGCATGTAAATGTTAAACAGAGGGGGTCCCAAGATGGAACCTTGGGGAACTCCACATGTGATACTTGTCTGCTCAGATGTGAAGTTACCTGTTGATACAAAGTATTTCCTGTTTTCTAAGTATGTTTTGAACCAGTTTAGTACAGTTCCTGAAAGAACTGCCCAGTTCTCCAGTCGTTTGAGTAATATGTTGTGGTCAACTGTATCAAATGCTGCACTGAGATCCAGTAAAACTAGGACTGACATTTTTCCACTGTCTGTATTCAGACATATGTCATTAAACACTTTGGTCAGAGCGGTTTCTGTCACGGTTCTGGGTCCGTTGGACCCAGTATTTTGAGTTTATTATGTTTTGGTTTATTTTTGCATTATGGATTGTTTTCTGATGTTCTGGTGCTTTGTTTATTATTATCATTATAGACCTGTTTCTGTTATTCTTGGTGAGGGATCAGTTCTTAGGTTTTGGGTTCTCATGTGTGTTGCAGTTTCTGTTCAGTGTCTAGTCTGTCTCTCAGTGTCATGTCTGCATCTGGTTTAGTAATTCTTGTTTCCTGTTTTATTGTGCAAGTTGTTGTCTTATGTTAGTGTGTGCAGCTTAGCTGCTCCGTCTCGTTAGCCCTGATCTCCCCCAGGTGTGTCTCCCTTCTGTTGCCCATTCCCTCATTACTACCCTGTGTATATTAGCCCTGTGTTTTCCCATGCTGGGTGTCGCGTCGTACCATCAGATTATGCCTGTGTGTTTCTGTTCTCCATATTCCATGTTCACTTCATGGTTTTTTTCGTACCAGCAATAAAGCTGAGGTTTTTGAGTTTCAAGTTAGTGTCTGAGTCCTGCGTTTGGATCCTCCTCTCCGCCTGCCTGCACACAGAGCCCTGACAGAACGACGCGACCAGTAATGGATCCAGCGGACTCATTGTGGAAGTGCAGCTCCCGTTTTGACGGGACCCGGCTAGCGCTTGGAGGGCCTCCGTGCTGCCGTTCCTCACTAGCAGCCTATCCTTCGGCCCACTCGTCTGCTTCCTCACCGCGGACGCCCCGGTCTCGCAGAAAACGCTCCAGCCTGTTCCGTGTCTTCATCCACGCCTGGTCCAGCCTCCGTGTCTTCATCCACACCTGGTCCAGCCTCCGTGTCTTAATCCATGCCTGGTCCAGCTTCAGCTCCGCCTTCGTCTTCGTCTGGTCCTGCCTCGTCTTCATCTTTGTCTGGTCCTGCCTCGTCTTCGTCTGGTCCTGCCTCGTCTTCGTCTTCGTCTGGTCCTGCCTCGTCTGGTGCTGCGGTTGCCACACCACCGTCAGAGCCAACTCGACCCGTTCCGCCTCGCCTCTGCCGGCTGTTTTCCGGGCCTCTAAGTTGGCATCATGGCCTTCGGGGCCGGCCTCCGGAAAGAGTTCGTCGTCGCCGCCGCTGGCATCGCGGCCGACCTCCAGACCTGCTCAGTGGCCACCACTACCTTCCAAGTGGTCGGCCTCCTGATTGGTTTTGCCTCCGCCGCTGTTGCCGTGTGCACGGTCGGCCTCCAGAACTGTTTGCCCGTCGCCGCCGTTGCCGTGTGCACGGTCGGCCTCCAGAACTGTTTGCCCGTTGCCGTGTGCACGGTCGGCCCCCTGAACTTTTCATGGTCTCTTGTTGGGCTCGGATTTGGTTTTGTTTTTGATCCGTTTTCCTGTGTTCTTGGACTGTTTTCTTGTGTGTTTGGACTCTTGTGCTCCTTTTTGTTTCCTAGCAGGTGATTTCAATCATGCAGACCCAAAGACTGTGCTTTCCAAACTGCATAAACACATTAAATTTCCCCACACGAGAAAACAACATTTTGGACAATGTTTTCACCACCCAGATAGGAGATTACAAAACCCTTCCCCTCCCCCACCTTGGTGCCTCTGATCACATAACTATTATGCTAATGCCAGCATACAGGCCCCTGCTCAAAGCCACCAAACCAGTTCGTAAGCAGATACATGTGTGGCCAGAAGGGTCCTCAGAGGCACTGCAAGACTGCTTTTCAACCACAGACTGGGAGATCTTTAAAAAGGCCGTCACACACGACAAAACCACAGACCTGCAGGAATATATAGAAACTGTCACTGGCTGCATCTTAAAATGCATCAATGATGTCACAGACAAGCACCATCACTGTCCAGACCAATCAGAAACCATGGCTCACAGATGAGGTCTACAGGCTCCTGAGGGTGAGAAACGCATCCTTCAGAGCCGGGGATGAGATGAGTTTAAGAACAGCAGGGGCAAACCTGTCACGCTGCATCAGAGAGGCAAAAAGGCAATACTCCAGGAGGATTTTGCAAACTTCAGTGGCAGCAGAGATACTCGGAGGCTGTGGCAAGGGATGCAGACCATCACAGACTACAAGCCCACTCTGTAGACCACTGTTGGTTCCACCTCTTTACCAGAAGAACTTCACACCGGCACCAAAGACTCGATCATTCAACACCATCATTCCCCAGCAACTCATTCACAATCTGGATCTGCTGGGGGTCAGCACCTCGCTGTGTAATTGGCTGCTAGATTTCCTGACAGGAAGACAGCAGGCAGTATGGGTCGGCAGCAGCACCTCCGGCTCAAGAACACTGAATACATGGGCTTCCCAAGGATGTGTGTTGAGCTCTCTGCTCTTCACTCTGCTGATCCACGACTGCACACCATCACACAGCTCCAACCTTTATATGAAGTTTGCAGACGACACAACTGTGGTAGATCACATCAGCAACAATAATGAGACCTACTACAGGAGGGAAGTTAACCATCTGACCGAGTGGTGCAGCAACAACAACCTGTCCCTGAATGTGGAGAAGACTAAGGAATCATCAAAGACTTCGGGTGTCATGGTCATGAGCCCATTGACTCAGTGATTTTGTGTTTGGTGTATTACTTATTATTATTGTCATTAATTGTGGATTGTTTTGGGATGGTTTGTGTTTTGGGGTTTTGGATGCTGGGTTTCTGGGTTGGTGCTCGTGGATCGTGGGTGCTTCTCTTCCCTCCTTCCAGGACATCTACTGCAACTGCCTCATCCGGAAAGCCCTCTGCGCCACAGGTGACTCCACTCATCCATCCAACAGCTTCTTCAGTTGAAGAAGCTGCCATGTGGAAGGAGACTGAAGAGCCTCCAGGCCAGAACCAGCAGACTGATAGACTGTCAGGATGCTGAATTCACTCCCTGCTGTCACACACACCAGACCTGCATTCACCTTTTCCCTCTGAACTCCCCATTACTCAAACATACAACCACCACCTGACCCACCACCATTGCCTTTTCACTGACTGCCCCACTCCCACTTGCATACAAACTTGCCCACAGTCACTATGATTGTGTTGGACACTGCTGTTTTAAATAATTGTATAGTATGGTATTGTGTTGTACATAAGACTTTTATTTTATTTTATTTTCCTTTTTTTATCTTTATATTTTAGTGTACACTGCTATGGAAGACTTGCAATTTAAAATTCCTGTGTATGACTGTACATATGGACTTTGACAATAAAGCTGACTTTGACTTTGACATCATCAATAAACACTAGTGTCCCAGAGCCAAAGACATGCATGTGTTTCACAGATGATATGGTATGCTTTGGATCATGACATTCATGCAGTCGACACTGGAGAATAGGTCCTGAAGGACAAGAAACAGCGTGAGTCAAACAACTTGAGATTAGCAGCATGAACGTGGGAGCTGGTTACCAACATCAGGTAGCTGACGAACTGGCAGGGAGGAGATGACAGCGCAGAGCTTAAATCCCTCTTTGGCCTGATTGCCCCAATTGGCTCCAGATGCGTGAAGCTGAGAAAGCCGTGCCCACGGGCGGAGCCACGGGTGCTCTGGCACTGATGGAAAATCCCAGCTGCTCACCCAGACCATGACAATATCTCTGAATGATTGCACTTTGAAACCAACAGCAGCAAAGACTTAGACTGACCTCAATGTTGACTGTCTGTGCCCAAGACAGATGATTGGGAAACTTTTCAATCACATGTTCAAGCCACGTGTCACTCTGTTATTTACTTCTTACCTGATCAATGGATTAATAATTTCTTTGTGCTCCAGTGTATCATTAATCATGATCCAGTTCATTGTTCTTCATTTTTTTCACAGTCAACAAAGAGATACATTTTAAGCTGAAAATTTTAAACTGACTTTCAAATTTAATTTAAGTATTACATGAACTTTTAGACATTACATTTTTTTTTATTAATTGGACAGACTCACATCATTTTAAATATAATGGGTATTTTACTATTTGGATGAAATCACTTTGTACTCAATAACTAAAGTCCAGAACCCATAACCATGACCAAATTCTGTGTGTCCTCCCTTGAGGTGCTCTGCTTTGTTTTTACTGCAGCCACCTTCAGTTGCTCCTTTGTGGGTCTTTCTGCATTCAGTTTTGTTTTTAATAACCAGAGAACGTGCTGATTTAATTTAGATCAGGTGACTGACCATTGAAAAATATGGTATCATTGAGGCAATTTCTTTGCCTTGATAAACTTTCAGGTTGCTTTTGCTATGTGGGTTGAATCTTTCGTCATTTGATGCACTGTGAGTTCTTTTGAGTTTGGCAATCTGAGGAGGTCAGTATAGCCCCGTACACTTCAGCTTTCATCCTGCTATTAGCACTCGCATCAGTAAATACTAGTGCAGCCGTACATGCTCATACCATTTCCAAAACCATGTTTGACAGATGATGCAGAAGATGTGATTTGGTTTGGACCGATTCTTATATAGGACTTTTCTACTCTACCGGAGCGCTCGATACAACATGCCACATTCACTTTCTTCTATGATTTTAAGTGCTTACTAACTAACAGTCACACTCCAGTGAATGCATTGGAAAGCAACCGGGGGTTAGTATCTTGCCCAAGGATATTTGACATGAACAGTGGGGGGAGCCAGGGGTCAAACCAACCAACCTTCCGACCTACTCTACCTCCTGGGCTATAGCCAGCCCAACTGCAAAACCCCTTGAGTTAAAGCTGAAAAGCAGTACTCCAATCATATATTAACAGCTAATTTAAAATCCACTGTGGTAGTGTACAGGTGTGAAACTACAAAAAACTATGTTTTTGTCCAGCACATTACATTCCTAAGTGTCAGAACTTTCTCCTCACATAGTGTACAAAGTCGTGACTGATTAGACCCCACCTTATCTTAAAGACCTCACTGTACCATATTGTCCCAATAGAGGACTTTGCTCTCAGACTGCAGGCTGAGTGACTTTGTTGTTTCCTTGAGTTGCCAGTGGTAGAAGGGGAGGCAAAGCTTTTAGTTTGTGTCCTTCTATTTTGGGTTCAGGAGACACACATCGTCTGTACTTTTAAGACTAAGCTTAAAACTTGATAAAGGCTATAGTTTGGCCTGGATCAGGTGACCTTTGACCATCTCTTAGTTTTGCTGCTATATTCTAAGGTTGCTGCACTTCTCATGATACGATAAACATTTCTTCTCCACTTCCCTCTCTTCAGTTGCCATCTGTCTATATGCAACAATTGCATGCCATTAATTTTTGTCTTCACTTGTAGATTGTGTTTTGTCCTGTTTCTGTTGTCCTGTGGTCTTTTTACATTCTACTTATTCATCAGTGGTCACAGCAGTTTTTAAAAGAGAGGTCTTCTTCTCTACTTCTACCAGAATCCTCTGAACATTGGGCTATTCTCTCGGTTATTGCTGTGAACTTGCACAATGTATGTAATGCTAGTTATGTATTTTTTTTTCTACACTGTAAAATCTAATATTGTGTTTAATTAAAAATATTAAGTAGGCTGAACTAAATTTTTATCAATTTGTTATTAGAACTCAATTTAAGTAAGTTACCAGTATTATGTATTATTATTTATCCAAAAACGCTGATAAACTCAACAGACCTACGCCTTAGTTCATGGATTCACTTTGTCTAGGGTTTATTTCTGGGATTTCACACAACCCAGGATTCAAATCATGAATACATAATGGGCTTTGATTTACAACATTACAAATGAAATGTGCTCTATTTGGAAGCAGCTGGCCCCTCCCCTTTCGACGGGTTGTGTGAGACTTTAAATCATGAAACTGTAAATTTTAAATTGTTATTGATCCTTTACCCCGAGTCCTAAAGTGTATATGTCATGAATCGCCGTGCGGCAGGCAGGAGTAGGACCCAAAATGCAGGACTCACAGGCACGAGGGAATGAACTCAAAACTCAGCTTTATTCGCTGGCAGAACAAATATACAAACTAAACTAAACTGGGAAACCACAAACTAAGAACTCACAGAGAGACACAGGGAGATCCACACACGGCATGAGGGACGACGTCACGCTGAACAGAGGGAGACGCAGACAGAAATACACAGAGGGTTAACGAGGGAAGTGGGAACACACGGGGAACACAGGTGACACTGATAATCATAACGAGACAGGGCGGGGTGAACTGAACACTGACGGGAGAGGTGAACAGGAAGTACAGAGGTTCAGACAGGAGGAGAGAGAGCACGAGTAGAACACCAACGTAACAGGCAGGGGAGACACGGAATAAACACGAAAGGGGACGAGGGCTCATAAATACATAGAGGGCACACAGGGGGAAGAGAGAGCACGGGGAGAACTTAGACATAATGGGCAGGGGAAGCATGGAATAAAACATAAGGAGAGACGAGGGCTCACAGATACACAGAGGGGCACACAGGGGGTAAGAGCCATGAAGGGAGAACACTTAGGGAACAACACAACAGGGCAACTCAGAAAACATGGCCTAAGCAAGGAACAAAATACAAACATACAAGGAAACTAAGAACACTGGGCCAACATGGCCCAGGACCATGACAGTACCCCCCCCTCAAGGGCTGGCTCCAGACAGCCCAAACACAGAAAAACAAAACAGAAAACAACCCAGGGCGGGCGGCGGGGGCCCAGGACGGAGGGCCCGGAACAGAAAACAAAAGAAGGGCACAGCAAACACCGGAGCCCAAGAAAATAACCCAAACACAGAGCAGTTCAGGGGGCCGACCATGCGGAAGGCAACGGCGGAGACGTGGAAACAGTTCAGGAGGCCGACCGTGCGCAAGGCAACGGCGGAGACGTGGAAACAGTTCAGGAGGCCGGCCGTGCGCAAGGCAACGGCGGAGACGTGGAAACAGTTCAGGAGGCCGGCCGTGCGCAAGGCAACGGCGGAGACGTGGAAACAGTTCAGGAGGCCGGCCGTGCGCAAGGCAACGGCGGCGACGTGGAAACAGTTCAGGAGGCCGACCGTGCGCAAGGCAACGGCGGCGACGTGGAAACAGTTCAGGAGGCCGACCGTGCGCAAGGCAACGGCGGAGACGTGGAAACAGTTCAGGAGGCCGGCCGTGCGCAAGGCAACGGCGGAGACGTGGAAACAGTTCAGGAGGCCGGCCGTGCGCAAGGCAACGGCGGAGACGTGGAAACAGTTCAGGAGGCCGGCCGTGCGCAAGGCAACGGCGGCGACGTGGAAACAGTTCAGGAGGCCGGCCGTGCGCAAGGCAACGGCGGCGGTGAAGGAGACGACGGAGCAGTTCAGGAGGCCGACCGCGCGGGAGGCGGCGGCGACGATGACAGCGCTGGTCCGGGGGCCGACCGTGCGGAAGGCGACGGCGGCCACCCAGGAGAAGAGGGTCCGGGGGCCGGCCGTGCGGAAGGCGACGGAGGCCACTCAGGCGAAGGCGGTCCGGGGGCCGGCCGTGCGGAAGGCGACGGCGGCCACTCAGGCGATGACGGTGCAGTTCGGGGGGCCGGCCGCGCGGAAGGCAGCGGCGGCGGCTCTCCAGTGTCAGGCGTACTGGCCGAGGCCCGGTGGGCACAGGACCAGTCAAGGCGGGACCAGGCGAAGCACAGGCTGAGGCTGCAGCGGGCGAAGGCTCTGAGGAGGCTGCAGCGGGCGAAGGCTCTGAGGCCGGGCCAGACGAGGACGAAGGCTCTGAGGCCGGGCCAGGCGGAGCTGCAGAGGCTGAGGCCGGACCAGGCGTAGCAGAAGCAGAGGCTGAGGCTGGCCCAGGCGATGACGAGGCGGTCGCAGATGGCGGCTGGACAGGCTCCTCGGGCCCTCCAGCTGATGCGGCGTGAGGCTGAACGGGCCCCTCGGACCCTCCAGCGGAGACAGGAGGCTGAACGGGCCCCTCGGACCCTCCAGCGGAGACAGGAGGCTGAACGGGCCCCTCGGACCCTCCAGCGGAGACGAGGGGGTGCTGGCCGGGCTCACTGGAACCCCCAGCGGACGAGGTAGATGGCGGCGTGGGAGCCACGGAGTCCTGGATGAGCTCATCCGAGCTTCCAGCAGGAGCTGATGTAGAGCCAGAGAGGATTGGGACCCCGGGCTCAATGTTAAGCTGGCTAAAAAACCGCACTGCTACGGGGAACTGGGCCAAAGGTTCAGGTGCGAGCTGAGCTGCCGGACACACGGGGACCTGAGCTGCCGGACACACGGGGACCTGAGCTGCCGGACACACGGGGACCTGAGCTGCCGGACACACGGGGACCTGAGCTGCCGGACACACGGGGACCTGAACTGATGTCTGTAGTAACGGTGGTGGTGAGAGTGGAGTAGGTGGTGGAGTTAATGACTCCACAGGGGAATGAACTAGAGGTAGTGACGGTTGTGGTGCTGGTGGTTGAGTGGGTGACTGTGCTAAAGGGGACTGCACTGGAGACTGCACTGGAGACTGCACTGGAGACTGCACTGGGGACACTGGAGACTGCACTGAGGGTGGCTGCGAGGGAGCTAACTGAGCTGTGAAGGGCTGCGAGGGAGCTAACTGAGCTGTGAAGGGCTGCGAGGGAGCTAACTGAGCTGTGAAGGGCTGCGAGGGAGCTAACTGAGCTGTCGATAAGGCTGATGGTTCCTCTACCAACTGAGCTATTGACTGGGCTAAGGATTGAAATAAGGTTTGTAGTAAGTCAGGCTGTGGATGTGACTGTGCTATGGGAAGCGAGGCTGAATGTGGTGGAGGTGGCGACTGAGCTTCGGGCCAGGCGGCTAACAGAGCTTCGGGCCGGGCGGCTAACAGAGCTTCGGGCCGGGCGGCTAACAGAGCTTGGGGCGAAAATGGTGGTGGTGGAGTTGGTGTCTGGGCTACAGGCGGCTTCTGAGCAGGTGACACTGGAGACTGAGCTACAGACGGCTGCTGAGCAGGGGACTGAGCTGAAAGCGGACGGGCAGCTGACTGAATAAACATAGCTCCAGAATAAACAGTTCCAGATGAAACAGTCTTAACTCCTGGGTCCGAAGGAGCATCAGAAGCACAGTCTTTTGAACCAAAGTGGAAACGATCGCTCTCAAAATAAATACTGTCATTTTCTGGAACAGGAGGAACAGAAGATCTAGAGTTCATGAAGCCGACGTTAGCGGCCTTGGGGGAAACGGTACGTTTATCCCTCGACACAGAAGGTGAATGTAGGGGGACTTTGTCACTCACCCTAGGCGGTTGGTCGAGAAGAGTCCCAGGCTCCTGCTGTGAAGTGGAAACGCTGGGTGAGTCGGGCGGCACGATAATAATCCCTAACATCTTGTAGAAGGCTTGTGCAGGCGTGAGCTGATTGCTTGCAGGCTCGTAGTAATCCTCCCGGGACCGGCTGGAGCGTTTTCTGCGAGACCTGGGCGTCCGCGGAGAGGAAGCAGGTGAGTGGACCGAAGGGTAAGCAGCTAGTGAGGAGCGGCAGCACGGAGGCCCTCCAAGCGCTAGCCGAGTCCCGTCAAAACGGGAGCTGCGCTTCCACGGTGAGTCCGCTGGATCCATTACTGGTGACGTCGTACTGTCATGAATCGCCGTGCGGCAGGCAGGAGTAGGACCCAAAATGCAGGACTCACAGGCACGAGGGAATGAACTCAAAACTCAGCTTTATTCGCTGGCAGAACAAATATACAAACTAAACTAAACTGGGAAACCACAAACTAAGAACTCACAGAGAGACACAGGGAGATCCACACACGGCATGAGGGACGACGTCACGCTGAACAGAGGGAGACGCAGACAGAAATACACAGAGGGTTAACGAGGGAAGTGGGAACACACGGGGAACACAGGTGACACTGATAATCATAACGAGACAGGGCGGGGTGAACTGAACACTGACGGGAGAGGTGAACAGGAAGTACAGAGGTTCAGACAGGAGGAGAGAGAGCACGAGTAGAACACCAACGTAACAGGCAGGGGAGACACGGAATAAACACGAAAGGGGACGAGGGCTCATAAATACATAGAGGGCACACAGGGGGAAGAGAGAGCACGGGGAGAACTTAGACATAATGGGCAGGGGAAGCATGGAATAAAACATAAGGAGAGACGAGGGCTCACAGATACACAGAGGGGCACACAGGGGGTAAGAGCCATGAAGGGAGAACACTTAGGGAACAACACAACAGGGCAACTCAGAAAACATGGCCTAAGCAAGGAACAAAATACAAACATACAAGGAAACTAAGAACACTGGGCCAACATGGCCCAGGACCATGACAGTATATTTATTTTCTTACTCTTCTTATATTTATTGTTTGTTTACTTGCACTGCTGTAGCTGGAGCCTCGTCGTCTCGTCTCTCTATATGCTGGACTGTATGTAGCGGAGATGACAATAAAGTTTACTTTGACTTCAGCAGCGAGCAGGCGCACCGAGGGCTCTCGCACTCACTCTTCATGTACAGAATTTTGAAAAAACATTGGTGCAAATTATAAGTCTGTATCATGATGTCTGGTGTTTTCGTGTTTGTTGGTTTGTTTTTATTTTGTTTAACTTTGCGAGTTGGTTATTAGATGCTGCTCCCTGCCGCCCCGCCCTCTCCTCCCTGTGCCGCAAGCAGCAGGCGCACCTCGCAAACAAAGGGCGCCCTATACTCCCAGCAAATGGGCGATAGAAAACTGATTGGCGCCTGTACCATTCCCAATATGCGCTGGCTGACGTCGGGGACGCATGAGTACAAGCATTTTTTTTTTTTTTTTGCCGATGCCCGTGATGCCGCCCCCCACCATGATGCCGCCCCAGGCAACCGCCCGTGTAGCCCGTATCAATAACCGCTACTGCTTTGCGGCAGCTTTTGAACATCTGTGACATCTATTAATGTCAAATCTAGCCTTTCTTTAACTGCTTTTATATTTAACCGACTTTTCTATTTAATTACATTTTAAATAATAATATTAACAATAGTATTTATTTTGTTAAAAAATGTGTTTAAAAACAAGTTTTTTTGTGAAAGCTATAATCCAGAATAGTGGCCTGTTAAATGGTTAAAGACTAGGTTGGCTTTATACTTGAGAATAAAGTATTACAGCTTGTCCTTCTAAAGAATTAAGTTATATTCCACAGTTGAATCATAAGAAACATTATGTTACATATGAACACTGCCATATGTTAGATCTGGTCATTTTGCTTATAAGAAACTTTATATATTGGAAGTTAGCTTTTAACAAGCATGTAATGATTATATTTAAATTAGGTGGTCTTTTTTAAACACATCTCTTTAGGCCTAAACTGACAGTGCCAATACCACACATTCAGACACAGTAGTAGATGGTGTTTTTACTACTATATGTGTTAGTCTAATTTGGTTGTATGGGGTCTACATTGACCCTCTGTGTTGTACATTATTATGACTGCACAGCCTTTAAGGATCAAATCAGCTTCTGAAAAAACTCTGTGTTTTCTCCCTCTGCTTGCTTCTTGCTGTCTTTGAGGGACCAGCACTCCTGCTGTTGGACAGAAAGACATCAGTAAGTATTTTGGTTTTCCAATATATTAGCAACTGTCAGTGACATTTATATTAATGAGGCTGAGCTTTAATCATACTTTAGATCAGCCTGTTTTACTTATTGTTTTATTTGTGCTTTGGTTTGGGGAAGTTGTTTCTGTACTGATCTTTTCCTGTCTTCTGTTATTAGACTTGAGATATGACTGCACGATGCTGTTGCTGGTGACTCCAGTTAATTCTACAAGACATGCTGTGGAAGTAAACAAACAACAACAGTTTGTCTGCATTTCTTGAAAGATCACATCCCCCAAACTTAGTTTAGAGGGTCTACACTGTATATAGTGAAGTCTGCAAGTTTTCTAACAGCAAAATTTGTTTTGTTCCCAAATGCACATCATTAGAATGAACGTTATTGGCCATGTTTGCATAGCCCTTTTTAAAATGATGCTTTCATGACATTATTGTGTGTTGGGTGGGGGTCACGGCTATCCAGACTGACAGTGTCACCTCTCCGTGGGGAGGGAGCCTGAGATTGTCCAAATTGGAGTCTGTTTATACCAAATGCAGAAAAAAAATGTTTTAAGAAAGCAATTAAGTTCATGTTCCAAAAAATATGATTGTTTGCTTGCAGGACACCAGGAGAGATGAGTCCTCCGTCACAGATGGTGTGGTCAGTGAAGATGGTCGCCTGCAGGTTCAAGCTCATTGCATCTCCAACCCACATCCACTGCCACTGTACTTAAGGGAAGTTAAAGACTTTCTTCTGCACCTACATGTGGATCACCTCAATCCATGACAGTCATTCAGCAGTAATGCCTGGACTGGAAACAAGCATCCTTAAAACATTACAACATTCCAGCTCCTGTGTTGGAATGGAAAACAAATGTGTTGTTTAAATCAGAGATGCACTTGTGACAGAACAACAAATATTTTATTTTGATTATATAAGTAAGTACAAAACAAAGTTGTGGTAGGCCTAAACTTATTTTCAGAATAATTACATCTGAGACTTTGTTTCATTGTAAGATTATAACAGTGATGGCGATATAACTGTTTGTTGCTCAGCAGAACAGTGTCCAGTATGTTGGCTGTTATACTTTGTTGTGTTTGAAAATAAAAGTTGGGCTGATTTTAACATCATTACAAAAAGTGTTGTTAATTATTTTTAATCATATTCAGGTTACCACAAATAGTTTTTTCATTTAGTTGAACTTGAAATGTTTGTCAGTAGGTAAACAATTAGTACTGTACAGTCAGAAATATCAAGTTATTCTTAATACTGCAGACTTGCAATGTGTAAGTTGTCCTAACAGTCATCTTAAGTAAGCTTTACTTAGTTTTTTTGAGGCAACGAGTTTCCTTAATTTTTTTGATTTCTGGGAACTAACAAGGCTGTACAGTGTACTCAAAATGAGTAAGTTGCCCTAACTTGGTCATCTTACGTAAAACTTTACTCAATTTTGTTGAGGGAACGAGTTTGCATAGCTTTTTTGAGTTCTGGGAACTAATTAGAATTTACAGTGTATGGCAAAAAGAGAGAAGGTCATTTTCAGTTTGACTAAATCAAAATGATCTTGATCTTTATGTGTTTATAAAATTTTGTTTTAAATTTTGAATTCGTTTTACATTGAAGCATTGCTTTATGTAATATGGGGTTTTGTATGCATACCCTTTTGCCTTCTGTTACCAGTAATAGTGCCATTTATATAGCATTTAATAACTGGGTGATAATGATTCTGTTCAAGAGATCTACAAAACACAGTGCTGGAAGGGTGACACCACCAGGTGTTGCAATCACTTCCATGGCCACAGGTAAATGAAGGCATGCAGACTGGCTCTACATACATTTTTGAAATAATGGGTCTTTCTCAGAAACCCCAGTGTGTTAGATGTCACCTGTGCAGCAGGGTCCAGAAATAAAAAAAAAAGCTAAATATCCCACAATTTACTGTTAGTTGTATTATATCAAAGTGGAAGTGTTTGGGAATGACAGTAACTCAGCTTTGAAGTGGTAGGCAAGCCTAAATCCTTTTCTGTCTGGCAATCCAATGGACAAGTCTAGGTTTGGCGATTGCTAGGAGAATGGTAATTGTCTGACCGCATTGTACCAAGTATAAAGTTTGGCAGAGGGAGGACTGTGATGTGGGGTTGTTTACCAGGAATCTGTCTCGGCCTCGTAGTTCCATTGAAAGAAACTTTTAATGCTCTGGCATACCTACACATGTAGGACAATTTCCATCCATCCATCCATCCATCCATCCATCCATCCATCCATCCATCCATCCATCTTCATCCGCTTTGTCCGGGGTCGGGTCGCAGGGGCAGCAGCCTAAGCAAAGAGGCCCAGACCTCCCTCTCCCCAGCCACCTCCTCCAGCTTATCCGGGGAACACCAAGGCGTTCCCAGGCCAAGCGAGAGATATAATCTCTCCAGCGTGTCCTGGGTCTGCCCCGGGGCCTCCTCCCGGTGGGACATGCCTGGAACACCTCACCCAGGAGGCGCCCAGGGGGCATCCTTGTCAGATGCCCGAACCACCTCAGCTGGCTCCTTTCGATGTGTAGCAGCAGCTGCTCTACTCTGAGCCCCTCCCGGATGGCCGAACTTCTCACCCTATCTCTAAGGGAGAGGCCAGCCACCCTTCGGAGGAAGCTCATTTCTGCCGCTTGTATCCGCGATCTCGTTCTTTCGGTCACTACCCACAGCTCGTGGCCATAGGTGAGGGTAGGGACGTAGATCGACCGGTAAATTGAGAGCTTCGCTTTTACACTCAGCTCCCTCTTCACCACGACGGACCGGTGCAGCGTCCGCATTACTGCAGCTGCAGCCCCAATCCGTCTGTCGATCTCCGGCTCCCTTCTCCCATCACTCGCGAACAAGACCCTGAGATACTTGAACTCCTCCACTTGGGGCAGGAACTCATCCCCGACCCGGAGTGGGCACTCCACCCTTTTCCGGCTGAGAACCACGGCCTCAGATTTGGAGGTGCTGATCCTCATTCCCGCTGCTTCACACTCGGCTGCGAACCGTTCCAGTGCGAGCTGGAGGCCCTCACCCGATGAAGCCAACAGAACCACATCATCTGCAAAAATCAGAGATGAGATTCTGAGGCCACCAAAGCGAAAGCCCTCCGCCACTTGGCTGTGCCTAGAAATCCTGTCCATAAAAATTATGAACAGAACCGGAGACAAAGGGCAGCCCTGGCGGAGCCCATCACCCACCGGGAACGAGTCCGACTTATTGCCGGCAATGCGAACCAAGCTCTTGCAACGGTTGTATAGGGATCGAATGGCCCGTAGCAATGGGCCAGACACCCCATATTCCCGCAACACCTCCCACAGGACACCCCGAGGGACACGGTCAAATGCCTTCTCCAAGTCCACAAAACACATGTAGACTGGTTGGGCAAACTCCCATGCACCCTCAAGCATCCTGGAGAGGATAAAGAGCTGGTCCAGTGTTCCGCGACCAGGACGAAAACCGCATTGTTCCTTCTGTATCCAAGGTTCGACTAGCGGACGAACTCTCCTTTCCAGCACCCTGGCATAGACTTTCCCAGGGAGGCTGAGGAGTGTGATCCCCCTGTAGTTGGAACACACCCTCCGGTCCCCTTTCTTAAAGATGGGGACCACCGCCCCGATCTGCCAGTCCACAGGTACTGCCCCTGATCTCCACGCAACATTGCAGAGGCGTGTCAACCAGGACAGCCCTACAATGTCCAGAGCCTTCAGGAACTCGGGGCGGACCTCATCAACACCAGGGGCTCTGGCACCAAGGAGTTATTTAACTGCCTCAGTGACCTCGCCCCTGGAAATTGGCGGGTCATTCCCCTCATCCCCAGACTCTGCTTCCTCCTCGGAAGACGTGTCAGTGGGATTAAGGAGGTCCTCGAAGTATTCCTTCCACCGCCTGACAATTTTCTCAGTCGACGTCAGCAGCGCTCCGCCAGCACTATACACAGTGCAGGTAGAGCACCGCTTTCCCCTCCTGAGACGTCTGACGGTTTGCCAGAATCTCTTCGAGGCAGTCCGAAAGTCTTTTTCCATGGCCTCTCCGAACTCCTCCCACACCCGAGTTTTTGCTTCAGCCACTGCCCGAGCCACATTCCGCTTGGCCTGTCGATACCTGTCGGCTGCCTCCGGAGTCCCACAGGCTAACCAAGCCCGATAGGACTCCTTCTTCAGCCTGGTGGCTCCCTTCACCTCTGGTGTCCACCATTTGGTTCGGGGATTACCACCACGGCAGGCACCAACCACCTTGCGGCCGCAGCTCAATGCAGCAGCTTCTGCAATGGAGACGCTGAACATGGTCCATTCGGACTCAATGTCCCCAGTCTCCCTGGGAATGCTGTTGAAGCTCTGCCGGAGGTGTGCGTTGAAGATCTCGCGGACTGGGGCCTCAAACTCCCAAATTTGTGGAACCAGTTTGGGGATGGCCCATTCCTGTCCCAACTTGACTGCACACTAGTACACAAAGCCATGTCCATAAAGACAGGGACGAATGAGTTTGGAGTGGAAAAAGTCCACAGAGTCCTGAAGTCGTTCCAATAGCATACCTTTGGGATGAATTAAAGTGGAGACTGTGAGCCAAAGTCTTCTTGTCCAACATCAGTACCTCACAAGTGTGCTTCTGTAAGAATGGTCAAAAATTCCTATAAACATGCTCCTAACACTGTGGAAAGCATTACCAAAAAAACTGAAGCTGATGTAGATGTAAAGGGTGGCCTGACATTATAATGAGCCCTATGGATTTAGAATGGGATGCCATTTAAATTTATATGCATGCAAAGGCAGATGAGCGAATATTTTTGGTAGTATAATCTAAGTTGCAGGTTTATCAGTCAAGCAATCATAAATGGAACAAACAGAATATGTATCATATGTTCTGTTTGTGTTTTGTATTTTATTTTATTTTTTGAAGATTAATTTTTAAGCACCCTTTTAATTTTAATTTGCACACTTTATTTCACACCCTGAAAACTATGTGTAACATTGAGGCAAACTGTAGAAATTCTAGGGTTTGTAAGGGAAAGCACAGGGGATATTGTGCCATCTAAAAGGATAATGTTTAGATAGATGGCCTTACGTTATCTTACAGTGATAAGTGATAAGATAATGTGAAGGAGTGAGCACTAACTGATTGCACAAGCAAGGAAAATCTCTTTCTTTGTTTTTTTTAAATAAAGGGTATATTTTGTTGTTTCAAAACACTTTATGAAATAAAAAAGAAATCTGAAAACAGTCAAGAATGATTTGTTGACAATGTAAATTCATGCAGCAGGTGGGGGATCAGAATCACCTGTATTATTTTTTCCTTTCCACTCATTTGAAAGTTTGTTAGTGGTTTATCACTTGTTCCAGCACACGCAAACGTCACACCATTGTAAATCTGTTTATTGCACAGGATAACGTGTATTCACTCAAGCCTATTTCCAAATCACCTAAATGTTAATTATGGCACTAGCTGTGAAACATTTTCATGATGAAAGGTCGTGGCCAGTCTTCAACAAAGGAGAGATATAAAATAATCAACGCGGTTAATCTTAGAAGATGGGCACTTCTATATTGTTATGTCATGATGTTTCTCAGTTTATGATCATCTTTTTTATTATTGTCACATAGCTGACAAACATTGAGTGATTATTATTTTTCATACTTCTTCTATTATGTTTAGGTATCAGTCATTGGAGTCATTCACTTCATCACAAAATGCACCCATATGATCGATGTACTTTGTATTATGATATAATCGTGCTTTATTTGCTTTAATTTTTTAATTTATCAGTTACAACTGGAAACTAATGATTTTCCATAACAACTGACATCAAATTTTCATGTTATTATTATATCTTATATATTATTATATTATATAAAGACACAAAGCTGACATACACATGTTGTATACTTGGGTCTACAAAACTTCACACATTAAAAAAAAAGAAGGCTTCTTTTCAGGAATCAAACCACCAACCTTCAACCAAACTTTATTATTGAAACAACAATAAGGTCATCCACTTTAACAACCTCCAACCCAACTAAAAGAAGAGGGGTTAAGTAAAAACAAGAGTTATTTGAGAATAAATTCAAACCTTTATTATTAGCACAGTCATAAACCAGGTAGGAATTATTTTCTATCTTGTATTATGAGAATAAAATGTTGAAATGAATGAATAGAAAAAACATAAAGGAATAAATACTTCCTCCAATGATTCATTTTAAGACTGACTTTAATCTGGAACATGACAGCATAACAATATGATTTGTATCCAAAACAAAAATTCTATCAGGTATCATATCATCCTATATTTAATTAATGAATAACCATGAAACCAATTGAGCGTTTCCTTGGCTGTGTGTGGGATCACTGTCTTGCTCAAATGTCCACCCTCATTTCATTTTCATTATCCTGGTAGATGGAAGCAGATTTTTATCAAAAATGTTTCAATACACTTTTCCATTCACCCTTTCTTCAGTTTAAGTGTCCCACTGCTGTGTGCTGAAAAACAGCCCCACACCACGATGTTCCCACCTCCAAACTTCACTGTTCTTATGGAGTTTCTGGGGTGATATGCAGTGTTTTTTGACACCCAAACATCACGTGTATTATGGCATCCAAAAGCAAAGTTTAAATGTACTTCAACATGCTTTTTCTTCAACACTGGAGTCTTACGCAGTGAGCATGGCGGTGGAGTGAGTAACTTATTGTCTTCTTTGGAACAATTGTACTTGCTGATTCAGTGTCTTCTTACGATGTTCTTTCCACTTCTGGATTATGGCCCCAACAGTGCTCACTGGAACCTTCAGTAGCCTAGAAATTCTTCTGTAACCAGTGCTATCAGTATGTCCTCAGAGAGCTCATTGGTTTTATCTATCATGAGGTGTTTCTTATAGGTTATAGGCCATCAGTTGGGACTGAACCAGCTAATTACTAATTCTTGACAGAATTGCTTTCAAGTTACTGATGGATTTCTGCGAGTGTCTTGACTGGTTTTTGTTTTTGCAACTTCCTTTCTGTGTGTGTTCAATACTTTCCCCCCTGTATTATTTCTTATTATTTTGCATAATTTACGGACATCTATGGTTTGATTTCTTTGCGTGTGTGGATCGGATGGGTTGTTAGCGATTGAATTCTGATAAGAATTTCATGTCAGTAGCAAATTTAGAAACATATTTATTTAGAAAATTGGTGACATGTTCTATACTTACTTTACCCCCTGTATGTAATATACTATATAACGATATGATATGTGACCGGTGACCCAAGGTACACCAGGGTCATATACGTGCCACAATGAGTAAATTATTGCCTACATATAGCTAAGACTAAGCAATCTCTTATCAAAGCATGTCCTAATAATCAGTACACTTATGACCTAGATTTACGAAAGACTGCTATATTGTCTTTGTGTTCGTAGAACAATCAGGTGTATAAAAGGCCAAACTTTGTTGCGGCTGTTTGGGTCTTTCTTCTGGTTTGACGGTAAATGAACAAGGGGCACAGCCCTTATTCTCTCTTAATCATGGTTTCTTTTCTTTTTTTGCTGGTGGGTAGGTGGGTGGGAGGTTGTAGCTTTTATAGTGTTGCTTGATTTGTAGAACTGACATCATTTTTTCTCTTAGAGTCATCAAGTGAAATATTAAGAAGTCACTCTAAGATGGCCAGGCTCACAGTTGTAGCAGGTATTTTGGGAACTTATTGCATGCATACAATATAAATGTAAACACTGACATTTATTTTATCATGCTTTTGCCTACATTCTAATTTTTCTTAGGTTTGTGTCTGGTGATGAGCCAGCTGGGTAAGTTTTTTTTCTGTTTCTTTTTTGTTAAAGAAAATAAATTTTGATCACTACTTGTGTATCACTACTGGGACCTGTGCTTTATTAATATTACACCACCACAGGATCTGCCAGCAGGATGGAGTGCTACTTCACCAACTGGTCCCAGTACAGGCCTGGAGATGGAAAGTTTCTGCCACAAAATGTGGACCCTTTCCTATGCACCACCCTCATCTATGCATTCTCCATCATCAACTACAACAATGAGCTGGTTACCTACGAGTGGAATGACGACGTCCTCTACAAGTCTTTCAATGATCTGAAGACCAAGTAAGTGGATATTATCCTATAGGTCAGAGGTAAAGCAAAACACAATACCTCTTGAGCGTATCGTGTCTTTAAGAGTTTTCCACTAAGATATTACAGTTTCTTTAATGATATTACAAGTTTTCTGCTGTTTCCAGGAATCCCCACCTGAAGACTCTCTTGGCCGTTGGTGGATGGAACTTTGGGTCAACACAGTAAGAAATACTTTAAAGAAAGAAAATTATTTCACATTAGGACAATGGTACGTAGCTAACCAAATATTGTGTGTAAACCATCAGTCTGAATCAAATCAAAATCAAAAAGAAGTTTCCATTATTAAACACAGCAAACATTAATCACAATTCTCCTGTTAAAGACATAAAGCACTAAGCAGATTTTACTATAAAGATCAAATGTTAACTTGGTTTTTGTGTTTTTTTGTTTTTTTGCAGGTTCTCCATCACAGTTTCTACTGCAGCTAATCGTCAGAAGTTCATCCAGTCTACTATCAGATTTCTAAGGACTCATGGATTTGACGGTCTGGATTTGGACTGGGAGTACCCTGGATCCCGTGGAAGTCCTCCTGAGGACAAACAGAGGTTTACTCTGCTCTGCAGGGTGGGTATAGATCTCCATTTTTTAAAATCTACATCTCATTGATGTTGTTTCGTTTGTATCATACTTGAATGGTAAATGCTAAATGGACTGATTCCACTAACCTTCCAATCGGTAGATGATCTGCTATACCTCCTAAACTACAGCCACCCCATGGACTCCATTCTTACACTGTTATGTGGTGAACTTTTATAGGAACTTGTTGCTGCCTTTGCAGCTGAAGCCCAAGCTACCGGCAATCCCCAGCTCATGCTAACTGCTGCTGTTGCTGCTGGAAAAGGAACCATTGATGCTGGATATGAGATCGCTGAGATAGCCAAGTGAGGGTCCTGCTTTATAAACCATCTTACTTCATCTACTACTTTTAGAAATCTGACAGTTGTGCAATGTAAGCATGAAAATCACTGTTTATGTTTATTTCCTTATTGCAGAGAATTAGATTTCATCAATATAATGACCTACGACTTCCATGGAACTTGGGAGCAATTCACTGGACACAACAGCCCTTTGTACCGTGGATCTCAGGACTTTGGTGACCTTATCTATTTCAACATTGTAAGTAAAGCGTTAAAACTGAAATAAGATTCATTTAAAAGATAACTGTAACTTTAACAGGTAACTTCTTATGAACACAAACTTCACATTTTTTAACTTCTATAGGACTATGCCATGAAATATTGGAGAGACAATGGCACCCCACTGGAGAAGCTGAGGATGGGATTTGCATCTTATGGTCGTACCTTCCGCCTGACATCATCAAACACTGGTGTTGGTGCTCCAGCTAGCGGCCCAGCATCAGCTGGTCCATACACCCGTGAAGCTGGATTCTGGTCTTATTATGAGGTACATTTCTTAAGGCTGGAATTTAATGATTGCCTCATGATGTATAGCATATGTTGCTTTGATATCTAATGATATTTATAAAACGACAAATGTTAACCATGTAGTCTGTGCTGTAGATCTGTACCTTCGTGAAAGGCAGCACCATTAACTGGATTGAAGACCAGAAAGTCCCCTATGCTTTCAAAAACAATGAGTGGGTAGGATTTGACAACAAGGAGAGCTATGAAACCAAGGTAAGTGAGAAAGCTTGCATCATTTCTTTTTGTTTAACACATTTGTGTATGTACAAGGTAGTGATATCAATCTCTGTTTAATTTTTCCCCAATAGGTACGTTACCTGAAAGATCAGAAGTTTGGCGGGGCCTTTGTGTGGGCTCTTGATTTGGATGACTTTGCAGGAAAATTCTGCGGGGAGGGTCCCCATCCTCTGCTCTCTCATCTGCGCAACCTTCTTGAAATTGGTATGTCCAAAGCAGATTCATATAGATTAATTATTTTAGTCTATATATATTTAATAAATTAGTGTGGAACTGTTATCATAAGAACCTCTGTAATTTAGATAAGATGTTACTACAACAGTCAATAAAAATCCAAATATGTTCGATACAGTTTTGAACTAGTAAAACTTTTGTACGAGGGCAGTAAATGTTCTTCATGTAGCGATTGGAGTAATGAAGAATTCATGTTAATAGGTCAACAGTGGGTTGGGTTAGGGTGAGGTTGTGTTTTAGCCAGTTACGCATTAAGGGATTCATGCTTATTGATACACATGAATGAAAAACCACCAATAACACATAATTCCTTTGATCTGTACTGTCAAGAGCTTCCCCCACTACCCTCAACCACCACCCCAAAACCTGGAGCGAGCACCACTTCCCCACCCAGCACCACCACCACTACTACCCATGCCCCAGGAACTGGATTCTGCAATGGGAAACCTGATGGCTTATATCCCCACCCAGATGACAAAGCCAGCTTCTACATGTGTTCTGGTGGCAACACCCACGTGGGGCAGTGTGGAGCTGGATCTGTCTTTGATGACAACTGCAAATGCTGTAACTGGCCTTGAGCCTGGAGCAGAGGCATTGTGTATTACATCTGGTGCCAACATCATCTATTAAAGGGACTAAAGTGTATCAGTGTATCCTCTATCTACACATTCATTCATTCACCTATATAACTCGGGTCCTTGGATACATAGATAGAGTTGCCATAAACAGGGTATAACCCGCGTCATCAAAAATGAAGGCCTCAGTTCAGACATCATCAGCCTAATAGTGATTTTGTCTCGTACAAAAAGCAAATAAAACAAAAATAATGTCACAGTGGTCACCTCAGCTTTGAATAAAGTGTTAATTACTGCTTAGAGTTTCTAACCTTGCAAAATGCACTATATTGCCAAAATTATTTTCTTTTCTGCTTTCACATGCATAGAAGTTTAATACAATGCTGACCCACCCGTTGCAGCTATAAAACCTTCAACCCTTCTGGGAGTGTTAGTAGTGTATTTATGGTAACTTTTCACTATTTCTCTCGAAGCACATTTGTGAGGTCAGACACTGTGGGATAAGAAGCTCTGCTCTAATTCAATCCAAAACTGTTCTATCGGGTTGTAGACAGGACTCTTTGTAGTTCAGTAAGATTCTTCCACACGAAATTTGCTCAACCATGTCTTTATGAACCTTACTTGGTTCACTGGTGCAAAGTTATGTTGAAACTGGAAGGTACGGTGGCCATGAGAGGCCAAATGGACTGCAACTTTAGAAAACACCAGCAAACAGAAAAACGCTGCAAAAGGACACATAAACACCAAAACATGCTAAGCATTGCTCTGGGAGACACTTAAAAGAAGTGGAGAATTTTTCAGATTTGTGAGGAATGAAAATACTATAGATATAGGTTTGCTATTAGATGTTCACTATTAGCCTGAAAATCTGTCATCTGTTGAAACACACATGAGGGTTTATATGACTGCTGTTTTGCTTTAGGTGAAATAAATAACTAAACTCAGACAACTTGTGTTTTTCAGGGCAAGATGCATTGTCCATTCTGTGGGTTTAAGTTTGAAAACAAATTTCATTGTTCATGTGGAAAAAAACAGCTTTGTCCTGGCTAAAGCTGCTGCCACAGCAGCAGACCTCAAATACTAAAGAGGTAATACTTTCTGCACCGGCTGTTATCTTTTAAGTCTAACTAGTTTTGTAAGAAAATAAAATGAAGAGGGCAAGACTTGTTCACATGTTTGGTGTTTGAACTTTTCAGATCTGTACTCATGTATAAGCAAATAGTGTCATAAATCAAAGAATTTGTTTGTAGTTGGGAAATTGTAGACATCCGGTGTGATATGACTGATAAATCTACATTTCTGAAAGCAAAAACGTGTTTGTGGTGGATCTGACTGGGAAGAGGTGGTGTTTTATGTATACTATATTCATATGTTTTTCAGTATTAACTTTATCATGTTTGCTTTTGAGTTATATACAAAGATAAACTAATGAAGAGCCTCTTACTATCTCCCTCTCATTCCCTCCTTTCAGCCAAGTCATTTGTTCAGCATTTGTTCAAATACCCTGAAGGTAAAGAGCCTGAAAGGAGGATGCTCTCAAAATCCAAAAAGAAAAAAAAAGAAATCAAAGAAAACAGTGAAGGTTTTTATTAAAAAAGATTTGAAAACTTTTATTTTGTTGTCTGACAACAGGTTTTCAACCTGTGACCACCATCATTTTTTCTAATATGTAATCTATCTTTTTGCTGGGATGATGAACAAAACAAAGACTGACAAGACACCCATAAGAGGGAAAGCACTACCATTAAATGTTGAACCAAGCTGGTCATCTGAGAAGCTCTTGGGTGCTGCCATTAAAAAACTGAAAGACTCAACCATGAAATCAACCATGATATGGATATGGGAGATGGAGAATACATCCTGCTCTATCCTGCTCTAAAAGAAAAATCCAGGATCACCCTATACTGTATGACTGAACTCTACATAGAGGCCATTGGAAAGACTTACCAAAGAATTACACTATTTGTTTGTGTCCTAGAGAATTTCTTGTCATAAAGGGAGTATCAAATAGACTTGACATTGGGCTTTGTTTTTTGTTTTTATTGTTAAAGATTTTTGTGATTAGTACCTTGAAGATTTAACCAAAGTTTGCTTTCACCAAGTGTGTTGAACAATATACAGTTACACTTAACTTTAAAGCATGAGGCAACTGTGTTGAATATGTGCAAGATGCTTACATAAATTCAAGAGAGAGCCAATCCTCTGTAAGTGATTATTCTCCTGGAAGAAGTCCCTTGTCCTGTGGGCATTGTGTGCTGTAGCGCTGTCCTGTTGATAAACCCATAAACCCAGTTGTTACCATACAGAGGTGGGCCCTCAGTCATGAGGGACGCTCTCTGCAACATGTGGATATAGCCAGTAGCTGTTTGACACAGCTGCACCTCCTGAAGCTCCATTGTTCCACTGAAGGAAAAAGCACCCCAGACCATCATCCTCAAAACATATCAGGCGGGATCTGCTTGTCTTGCCAGTAACGTTGGAAACCATCAGGACCATTAAGGTTACATTTTTTCTCAGAGAAAACTTTCTTCCACCTTTCAATTTCCCGTGCTTGGTGCTCTTTTGCAAAGTCCAAATGGTTAGTTATGTGGAGTTCAAGGAGACGAAAGATTGAAGATGTTTTTGTTTTAGAACACCTTCAGTCTTAGATGCCGTCTCATGGGTATGGGGCTTCAGTCGGCACCACCAAAATGCTACAGAGGATCAAGGATAAAGGAGGATCTGCCTAACTTCTTAGCAACTATGTGTAGCAAGTACATAAGCTAAAATAATTTAAGTTGGTTATGAGTAGTTGGGCTAATTCAGAAGATATCAGATTCGGCTCTAGGAGGTGAGTGAAGTACAATAAACATACAACCACAGATATTGTGATTACAGTTATTATTTATAGTGAAAATAAAGTGCAATTACCAAATACCAATATTTACAAAATCTGCAGACAGGAAAAGATAAAACATAATTCAAGCTTGTAAAATATCCGCTGCACAGCGGTGCAGCAACCTCGTCCAACCTCTGGCAAACAATGTCCATAAAGTTTATTTCACGATTGATATAAGTCCAACGCGTATGACAGTCTAGACAGGTTGAAATTGGAAGTATGATGATCAGCACTAAGATTCCAAGACTGAGATCTCGAAAGTGAGATTTAGGGGACTGAAAACCAAGAGGGGAGAGTGTAGGCCGCAGCAGCCTCCTACCAGACCGCAGGAAGTTATAGCTGGGGTTCTGGCTCATTGGGCCTAGCTCACCATCCAAAGTAGTGGTGTCGCTGTGGTCTCTCCAGGGCACCACTAGCCTGCACTATAATCACAAGACCACCATTAGCAAAATTCATCTAAATTTCCCAAGCTAGCTTTAGTTCCAGTGTACACAATGAAATCCATGAGAAAATACAACAAATACATATCCAACCATTGTAATGAATTAAAATAAATGACAATCTCGAAAAGCGCTCACCCCACGTACCTGTTGCTTCCATCCGCTAACGCCTCTCCCCCGCGTCGTTTCGAGGCGACAACCCGGAAGGCATATAATAGTGCCTCGCGAATAGGATTGGTCACAACAGGCACGTGCAGTCTCGCGGCGTGGCGTGCGTCATGACGCGTCACGATGCCTTCATGGACACGCTCCGGTTGGAATTTAAGATTCCGATTTAGTTATAGATGCAGTTCTTTTTATTTTTATGTGGGTTACATATGCTACAATTGATCTCAGGATGTTTAAAACATGCCCTCTTAGATGAGCCCTGGCTAGATGCAGAACAGGCACTATGTAATAATCTAGAGATTTCAGACCTTCCATTTATCAGCTCAAACATCAAACAACATGAATGCTTTAAAAGCATCAACATCAGCTCTTCTCTGACAGCATGGTGGGAGTTTCTAAAAAGGTCTTCATTAATCCCATGCAAATGTACACCTATCTGGAACAACCCTGACATACTACAGAACAATGATATGATTAACTTCCCAGATTGGCGTCGAAAAGGAATTAAATACTTTGAATATACATTAGAAAGAACAGACTTTATTCCGCTTGACAGACTAGTTATACAGCAAAACCTCTGGTCTCAGAAATGCTCAAAAACCTTTAAATTGATTAGATATCCCAGCCTACAATTAATACACTACAAAATACTACATAGAGTGCACTATACAGATCAATGGATGTTCAAGATGGGTGATGTTCGTCTTCTAACAACTGCTCACACTTTGGTTCTGTCTGGCGCGACATCCGCTGGTTTCCTCTTTCTGGTGCAAAGTGTGCGATAAACAAACAAGAGAGAAAAACCGATCAGCTGATCATTGATCAGTTTTATGATTGAAGTAGAAACGGGAGAGGGAGGGGGAGAGAATGAGAGAAGAAGAGGCAGCTGTGCAGCGTAACGAAACAGAATAACTCCAGCTTTGTGTCTTTTTCCATCCTAGCTAAAGTACGGGACAAACTGAGCTCCTTTTCAGCTCAATACGAAAGGCGTAATATTTTCTCTGACTACATCTCTGAATTCCGTTTTTTACGGGGCGGTTGGCAACTCTACTAACTAACCTTATGAATAAAATAAAGTTCACTATCAGTAACATCATAGCACCCATCCAGCTGTATAGAAACTCCGTCATGCTAGCTAGTACGCAGTACGAGTTATTGTAACTGACTGTAAAAAGTCAGCATAACGAAAATAAACTCCACCTAAACTTGGTTTATATCTGACCCAGATAGACTGCAGGTCATAACTTCTTACCTGAAGTTCAGTTCACCTGACACTCGGACCGGCGGCCGCCTCGGTAAAAATACTTTATTTATTTTGGAATTTTCTGTGAGTGTAGTAATGTTATTTATATATATATGTTCAGTTACATGGATGCATAAGTAAAATATAAAGTTAACTAACTAGCACTACACGTGTTTTCTGCATGTTACGCTGATTCGTTGATAGCAGCTAGGCTAACATTAGTCAAAAGTTAGCTAACTAATCTTACTGTATTTGAAGATACACATTTCACGTTGTCAATGAAAACGTTCATTTGTATTTCTTTTTTTTAACACTAATGTTTCATTTAACGTTAGCTAACTACAGTAATATTGTGTTTAGACTCATGGTAATGGCCGTATTTAACCAAAGAGAGGTGCAGCCTGCATTGATGAGATATCAACAGTGTTGGGACTAACGCGTTATTAAGTAATGCGTTACAGTAACTACGTTATTATTGTGGTAACGAGCACGGTAACTAGTTATTATGCCAAAACCAGGAATGCGTTAGTCGTTACTGGGATTTAGATAGGGTCGTTACTCGTTACTTCGTGTGGTGGCTATCGCGTAGCTTCCACAGATTCAGTAACATTAGCAAGTGGTGGAGGCCAGCAGGTGGATGAAGGAAAAGGGACGCAGAAGGAAAAGAGACCCGAGGCGGCCGCCGGTCCAAGTGTGAACTGAACTTCAGGTAAGAAGTTATGACCTGCAGTCTCTCTGGGTCAGATATGAACCAAGTTTAGGTGGAGTTTATTTTCGTTGTGCTGACTTTTTCCGTACTGCGTGCTAGCTAGCATGACGGAGTTTCTATAAAGCTGGGTGGGTGTTATGAAGTTAATGATGTTGAACTTTATTTTGTTCATAAGTTATTAGAGTTGCCAACCGTCCCGTCTGGTATTCAGAGAAAATATTACGCGTTTCTTATTGAGGTGAAAAGGAACAGTTTGTCCCGTAATTCAGCTACAATGAAAAAGGCACAAAGCTGGAGTTATTCTGTCTTTGCTGCACAGCTGCCTCTTCTTCTCTCATTCTCCCCCCCTCCCTCTCCCGTTTCTACTTAAGTCATGAAAACTGATCAATGATCAGCTGATCGGCTTTTCTCTCTTGTTTGTTTATCGCTCACTTTGCGCCGAAAGAGGAAACCAGCGGATGTCGCGTTAAACAACAGCAGCACATTTAAGCTTGATCAGCTGTTGTTAGAATTTATTTAATATTACTTTCTAGTATCAGCTGATGTTTGCTGGAGCCACAGCTGCAAAAAAACTGCTGGTCATGATGTCGGTTTGGATATGTGGTGAGAGGGAAACATGAAGATGAAACCAGGAGATGTCCTTACTGAATCATCAGAACTGAACAGGTGATGGAGAAACAGGTTTACCTTTTAGGTGACATGAATGAGTTGAAGGGAAGTTATGAACTGTTTCTGAGAGACAAATAACACCAGGATCCTTTTTTAGGTAGCTGACAGCTGGTAACTGTGCGGGGGCGGGTCTAGCAAAGTGTGGCCAGGGGGGCAGGTAGGGCATTAACAGGGAAAGGGGGGCACAAAGAAATACTTTTCTTTCTTATTCTCATTTAAAATGTCTAGCTTTTAAAAAATAATTATCTGAATCTTACAACAAACGATTGATAGATTGATGCATATATACCATCAAAACAGTGTACATCACTGTCACAACAGTGTTTATTTTCATTCAAAGGCTTTATGATTTTTCCTATAATGGTGGGCCGGTCTCTAGTCAAAATGCCCGGGCCAATTTTCTGTCCCAGTCCAGCCCTGTATGCAGCTCATCTGCAGTCTGGTGTTACCTACATCTTCCTATTCAGAAGGCAGAATTTCCGAGTTCTGAGTACAATCGAAAGCACCACGACTGCAGTTTTTGTGTTGGATGTAAAAGGCACACATGACGCTGTGACGCAGGCTAGAATCATGGCAGCAGTCAATGACGGTCCAGGTGTGGGATTTCTCTCGTGGAAATATGCACATTATCTTTTCCTTTCTATTGGTAGGTGGCACAGTGCACTTGTGGCAAGTAAGCAAGCTAGAAGACTGGCAAAGTTATGGAAGCAACACATTAACAAGAGAATTCTGAGTAAAACCAAAGTTACTTTCCCTAGTAACTAGTTACTTTGAAAGTAACGAGTAACTTGAAGTAACTGAGTTACTTTTGAGAGAAGTAACTAGTAATGTAACTAAGTTACTATTTTAAAGTAACTTACCCAACACTGGATATCAAGGTACCATTAACGTAAGTTAGTTAGTCCTGCTTCACAGATATGCACACAACCCTGTCGCCAGACCTGAAAAGACAAGGACGCGGCAAACATGCAGTCACATTGTCTGCTAAACCTAGCCTAGCTAAATAGATTTTAAGCAGTAGCTAGTGTGGACAGGCTAGCTCAATGTTAGAAAGTGTTTATGGATTACGTTATACACAGTTCACATAAAGTTATCATAAACAGCCTCTTCTTCTTCCACATGTTATGTTTCATATTAGTAAAGGTTTTTTCCGTAGGTGGCCAAGATGTTGATAAAAGTAAAACACAGAAAGACAAAGAAATATGTCAAATTGGAAAAGTCAGCTTCACAGATTTTGTGAGAGCAGGTAAGTTATGGCCTGGTAAATGGCCTGTATTTATATAGCGCTTTACTAGTCCCTAAGAACCCCAAAGCGCTTTACATATCCAGTCATCCACCCATTCACACACACATTCACACACTGGTGATGGCAAGCTACATTGTAGCCACAGCCACCCTGGGGTGCACTGACAGAGGCGAGGCTGCCGGACACTGGCGCCACCGGGCCCTCTGACCACCACCAGTAGGCAACGGGTGAAGTGTCTCGCCCAAGGACACAACGACCGAGACTGTCCGAGCCGGGGCTCGAACCGGCAACCTTCCGATTACAAGGCGAACTCCCAACTCTTGAGCCACGATCGCCCATGGTTATGGTTATGGTTTGTACTAAGTCATTAAAGAGGAAATGATAATGTTGTTATTAACTAAGTGATGATTTTACTTCAGTGCAGCAGAAGTTTCTCATACCAGAAAATGCAGCACTGAAAGTCACAGATGAGCAGGGTATAGAGGTGGATGAGGATGTCTTTCCTGAACTTGCAGGAGTCAAAGAGGTGTGTTTTGTCATCTATACTGAAGCTGAAGGTAAGTAAATATATGCTCTGATAGATTTTGTGGGATTTGATTTCTACAGTTACTCTTAAATAAACCTTTTTTAATTTGTCTAATATCCTGTGGTAACAATCACAAAATGCTGTTTTAATGGCTCAACAGTAAGTTGGATTTATCACATGCATTTCAGACATCCTGGAAACGGAATCATCCAAGAAGCTGCGTGACTGCTCAGACCTAACACACTATGTGACACTCACACCTTGTGGTATGTAAATTGTATATTACCATAATAAAATACAAAATAACCATCTGTTCTCCTGGGAGAAAGTATAATTTAATCAAAGCATACAATTTACTGGCCCTATGTGCGTAAATGGTAGCTTTGTTGTAGTTGATTTTTGATTGTATATGCCTTATATTGTAGTATTTTTGTTTGTCACCCTCAGATTTGACTGTCCTGAAGCAACATGTGGAAGAGCCCTCCTCTCCAAGTCTAACAGATACATTGTCTGTCTCAACCACCAGCAGTCAGAGCAGTGACACAAGCGATGCCGGACTTCAAATGGTTCAGCCTCTATTGGACAGCATACATGCAAGAAATGTAGATACATTACTTAATGGACTTGTATTTGACTCTTTAGTTGTCATTACTTGAAAAAGCTTAAACACGAAGATAAAACAGATTAGAGAAAAATAATTTGATATAGTATTTCATGTAGTTCATATGTATAATCCACAGATTGAAATTGTTGTTTGGGTTAAAATAGTCTCATTTTTTGTCAATTTTTTGTTCTTTGTATCAAATGTGTTTAGACAGTGGAGCAGATTCTGACTTCCAAACCAGCAGGGGTGACTGTCATCCATGAGTATGAAAAAACTGGGAGTTTGAAAGATTCCACCAGGCGATTAATGGTGAACATCATTGTAGCTCACATGCGTGAAAAGGAAGGGTAAGAGGAATGATGTTTATTCTATTCATTTTTAAAACTGGCAAGGATCTTATCAAAAAACACTTCTGCTTTTGCAGGAGAACTGTAAGTAAAGCAACGAAGGAGTTTCATGCACTTGGAATCGTGTCACTCTTCCCATCTTTGAAGGATCCGTACTCCAAAAAGGGATATGTGAGTTTGCTCTGTAACTGTAGTGTGTAATAAGACTTGCTCTCTCTCTCTCTCTCTGTCTCTCTCCCTACACATATATATAAATATATATACACACTCTACAATGTATGCAATTTCTTTCTTTCTGTAGGAGCATTTCTATGACATTCAGAGCAACAAAGGTTTTCTTGAATGGCATATCAAGACAGTGCAACGTCAATCCAAATCCCCCACTGCTTCACAGAACAGAGTGGAACTGAAAGGAGGGCCCACATCACGAAGGAAGTTTGGTTTCACTAATGACCAGCAAACAAGAGATCAATGTATGGAAGCCATGTCTCTTCTTCATCACACCACTGACCAAGATATAGTCTTCCAGAAGATGAGAGAGACATTCTACTATCGTCAGCAGATACTCCATGACCCACAAGAATCAGCAAACATTCTTCAGATGTTTCCTCGGTTTTTGGACACTAAAGGACTGGTAGGTAAACAAATGGGGATCTGAAAAATACTTGACTTAAAAAAATTGATTTTAATGGACATACTTCTCCTTTGTTAGATTTTGCAGGACTTTGCAGTGATGTTTGGAGTAGAGACTGCTTCCAGGTTCCTGGAAAAATGGAACACCAGTTTTAAAGACAAGGTTGCCAGGGAAGCCAGAGACCTTAAAGAGACTTGTCTTCTGAAAAGATTGCTGAAATCTGCTTTGAACGAAGAAATGGATGATGCTGATGAGCCAAGTAGTGTCCTAAAGTAACACTTTATTAGTGTAGTAATTTTAGTTTTCATTTTTAAAAGTTATCAAAAAAGCAGCAGTGTGCATAATGTGTGAATGGATCACTTATTTTCTGCTCATACCCTCAATCAGTTTTTATATGTTAGTGAAGTTCAGTTCTGTCTCCCCTTTCCTTTTTCTTAACCCAAGGGTTTATAAAGTGATGCTTTTTATTGTGTTTCAGTCTTGCCAGAGCCTTGAGGATCACCTCATGAACAATGAAGGAAACCCTCAGCCATATCTCCTGGCCACAGGGACTTCAAAAGCACAGGTTTTCAGCTTCTACATAGTCTTGGATCGAAAGCTTCTTCCATGTCAGTCAGGCACATCACTGGGTGCATTTGATGAGCTGTTCAAGTGCCACTTTGTTTTCAGTGTGAAATATGAAGACGTTCTGTCCAGCCTGTACACATTTTTGCAGACCACTGTGTACAATATTGATGTAGGCACAACAGTGGAAAGTCCAAGAGTCAAAGAGTTGCGAGCAAAGCTGTTGAATTAGTTGTAACCAGGTTATGCATTCAAAATGTTGACCTGCTTTCTCTGTGCTTTATCCTTTGGTACAGCTTTACTTTTGTTCAGACATTTAAAACTAGTTCATGGAATGTATCCTGGCAAAAATTTGAAACTAAAATGTGGTCAGATAGGATGTTGTTTACAATTCTCAAGTTATTCTGGATTTAGAAGACATCTGAATAAGATACATGCTACTGTTAGCACATGTGTTCCTCATGAGACCCCTTCTGACCATGATACCCAACAGTTTAGTAGTTCTCAGTGCTTAAATGATGAAACACCATCCACATCATCTCAGTGCCAAAATTCTGAAGCAGGCCCTTCATTCTCAAATCAGAGCAAGGACATGTGTGCCTCCATTATTGCCAGACTTTTAGGAAGTGGTGTACCAAATACAATAGTTCTTTCTACAGTTCAGAACTTAGAGGAATTTGTGGGAGATTGGCAATCTAATATTCAGGAACAATTATTGACCCTATTACCGAATGACAGTCCCTCCAGATCAGCCATTGCAGATTTATTTAAAAATTTGGAATTGTACTATGACGAATTTGAGTGTGCAAGTCCTTTAGGTTCAAAAAAGGGTATACACAAAGTTGGCTGCCTTTACTTCATCCTTAGAAATCTTCCTCCCAGTCTGAATTCGGCTTTAATGAACATTCATCTGGTATCATTATTTTATGCACAAGACACAAAAAAATATGGAATTGATGAAATCCTGAAGCCCCTAGTAAAGGACCTGAAAATATTAGAGACGAGTGGGATTGCTGTTCCATTTGCTAAATTTCCTGTATTTGGTACTCTGGCACAAATTACAGGTGATAACTTGGGGATGCATAGCATTCTTGGGTTTTTGGAATCGTTTAGAGCTAATTATTTTTGTAGATTTTGCCTAATTGATCAGTCTTCAGCTCAATTCGTTTTCTCAAAGGACGACCCATGTTTAACTCTTAGATCACCAATTCTGAATAACCAACATTATAATAATTTGGTAGATGATCCAACATTAACATCTTCATTCGGCATAAAAAGAAAGAGCATACTTAATTCATTAAAATATTTCAATATTGCGGAAAATTATGCCGTTGACATCATGCATGATATTTTGGAAGGGGTTGGTCAATATGAAGTCAAGTTGCTATTTCAATATTTAATCGAATACTTCATCTCTAAAGATAGCTTGTTAAATAGGATATATGCTTTTAATTACGGCTATATGGAAAAGAGAAATAAACCAACGAATATTAACCTGGATCGTGCAGGGTATGGAATAGGTTTAAATGCATCACAAACACTTTGTTTGATCACAAACATACCTTTGATATTTGGTGACCTGGTACCAGAGGATGATTTGCACTGGCATTTGTTGCTTTTGTTGTTGCACATTCTAAACGTAGTTTTCTCATACTCTATCACTGAAGGAATGACTGTGTATTTAAAGCACCTGATTATTGAACACCATAGACTCTTTAAGGAACTATACCCATCAAACAACTTAATTCCAAAACATCATTTCATGGTCCACTATCCAAGGTGCATTCGAAAGATTGGTCCTCTCACTCATATCTGGACCATGAGATTTGAAGCCAAACACAAATTTTTCAAAGACTGTGTTAAGAACTTTAAGAATTTGACTGTATCACTTGCAAGGAAACATCAGTTTGCATTAGCTTATTATTGGGAATGTATGAGTTTAAAAGCAGTTGAGTCTGGTCCAGTTAAAATGCGTTCACTTGAAACACAAGAATACTCAGAAATTATATCTCCATATCTTCATGTTGATTTACAGAACACTGTCAATCTCACAAACTGGGTAAAGTGTAGTGGAGTTGAATATCGTGTTGGGCTTTTTGTTTGCACAGGCACTTATGAAAACATGCCGGTTTTCAGCAAGATAACTTCGATAATTTTGCATGATGATAAAGCTGTTTTTGTTATGGTTCAGCATGAAACGTGTTTCCATGATCATTTTCATGCTTATCAGGTAAATGAAACCATTCCTAAGAAGATACTGGTCCTAGAAAGGGAGAAGTTAAGACATTTCAAAAATTAAAACCTAATAAATCCCCAGGCCCGGATGGATTCCCATCAGATTGGTATAAGGAAATGAAAGAGTTATTGATTCCCTTGATGAGAACATCATTCAATTATATTTTAAAGACGGGAGTAATCCCCCCATCTTGGAATGAGGCTTCTATTTCCTTAATAGCTAAAGAAGGAAAGGACAAGCTTGGTTGTGGAAATTACCGCCCTATATAGTGTTCTTAACCAGGACTATAAGATATTCACATACATCCTTGCCAAAAGAATTGAAAATATTCTTGTTCAGATAATTAGCTTGGATCAGACTGGTTTTATTAAGCAGAGAGAAACGCAAGATAATGTTATTGATTATGTTGGGAAAAATAAAATTCAGATTGTCCTTATGAGCTTAGATGCTGAAAAGGCCTTCGATCTGGTTAATTGGAAATTTCTATATAAAGTCATGGGCAAGTTTGGATTTCATCAATCGTTTATCAGGATTATTCAAGCACTATATAAATCACCAAGGGCAAGAATTAAAGTTAACGGGGCGCTTTCTAATGTTTTTAATTTACAGAGAGGGACACGTCAGGGTTGCCCGTTAAGTCCCTCACTCTTTGCTCTTTTCATAGAGGCCCTGAGTCAAAGTGTTATACAAAGCAATACTATTACTGGAGTCAAGATCATGGGTCGAGAGCATAAGATTTTCTTGTTTGCTGATGATATTTTGATTTACTTGACAAATCCAAACATTACTTTCCCCAAGCTGTTATCACTTCTGGAGACCTTTAGCTCACTATCAGGTTATAAACTAAATATATCGAAGACTCAGATATTAACTTTTAATTATAAGCCAAATCAGGAAATTAAGTCTAATGTCAATTTTAACTGGGAGTCGGAGCAGATGAAGTATCTTGGAGTAAATATTACTAAAGATCTCTCTAAGATATATAATGCAAATTTTAATCCTTTGTGTTATAAAATAAATGAGGATATTAAAAGATGGAACTTATTACCATTTTTAAATTTTGAATCACGTATTGATACAGTTAAAATGAATATCTTGCCCAGGATGCTTTATTTGTTCCAAACACTCCCAGTTGAAATAACTGATAAATAATTTCAGGAATGGGACAAAATAATCTCTAGGTTCATATGGCAGGGGAAAAAAACCACGGATTAAGTATCAAACTATCCAGTTGGCTAAAGACAAAGGAGGGTTGGGGTTCCCATGTTTGAAAGATTATTATATTTCAGCTCAATTGAGGATATTAGTGTGTTGGTGTAATGTAGACTACCAAGCGAGATGGAAAGAAATAGAAACAGAAACAGTGGCCTTAAGAGGTTTTCCCATTCAGGCAAGCTTAGGGGATGTGACACTCATTAAAAACAAATTAATCAACGAAACCAATGGATTAACTTGCCTTTAAAACTTTAGTTACAATTTCTTAATAAGAATGATTGGAATGAAGAGGCCAGGATTTTAAAATGGTGCGCTTTTGATTTTGATTTTTTACCCAATAAGTTAGATGTAAGATATAAAAAATGGGCAGGACAAGGCTTAATGGCATACTGTATGTTTTACGATAAGGGAATTCTTAGGGACTTCCAATCAGTAAAAGATCAATACCAGTTAAGCAAAACGGATTTTTTTTAGGTTTCTTCAAATTAGGCATCACCTACATAACTTTATACCTAAGAGAACAGATCTTTTCTCTCTACCTGTTTTGAGTATATTTGTCAAGGCTTACCAGGCAGATCCCGGCCTCAAGGTGATTTCTAGACTGTATAAGGGTATACAAGAGGTTAAGAAGCGGAATACTACCTACATTAAAAAAAAATGGGAAAGGGAAACAAATACAGCAATTTCAAATGACATTTGGTATCAGCAGTGTGCTTTTCAGTGGAGAATTTCTAGTTCTAATATATGGAGATGTTTTGGTTGGAAGAGGCTCTGTGGGTTTTTTATTACTCCGATCGTGGCTCAAGAGTTGGGAGTTCGCCTTGTAATTGGAAGGTTGCTGGTTCGAGCCCCGGCTCGGACAGTCTCGGTCATTGTGTCCTGGTGCCTACTGGTGGTGGTCAGAGGGACCGGTGGCGCCAGTGTCCGGCAGCCTCGCCTCTGTCAGTGCGCCCCAGGGTGGCTGTGGCTACAATGTAGCTTGCCATCACCAGTGTGTGAATGCGTGTGTGAATGGGTGGATGACTGGATATGTAAAGCGCTTTGGGGTCCTTAGGGAAAGTGCTATATAAAATACAGGCCATTTACTCCTGCACAAAGTAAACATTATTCTAATCACTCTAGCTGCTGGAGAAACTGTGGGGCCCAAGGAATAAAACACTTCCACTTGTTTTGGTCCTGCCACTGATCAACACTTTTGGGTATCTATTCATTCTGAGTTACAGATCATTTTTAGTATGCAACTCCCCTTTAATTGGGATGAACTTTTGTTTGGATATTTACAGTGGGGCAAAAAAGTATTTAGTCAGCCACCGATTGTGCAAGTTCCCCCACTTAAAATGATGACAGAGGTCAGTAATTTGCACCAGAGGTACACTTCAACTGTGAGAGACAGAATGTGAAAAAAAAATCCATGAATCCACATGGTAGGATTTGTAAAGAATTTATTCGTAAATCAGGGTGGAAAATAAGTATTTGGTCACCTCAAACAAGGAAAATCTCTGGCTCTCACAGACCTGTAACGTCTTCTGTAAGAAGCTTTTCTGTCCCCCACTCGTTACCTGTATGAATGGCACCTGTTTGAACTCATCATCTGTATAAAAGACACCTGTCCACAGCCTCAAACAGTCAGACTCCAAACTCCGCCATGGCCAAGACCAAAGAGCTTTCGAAGGACACCAGGAAAAGTATTGTAGACCTGCACCAGACTGGGAAGAGTGAATCTACAATAGGTTGGTGTGAAAAAATCAACTGTGGGAGCGATCATCAGAAAATGGAAGACATACAAAACCACTGATAATCTCCCTCGATCTGGGGCTCCACGCAAGATCTCATCCCGTGGGGTCAAAATGATCATGAGAACGGTGAGCAAAGATCCCAGAACCACACGGGGGGACCTGGTGAATGACCTGCAGAGAGCTGGGACCAAAGTAACAAAGGTCACCATCAGTAACACACTACAACGGCAGGGAATCAAATCCCGCAGTGCCAGACGTGTTCCGCTGCTGAAGCCAGTGCATGTCCAGGCCCGTCTGAAGTTTGCCAGAGAGCACATGGATGATACAGCAGAGGATTGGGAGAATGTCATGTGGTCAGATGAAACCAAAGTAGAACTTTTTGGTATAAACTCAACTCGTCGTGTTTGGAGGAAGAAGAATACTGAGTTGCATCCCAAGAACACCATACCTACTGTGAAGCATGGGGGTGGAAACATCATGCTATGGGGCTGTTTTTCTGCCAAGGGGACAGGACGACTGATCCGTGTTAAGGACAGAATGAATGGGGCCATGTATCGTGAGATTTTGAGCCAAAACCTCCTTCCATCAGTGAGAACTTTGAAGATGAAACGAGGCTGGGTCTTCCAACATGATCCAAAACACACCGCCCGGGCAACAAAGGAGTGGCTCCGTAAGAAGCATTTGAAAGTCCTGGAGTGGCCTAGCCAGTCTCCAGACCTCAACCCCATAGAAAATCTGTGGCGGGAGTTGAAAGTCCGTGTTGCTCGGCGACAGCCCCAAAACATCACTGCTCTCGAGAAGATCTGCATGGAGGAATGGGCCAAAATACCAGCTACTGTGTGTGCAAACCTGGTAAAGACCTATAGTAAACGTTTGACCTCTGTTATTGCCAACAAAGGTTATGTTACAAAGTATTGAGTTGTATTTTTGTTATTGACCAAATACTTATTTTCCACCCTGATTTACCAATAAATTCTTTACAAATCCTACCATGTGGATTCATGGATTTTTTTTTCACATTCTGTCTCTCACAGTTGAAGTGTACCTCTGGTGCAAATTACTGACCTCTGTCATCATTTTAAGTGGGGAACTTGCACAATCGGTGGCTGACTAAATACTTTTTTGCCCCACTGTATACTCAGTGAATGTAGATAAAACGTCCAAGCTGTTGTATGGTATTCTGAGTCTGGCTGCCCGTAGGACTATTACCAAGAAATGGCTTAGTGTGAAAATTCCATCACTAAATGACTGGCATTAGACTGTTTATGGGATGTTTAAAATGGAAAGAATTACCTTCATTAATAGACTCCAATATGACATATTTAGTGATATTTGGGTTAAATGGCAACATTACATTTTGTCAAGGAGACCCGATTTTGTTTGAATCTCTGTAATTATGTATGCCACATTTCTGAATTGTTATGTGTATATATGTATATGTCAGTATGTATGAGGGTATAGGTGAATACATATGTATGTAGGTATGTGTATGTATGTCTAATTATATGGGTGTGTATGTGTGTGTGTGTGTGTGTGTGTATATACACACTAGATGGCACACCCGTTTGTTTATTTTTGAATATTTGTTTATTTTGGTTTATTTGTGTTCTTCTAGGTTGTTTATTAAAAAAAAAAAAGAAAGAAAGAAAGAAAATAGTTGTGGATGATTACTATACCTTTCTAATGTGACGTTGTTGTCCCTGACTCTTTCTGCCTCTCCCTCCCGCTCTGTTCCTGTGCTACTGCAACTGTAACTACTGCCCCTCCCCCCTCTGCCCAGCACAAAGCACAAGGCTCGCATGCGGAGTGAAGCGGAAAAAAAGTGCGAGAGAGAGAGAGAGAGAGAAAGAAAAAAATGATCAATGGCCATGAGTCCCATTCACAGAGAGTTGGGGAATGGCTGCGATCACAGCATTGTAAGATGGTGACAGATGGACCCTTAGGCCCCTCCTCCATTCAGAGATGGTCTTTCCCTTTTCACGTAAATGGCCTCCTTGACTCCGCCCTCAAACCAGCGTTCCTCCCTGTCCAGGATGTTACATCCTCATCATTGAAAGTGTCCACTGGCCTGTAGGTGTAAATAGACTGCAGAGTCCTGGCCTGATGAGGTGGCTCTTCTGTGTTGTGCCATCCACTTCGCCAGAGGTTGTTTGGTTTCCCCGATGTATAAATCCTGCCAATCCTCCTGCACTTAACAGCGTACACCATGTTACTCTGTTTGTGTCAGGGGACCCGATCCTTGGGGTGGACCAGTTTTTGGCGCAGTGTGTTTTGGGGTTTAGAGAAAATGCGTCTCAACTGCTCCGATACTCCTGACATGTACGGGATCACTACAGGTTTGCGTTTAGGCAGCGGTTGTCCTTCTCTCCTGGATCGGCTGGAGCTTTCTTTAGGAGCCTTCCCAGCTTTGACAAAAGTCCAGCTGGGATAACCACATTTACTCAAGGCCTTCTTGATGTTCTTCTGCTTCCCTAGCCGCTGTGTCTGTGGGGATGGTGTTCGCTCTGTGTTGTAGTGTCCTGATGACGCCCAGTTTGTGCTCCAGTGGATGATGAGAGTCAAACCTTAAATACTGATCTGTTTGTGTAGGTTTACGGTACACGTCAGCTTTTAGATGTCCTCCATTACTGATGGAAATCTCACAGTCTGAGAAGGCTAACCTGCCACTTTTCATATCCTCCCTGGTGAATTTGATGCGTCGGTCCACCGAGTTAATGTGAACTGTGGTACGTCCTGAGATTTGATTTTCACACAGGTGTCATCCGCATATCTGAACCAATGGCTTGGTGGTGTTCCAGGGTAGGATAGCAAAGCCCTCTTTTCCACTTCTTCCATTGACAAATTGGCCACGATGGGTGAAACTGGGGAGCCCATGACACACCCATGTTTCTGCCTGTAGAACTGACCCTTGTATGTGAAGTAGGTGGAATTTAGACACAGTTCCAAGAGCAAACACACTTGGTCAATGCTGAGAGTGGTCCTGTTGCTGAAGTTGGGGTCATCCTGTAATCTCTTACGAACGACCTCCAACGCTTCTGTGACTGGGATGCAAGTGAAGTGAAGCCCAGATGAACAGAATCAACTTTTGGAGATTTACTTACCTGGATGATTGAGCATGCATCAAGATGTTTCTGTTGAGCCATTTCCCAATGTAACTTTTCTTTGTCTTTTTTCTTTCCCCCGATTCTGTACATTTTAATCATAATATCTTAAAAATTAAAAAATAATTAAAAAATAAACATTGAGTAAACTATGAGAATCAAGTGGATCAGTATGGCAAAAGCTGTAATGATGCACTTGGGGAAGTAAATCTGTTGGGCATTTTTCTTGGCCTTCAGACAATAAGTCTGATACAGTGCCGGACGAGACAGGTAGAAAAAAAAACAAAAAAAAACACATGGGATACAGAGCTGAGAGAGATAAAACATAACGAGATGGGAGGAAAGAAATCTGAGCACACTAACACAGGATGCAAGACTGTCAAAATAAAACAGGAAACATGACACACACTTAGACGCAGACTTGACATGGAGACATGACTGACTGGGGAGACAGAGGGAAGATGGATCATAGAAACAAGTAAGAAAAGGAGAAACATGAAACAGAGGGAAGGCAGAGGCAGAAACCTAAAGACTAGAAACTATAAATATAACATAAGTAGAAAACAATAAAGAGAACCATTCATAAAAATAAATCAAAGAATATTAATTTAAACCAGAGTTTACACATTCTGGTTCTCAGACCCTGTACCGTGACACCAATATTTGCATACACTTAATATCTGTACATCCTCCACAGAAAAAATAAAGTCAATATGATAGGAGAGGCACTTCAATTCCAACTATATCTATATTGAGTTTCACGTAATATACTGGGAGAGAGATATTAGGCCCCTTATGTCAAACAGAGTGATTTGTGGCCCCAATAAAATGATTTGTGACCCCAGGAAGTAATAAAGGAAGTAATAAAGGAAGTAACAAAAATATGATATTCATAAATATATGATATTCATCAAAAAGTTTTTATATCTAATAGCATTATTTTATTTTTAAGCCATTAAAAAAAGTTTTTTACTTTTTATGCTTAAAAACGCCATCTGGCGGTGGGTCAGCGCATGTGTCTGGGACCGTGCTTGTGTGTTTAAAAATGTGTTAAACCAGGGTAAAAGTGCTTAGTTAAACTTGTGCTTTTGTAACGTTCAGTATGGCCAGACATACAGGTTGCATGCCTCGGGGGAAAACTTTATTTCAATTTATTTGCATTTGTTTAACCCAAACAAAGAGATTTAGAATCAAACTCAGAATCGCAAAAAACTCTCGCGATCCCCGAAAAACTACCCCAAGCATAAGCGCACCGCGGCTCCCAACATAAAAAACTTCCTGAAAAAACCTCCGTATTTCTCCAAAAACGCACAACAAAAAAAACCCTAGAATAACTCGATAAAATCTCTCGCAGTTTCCTACCACATCCCTTAGGCTAATAAGAAGGAAAAAACTCCCGAAAAAACCTCTGTATTTCTCCAAAAAATGCACAAAAACCCCTAGAATAACTTGTAGGGAACCCTCCTATACCATCCATCCATCCATTTTCATCCGCTTTGTCCGGGGCCGGGTCGCGGGCCTAAGCAAAGAGGCCCAGACCTCCCTCTCCCCAGCCACCACCTCCAGCGTATCCGGGGGAATACCAAGGCGTTCCCAGGCCAGCCGAGAGATATAATCTCTCCAGCGTGTCCTGGGTCTGCCCCGGTGCCTCCTCCCGGTGGGACATGCCTGGAACACCTCACCCAGGAGGCGCCCAGGGGGCATCCTTGTCAGATGCCCGAACCACCTCAGCTGGCTCCTTTCGATGTGGAGCAGCAGCTGCTCTACTCTGAGCCCCTCCCGGATGGCCGAACTTCTCACCCTATCTCTAAGGGAGAGGCCAGCCACCCTTCGGAGGAAGCTCATTTCTGCCGCTTGTATCCGCGATCTCGTTCTTTCGGTCACTACCCACAGCTCGTGGCCATAGGTGAGGGTAGGGACGTAGATCGACCGGTAAATTGAGAGCTTCGCTTTTACACTCAGCTCCCTCTTCACCACGACGGACCGGTGCAGCGTCCGCATTACTGCAGCTGCAGCCCCAATCCGTCTGTCGATCTCCGGCTCCCTTCTCCCATCACTCGCGAACAAGACCCCGATATACTTGAACTCCTCCACTTGGGGCAGGAACTCATCCCCGACCCGGAGTGGGCACTCCACCCTTTTCCGGCTGAGAACCATGGCCTCAGATTTGGAGGTGCTGATCCTCATTCCCGCTGCTTCACACTTGGCTGCGAACCGCTCCAGTGCGAGCTGGAGGCCCTCACCCGATGAAGCCAACAGAACCACATCATCTGCAAAAATCAGAGATGAGATTCTGAGGCCACCAAAGCGAAAGCCCTCCGCCACTTGGCTGCGCCTAGAAATCCTGTCCATAAAAATTATGAACAGAACCGGAGACAAAGGGCAGCCCTGGCGGAGCCCATCACCCACCGGGAACGAGTCCGACTTATTGCCGGCAATGCGAACCAAGCTCTTGCAACGGTTGTATAGGGATCGAATGGCCCGTAGCAATGGGCCAGACACCCCATATTCCCGCAACACCTCCCACAGGACACCCCGAGGGACACGGTCAAATGCCTTCTCCAAGTCCACAAAACACATGTAGACTGGTTGGGCAAACTCCCATGCACCCTCAAGTATCCTGGAGAGGATAAAGAGCTGGTCCAGTGTTCCGCGACCAGGACGAAAACCGCATTGTTCCTCCTGTATCCGAGGTTCGACTAACGGACGAACTCTCCTTTCCAGCACCCTGGCATAGACTTTCCCAGGGAGGCTGAGGAGTGTGATCCCCCTGTAGTTGGAACACACCCTCCGGTCCCCTTTCTTGAAGATGGGGACCACCACCCCGGTCTGCCAGTCCACAGGTACTGCCCCTGATCTCCACGCAACATTGCAGAGGCGTGTCAACCAGGACAGCCCTACAACGTCCAGAGCCTTCAGGAACTCGGGGCGGACCTCATCAACACCAGGGGCTCTGCCACCAAGGAGTTGTTTAACTGCCTCAGTGACCTCGCCCCCGGAAATTGGCGGGTCATTCCCCTCATCCCCAGACTCTGCTTCCTCCTCCTGACAATTTTCTCAGTCGACGTCAGCAGCACTCCGCCAGCACTATACACAGTGCAGGTAGAGCACCGCTTTCCCCTCCTGAGACGTCTGACGGTTTGCCAGAATCTCTTCGAGGCAGTCTGAAAGTCTTTTTCCATGGCCTCTCCGAACTCCTCCCACACCCGAGTTTTTGCTTCAGCCACTGCCCGAGCCGCATTCCGCTTGGCCTGTCGATACCTGTCGGCTGCCTCCGGAGTCCCACAGGCTAACCAAGCCCGATAGGACTCCTTCTTCAGCCTGGTGGCTCCCTTCACCTCTGGTGTCCACCATTTGGTTCGGGGATTACCACCACGGCAGGCACCAACCACCTTGCGGCCGCAGCTCAATGCAGCAGCCTCCTATACCCAAAACCTTATATTCGAAAACGGGAAAAATCCTGAAAAGTCCTTTGTCTTTTTTCTTCAAAACGATACCTCTTACTAGCTCCTCTCAAATTCAGCGCACAGCCTAAGTTCTACCTCGCTCTTACTCGCATAGAACCACAGCCAGCGCACAATTTTTTCCTTGTTAATTGCTCCGCGGCTCAGCTCCGGAATGCTTGCTTACCTCGTTCGAAATTTGCGCCGGAGACCAACTCCGCCTAACTTCACCCCGCTGCCAATCACATAACAAAGGGGCGGCTCCCCTCGCACCCCGGTTAGCCAATCGCACGCAGCTTGGATTTTTATGATTCCCCGTTGAGGTTAAGACTGGCACGGCGCTCCCACAAGACGTCTGACTTCGGAAGCATGGACAGCTAGCGCCGCTCAGACTGTTTGTGACTTCGCATAAGACCCCTGTCTCCAGACCGCTTCAACAACTGGCGTCTCTTTCCTTATGTGCATATCAATCGGTAAGTGTTAATCATCCTTTGCTTTTAACCATTTTCTGTCAAAAAAAGCTTTTCATCTTCAAGAACCATGCAAATAGGGTTTGTTTAACAATTGGAATACACTTTTTAAAATGTATATAAACTCGAGTTTAACACTCGGAGCTAAAAGTGCTTCTATAGCAGCGATCATGGCCTCATCCGGTACCTCATTTTTCTTACTCTTGTTCATATAATGCTTATATGTTTACTGTTTTTTCCTGTTTTTAAATACTCCTTGCTATTTCTTTTTTAGACTCTGAAATAAGCGTGCTCAACTCTTCTCTTTTTGATTCTCTCGATCGAATTGGTAGGTTTGTTTCATTCTTGTTCCCCGTATTAAAAGCTAATTGTACAAAAGAAAACTTTTTTTTTTTTTTTTAGACATCTCAGATTTGGACAACTTTCTTTTTTCGAGCTCACCGAGTTCTTCTCCACCAGAGCTCCAGCGATCCACAGACAAGAACATCCATCTCTCGACCCGCGACAGGCAAGGCCTGCTCTCTACGCTAGGTCGGTCGGCTTCTTCTTCTTCTTCCGGCCACAGTTCCATCCCCACTGGCACTTGTTCTCTCCCGCGACCATAGGGGAAAAAAATATCTGTCTGTCCGATAGGGATAGGCAAGATTTGCACTCAGCGCTGGGTCCCCGTGTCCCTGGCTCCCAGAGAAGCATCCCAGCCAATGCTGCCTCTCCCCCTGGCAGGCGAAACTCACGGCGCCGGCTTTTGAGATCCAATCACGGTCAGTCTCTCTAGGTTCTCACTTTTTTCTTATTTTATAAAAACTATCCCTTTTGTAGTTAACATGATTAACTATGTTCTATCTTACCCTCAAATTCTAAGGGCATCTCATAAGGAGGAACAGGAGCACAAGGCAAAAACGCAGACGAAACCAGCTCGCTTCTATCGCTCTTGGAGCTGTCAGGGTGAGGATTGTGCTGAAAAGTTCCTCGCACATTTTAGACACCTTCTCTTTAAGGGCTCTATCTTTGTCGCTCATAATGCTAAGGGGTTTGACGCGTACATTATTCTCAGGGTCATGGTTAAGCAAGGTTTAAAACCAAACTTGATCATGCAGCTTTGCAGACCCAGACTTTAATCAGCGCTATATTGACTCCTCCTGCTTTCTCCCTATGCCACTGTCCAGTGTTACCAACTTAGCGACTTTGTCGCTATATTTAGCGAGTTTTCAGACCCCTAAAAAAAGACGTGAAAGCGCGTATCGCTTTTACTCTCAACAAGCAGCGGGTGCTGTAACGCAGTCAGTTCTTCTTTTACTCTTATGCTGTTTTGTGGATCACAAGGTTTAAAACTACTTACACACACACAAAGTAACTCCACCAGAGCGCCTATTTCAGGTCACTTGCCGGTCCAGGCCCGGGTAAAGGAGCAGGGTTGGAATTGTGACATTAAAATTCCAACCCTGGGGCGACTGTGGCTCAGGGGGTTGGGAAGCGTATCTGTAACCGGAAGGTCGCCGGTTCGATCCCCGGGCTCTCTGTCCTGGTCGTTGTGTCCTTGGGCAAGACACTTTACCCTACCGCCTACTGGTGTTGGCGCGATATGGCAGCCTCGCCTCTGTCAGTCTGCCCCAGAGCAGCTGTGGCTACAACTGTAGCTGCCTCCACCAGTGTGTGAATGTGAGAGTGAATGAATAGTGGCATTGTAAAGCGCTTTGGGTGCCTTGAAAGCGTTATATAAATCCAATCCATTATTATTATTATAAAAAAACAATAATTGCTAAAAGAAATTAAATTTGTAGTTCTAAATAAACTCTAAATGCATTTAGGACGTTTTTTACTCACTTTATGTCTCTTCCACGATGTTATTTCTCTCTCCAACAACGTAGGTTACAATTAGATTAGCATGACCAATTATGCAAATTAGGTGATGACGTCATTTAGCGACTTCTAGCGACTTTTAGGACAACCAATAGCAATTTTCCTTACTGAGGAGTTGGCAACACTGCCACTGTCAGCTATACCCAAAGCAATGGGTTTTTCAGACAGCATTAAAGGCTTTTCCCCCCATTGTTTCAGTTCGAAACAAAACCTAACTTATTCAGGCCCTTACCCTCCCCCCTCCGCTTATAGTCTGGAATGGATGACGACCCAAGGCAGGCAGGAATTTTACGAATGGTATCATTCAGTCAGCTCCGGCACCTTTAATTTCATGAAAGAGGCCCTTTCATACTGTGAAAACGATGTTGAAATTCTAGCTCGGGGTTCCACATTGTTCAGAAACGGGTTTATTGAAGAGACAGGAGTAGATCCTTTCAGCCGCAGCACGCTTGCAAGCGCGTGCCTGAAAACTTATTTAACAAACTTCATGCCAGCGAATTCTTTAGCATTACCATGCCCTGTAAATTACCGTAATCAGGTCAAATCATTTTCCTCATCCTCAATTCAATATCTCTTGTACACACAAGGTGTTTTTATAAGGTGCATTCACTTGATCTCTCGTGAAGTAAAGACATTGCTGTTTGTTTCTTAGTTGTTGTTTTTTAGAATATATCAGCTTTAGACTTGTGTCCTGTCCGTCTGATGGTTTTACCAGTCTGCCTCTTTTTCACCGTTTTCTTCTGCTTTTTAAACTCTGTCAGCTTCTGACCCGGAGGCCGTTTTAAGGGTCTACGTTATTAGAGGGCTCAGCCCCGAGCCCTCTTGCTGTTCTGGTGTGTTCGAACGAGTCAAATTTGAGAGTGAGGAGGTGACAACATCTGAAGCAAAGCCTTTGACAGCAGCTTTCAGATGAGATTTTGCGATGCTCACGCCCTGCTTTATGAACGGGGTCACAAATCTAAACAATTTTGAGAAAATAGATGCTATTCCTCGTCCGTAAATTACTGGCGCACCTGAAAAGCCGGGCAGGCCGTTACCAGCCTGCGTTTCCTAATACCGTATAAATCTATTATTATCCATATTGCTATGAGTTATGGCAGATCCTTGACAGGCTGGAAATGTAGCTTGACTATCGTTTTATCGTAGGTAAAGTTTACAGGCTCGTTCTGATCGGTTTTGATTTCAATATGGATATTTTCGATGTGTTTGCGAGCCACAGGAATGTAGTCTGGTTTGTTAAAGCACAGGGTGATGATATCTCCGTACGCAGTAGGGGGGAGTAGCTATCACCCATGAGCTGTAACGCAGCTATATCAGAATAACAGAATAGATGATAACACCCTGCCTTTATATCTGCAGGTTATGGGCAAATTTGCGCTCGAATCGCTGCCAGACACCTGCTGGGACACCAAGCATATATGCGAGAGGCGGGAAAAACCTAAGTTGATATATGCCCCCAGCTGTGAATTCAAACTTTTTAACAATCGGGTGATATTTTAGATAAATATCAGAGTCGATACGCCTGAGGCAGGCTTCAATCTCTGCTCTCAACGTGTCCTCATAAAAGCCGGCGCGTATTTTCATTTTAATCACGTCATCAGGTCTCTGCTCAGCATCACCCTTTTTCCTCCATTCAAAATCAGGCCAGTTCCTCCATTTGACCAGGAAATAAACCTGTCCCCTCTGTTTACGCTTTGGGAGAATTTTGTCTATGTGATAGAGCTTTTCCTTGACAAGAGCGATTTTGTGCAGCTCATGCTCGTAAAAACTACCGATAATTTCTTCCCCATCATAATCTTTGATTTTATAAACAGGAGGGTCTCCAGGTATGCATTGGTCAATAGTAAATATCTCACCGGTGAATGTTTGCTCATACCGCTTATCAAACACACCTCTAACTTTAGACAGCCTCATGTGACCTCCCTTTTTAAATTTCATGGGCTTTTTCTGCAGCAAGAAGAAGAAGTGCCATATAGGTTTTGAAATACTAATGCTGTGTTGTCTGAATTTACTTGATTCGGGGCCATTTTTATGGACCGATGATAACTAGTGTTATAGCTGTGTAATAAATCTTGTAAAATATCTATACATTTTACTTCCTTTACTTAGTTCTATTAAACCTTTCACAGACTGAGGCTTTTAGATCACTCCCTGTAGCAAAATGATTTATACCATGCTTTTTCATTAAAAATTGAAAACTGGAACTAAAAAATTCCATACCGCTATCTGTTTGTAGCTTTTGAGGGATTTGGCTATCTTTTAAGACAGAGTCAAAAGCCTTAGTGACTTGAACGCCTGTTTTGTTTTTCAAGACTCTTGCATAAGCCTTTTTAGAGGAAATATCTATAACTGTAAGTAAATATTGATAGCCATCGTTATGCTCGGATAATGCTCTCATATCACAAAAGTCTGCTTGGTATTGATTAAGAGGTCTGGGGACAAACACACAGTTTCTCGGAAAGCGCAGGCGTGCAGCTCGGTGTAAGGTGTAAGCATCCTGCTCTGACAGGAACTGCTGAGCTGTTTGCGCGTTAATCTTTGTACCAGTCTCATCCTGTACGCTTTTAATCAATTTTTGCACACCGCAAAAACTACCACGGTGAGATGGGTCATAATCAGTGTTGGTCAAGTTACTTGAAAAAAGTAATCAGTAACTAATTACTGATTACTTCCCCTAAAAAGTAATCCAGTTACTTTACTCATTACTTATTTTCAAAAGTAATTAGTTACTTAGTTACTTTTTAAAAAACACGATTTACAACCTGAAGAGGTGATAAAGCGATAGATCTTTCAGCCCAAATCTACTTTTTCTGCATAATCCATCATACAAAATGTAATCAAATGGAAAAGTCTCTTTTTTTTTAAACTTGTTTTATTAGTTTTAATCTTTTAACTTTATGCATCAAGCAAAAATTTAATTATATGCAACATTCTCTGACTGGAAGAAATTTGTTTAACATTTAAACCTATTTTCTGCACATCCCAGCACATAAAATAAAATATTTTTTGTGTTTACACTCAGTCTTTCAAATAGATGCAAGTAAGACACAGCAGAACATAAATAAAGTCAAAGACTAGCGGTGCTTTTGCTCTATTTTCACCTGTAAAGCAGGAGTGGGATAGGCGGAGGTTTACCCTGGTGCAGGTGTGCCGCAGCGGTGCGCTTATGCTTGGGGTAGTTTTTCGGGGATCGCGAGAGTTTTTTGCGATTCTGAGTTTGATTCTAAATCTCTTTGTTCGGATTAAACAAATGCAAATAAATTGAAATAAAGTTTTCCCCCGAGGCATGCAACCTGTATGTCTGGCCATACTGAACGTTACAAAGCAAAAGTTTAACTAAGCACTTTTACCCTGGTTTAACACATTTTTAAACACACAAGCACAGACCCAAGACACAAGCACGGTCCCAGACACACCCACCACCAGATGGCGTTTTTAAGCATAAAAAGTAAAAAAACGTATTTTAATGGCTTAAAAATGAAATAATGCTATTAGTTATAAAAACTTTTTTTTAAAAATAATCAATTAGTTCTTTTTTGGAGGGAAAAAAAGCAATGAGCTATGAACTAGCATATTTTGGATGAATATCATACTTTTTGATGAATATCATATTTTTATGAATATCATATTTTTGTTACTTCCTATATTACTTCCTTTATTACTTCCTAGGGTTACAAATCATTTTTATTGGGGCCACAAATCACTCTGTTTGACATAAGGGGCCTAATATCTCTCTCTACTGGGATATTTATAATTAAAGCTATTCTATATTTTGTAACTTTACAATATATTGTACTATTTTATTTAGTTTAATTAGTTACTATCTTATTTTCTTGGAGCATTAACCATATGTATTATTATTATAAGTATTATTATTCTGACTCTATATAAGTAAAATTGAATTGAAGTGAATCAAATTTATTTGAATGGATTGTAAGAACTGCCATAGGTGAGAGCCATTAAAAAAAAAAATACTTGTTTGTGATTTACTTATTTACTTATTATGTAGGTATATTATGTTATACCTATGCACCTATCCACACACACAAACACACACACACACATGTACGCACTCATGTGTGTGTATATATATATATGAAGGAATTACTTTGTTGCTGCTTTGCTTTATGGTTGATGATCAAAGGTCATGGCTAGTCTTCAACAAAAGATATAAATGCCATAATATGATATAAAGAAATAAATGTCATATGTCATAATACAGCTTTACGAGTTTACGAGCTTCTCTTTTGATTATTGCCACCTTTCTAACCAAAGCATACTTAGAGATAAGTATACTTTGGTTAGATATTTAGTTAGATTCCTGAATGAATTGATTTATTTTCCCTTTTTAAAGAAATTAGTTATCATGGAAAACAAATACATCTTTTGCTGTTGTTCAGGTCTTCCTTGTTATCTATATGTCACATATATCACATGACAGCGGAGCCGGAGGGGAAGACACATACACACGCACACAAATATACACACTGGCAGGTCCACCGGTCAGGGCGCCGTCAGATCCTGACAACATCTATTTTAAATAACAACCTGAAACTCAAAAACAGACCATTTAAAGGAAAAACAAACAGATTTTGAGAAATTCAAACCTTCACCATTATTTCCAGGCATTATTCAAGATTCAAGGTCTTTATTGTCAGTATAATAATATACACAGTATACAGCGTACCGAAATGCCATTTCGCCCCAAGCCCCATGGTGCATTTATAAGAATATAAAAAAAAAATAATCTCAGAGAGATATAAAACTAGGAATTACAAATAAATAATAAATTGCTAAATTTGGGTAAATGTGACGAATAAAGCTTTGATTGAAATTAAGAGCTAAAAAGGTACTATTACTTACTACATCTTTGTACAATAAACAAAGACAGGACAGAGACAATACGAAATGGTCATGTGTAATTACAGTAAAGTGAGATGATTGTGCAGTAGGTATTGAATACCAGGTTCAAGTTATGGTCAGGATATTGTAGACAAGACAGGATGAAGATGTGCAAGATGCAAAGTGTGCAAATATAGTATAATGTAGATCAGTAGATCATTAATCAGTAAGAAAGGATTTTCTTTCTTGTATTGTCAGAATAAACTTGAAATGTGCAGAATATTTTTATATAAACACTTCACTGTACTTTGAAGATTGACTTTAATCTTGAAATATTAAAGTTTACATTTTCATTTTGTGCATTTCAATGTGTATTATTGTTTTATAATCCATTTCGTTATTTTCTTCTTTATTTTAATCAAAAATAATCAAAAAATAAAATTGCATACCTATATTTCCCCAGGTAAGGTTACCATGACAGCATAACAATATGCTCTGTATCCAAAACAAGGTTATATCAGGAGATTATTGTGTCCTAAGATTGGTTTAACTGAATACTGATGATAATGTGATATATCTAGTGACCTAAAGTACACCAGGGTCATATACATAAAAAGAATACCACATAGAGTAAATTATTGTCTACTTATGGCTAAGACTGAGCACTCTCTTATCAAAGCACATCCTAATAAAGAAACCATTTATGACTTGGATTTACGAAAGAGTGCTATACCTTCCTGGTTTTCATAATACAATCAGGTGTATAAAAGACCCACCTTCGCTGCAGCTTTTTTGGGTATTTCGTCTGGTCTCAAGGTGAGTAAACAAGGGGAACAGTCTCTCGAAGTTATTCTCTCGTAATTGTGATTATTTATTTATATATACTTTTATACGTCTTACAGTGTTGCCTGATTTGTAGAACCAACTTCATTTTTATTAAGTGAACTCTTAAGAAGTGAATCTGAGATGGCCAGGCTCACAATTCTAGCAGGTATTTTAAGAATTTACTGGATCTATGTAATATAAGTATATCATGCAAGTTTTTATTTTGCTTACTCTTATATTAAAATTTCCATAGGTTTGTGCCTGGTGATAAGCCAGCTGGGTAAGTTGGGTTTACTTTGGTAAACAACTGACATTTTGATCACTACTTGTGTATCACTACTGGGACCTGTGCTTTATTAATATTACTTTGCACCGCCACAGGATCTGCCAGCAGGATGGAGTGCTACTTCACCAACTGGTCCCAGTACAGGCCTGGAGATGGAAAGTTTCTGCCACAAAATGTGGACCCTTTCCTATGCACCACCCTCATCTATGCATTCTCCATCATCAACTACAACAATGAGCTGGTTACCTACGAGTGGAATGACGACGTCCTCTACAAGTCTTTCAATGATCTGAAGACCAAGTAAGTGGATATTATCCTATAGGTCAGAGGTAAAGCAAAACACAATACCTCTTGAGCGTATCGTGTCTTTAAGAGTTTTCCACTAAGATATTACAGTTTCTTTAATGATATTACAAGTTTTCTGCTGTTTCCAGGAATCCCCACCTGAAGACTCTCTTGGCCGTTGGTGGATGGAACTTTGGGTCAACACAGTAAGAAATACTTTAAAGAAAGAAAATTATTTCACATTAGGACAATGGTACGTAGCTAACCAAATATTGTGTGTAAACCATCAGTCTGAATCAAATCAAAATCAAAAAGAAGTTTCCATTATTAAACACAGCAAACATTAATCACAATTCTCCTGTTAAAGACATAAAGCACTAAGCAGATTTTACTATAAAGATCAAATGTTAACTTGGTTTTTGTGTTTTTTTGTTTTTTTGCAGGTTCTCCATCACAGTTTCTACTGCAGCTAATCGTCAGAAGTTCATCCAGTCTACTATCAGATTTCTGAGGACTCATGGATTTGACGGTCTGGATTTGGACTGGGAGTACCCTGGATCCCGTGGAAGTCCTCCTGAGGACAAACAGAGGTTTACTCTGCTCTGCAGGGTGGGTATAGATCTCCATTTTTTAAAATCTACATCTCATTGATGTTGTTTCGTTTGTATCATACTTGAATGGTAAATGCTAAATGGACTGATTCCACTAACCTTCCAATCGGTAGATGATCTGCTATACCTCCTAAACTACAGCCACCCCATGGACTCCATTCTTACACTGTTATGTGGTGAACTTTTATAGGAACTTGTTGCTGCCTTTGCAGCTGAAGCCCAAGCTACCGGCAATCCCCAGCTCATGCTAACTGCTGCTGTTGCTGCTGGAAAAGGAACCATTGATGCTGGATATGAGATCGCTGAGATAGCCAAGTGAGGGTCCTGCTTTATAAACCATCTTACTTCATCTACTACTTTTAGAAATCTGACAGTTGTGCAATGTAAGCATGAAAGTCACTGTTTATGTTTATTTCCTTATTGCAGAGAATTAGATTTCATCAATATAATGACCTACGACTTCCATGGAACTTGGGAGCAATTCACTGGACACAACAGCCCTTTGTACCGTGGATCATTTGACGCTGGTGACCTTATCTATTTCAACATTGTACGTAAACAGTTAAAACTGAAATAAAAGGAATCTGAGACATACCTTCTTATGAACACAAACTTCACATTTTTTAACTTCTATAGGACTATGCCATGAAATATTGGAGAGACAATGGCACCCCACTGGAGAAGCTGAGGATGGGATTTGCATCTTATGGTCGTACCTTCCGCCTGACATCATCAAACACTGGTGTTGGTGCTCCAGCTAGCGGCCCAGCATCAGCTGGTCCATACACCCGTGAAGCTGGATTCTGGTCTTATTATGAGGTACATTTCTTAAGGCTGGAATTTAATGATTGCCTCATGATGTATAGCATATGTTGCTTTGATATCTAATGATATTTATAAAACGACAAATGTTAACCATGTAGTCTGTGCTGTAGATCTGTACCTTTGTGAAAGGCAGCACCATTAACTGGATTGAAGACCAGAAAGTCCCCTATGCTTTCAAAAACAATGAGTGGGTAGGATTTGACAACAAGGAGAGCTATGAAACCAAGGTAAGCGAGAAAACTCGCATCATTTCTTTATGTTTAACACATTTATGTATGTACAAGGTAGTGATATCAATCTCTGTTTAATTTTTCCCCAATAGGTACGTTACCTGAAAGATCAGAAGTTTGGCGGGGCCTTTGTGTGGGCTCTTGATTTGGATGACTTTGCAGGAAAATTCTGCGGGGAGGGTCCCCATCCTCTGCTCTCTCATCTGCGCAACCTTCTTGAAATTGGTATGCCCAAAGCAGATTAACGCCAATGATTTCTTTTAGTCTTTCTATGTTTAAAAAAACAGTGTGCAACTGGTATCATAAGAACCTGTGAAATTTAGATATGAAGACGTAATATTTTCTAAACAAGCATATTTTCAGAAGGTAGAATTGATTTTAAGCAGTGACTTATATAAACATGAATTTAAACTTTGTATTTTCCAGAGCTTCCCACACTACCCCCAACCACCACCCCAAAACCTGGAGCGAGCACCACCACTCCAACCACCACCACCACAACCACAACCACTACCACCCATGCCCCGGGACCGGGATTCTGCAATGGGAAACCAGATGGCCTTTACCCAAACCCAGATGACCAAAGCAGCTTTTACAACTGTGCTGGTGGCGTGACCCATGTTTCCCAGTGTGGATCTGGATCTGTCTTTCATGACAGTTGCAAGTGTTGTGGCTGGCCATGAGCCAAGAGTGAAGGCAGTGTGTATTAAATCTGATGCAAACATCATTCATTAAACATCATCATTAAACTCATCTTGTATACGTACAATCATTTACCTAAATGATTTTTTTTGTTTAAATGTCTCATACAGGTTGCAAATTCCAAAACAAAATCTTCAAAGTACCTTATTACAAATTGGCTTATTATTTTGCTATATTTATTAATAATAAAATATAATATTTTTTTCTGAAAAGTTTTATTTAAAAAAGTTGCCTCTTACAACTATTGTTAAGCATCTATGCAACAGTAATATATAATATAATGGATTTTATTAACTACATATACACTCATGGGATTTCATTTCAGTCACAGAAACTGAGTGTACATAATAGTAACATAATAGACATTGTATCATAATCATATCATAATCGATTTGAACTGCCAGATTAATGTTTATGGAAGTAGTTCACTCTGTTATATAAAAACTATTATCAATATCTTGCAAAGAAAAGCGTCTGGACTTCTTTAAGTTGCTTGAAGACGTTTCACCTCTCATCCGAGAAGCTTCTTCAGTTCTAAGGAATCCTTCACTGCGCACATTAACGCTGTGGATAAGAACATCAAGTTCACCAGGGAAGACACAAAGGACAACTGTCTGCCTTTCCTGGACTGCGCTGTGCACATTGAAGAGAACGGCAAACTCAACATCGAAGTTTACCGGAAGCCCACACACACGGACCGGTACCTCCTCTTTGACTCCCATCACCCTCTGGAACACAAACTTGGAGTAATCAGGACCCTACACCACCGGGCACAACATGTTCCCTCTAAGCCTGAAGGAAAAAGAAGGAACACACACATGTAAAGGAAGCACTCAAAACGTGCGGCTATCCTAAATGGGCGTTCTTAAAGTCAGCAAAGAGGCACAGAAAAGAAGATCAGACACCAGCGAGGGAGGACAGACGCAACAACATTGTCATCCCCTATGTAGCCGGCGTATCAGAGAAACTCAGGAGAGTTTTCTCCAAGCATGACATCCCGGTGTATTTCAGACCCAGCAACACGCTCAGACAGAAACTGGTTCACCCGAAAGACAAAACGCCAAAACACAGACTTAACAATGTGGTGTATGCTGTACAGTGCAGCGAGGAATGCTCAGACCTCTACATTGGAGAGACCAAACAGCCACTTCACAAGCGCATGGCACAACACAGAAGAGCCACCTCCACAGGACAAGACTCAGCAGTCCATCTGCATCTAAAGGTCAAAGGTCACTCTTTCGAGGATGCCAATGTTCACATTTTGGACAGAGAGGACAGATGGTTTGAAAGAGGAGTGAAAGAAGCCATCTATGTCCACTGTGAGCGACCATCTTTGAACAGAGGCGGGGGTTTACGACACCAACTCTCCGCCATCTATAATCCAGTTTTGAGATCCCTTCCCAGACGCCTTAACGCCCACTCACATCCTGGGCCATCTGACCTCAGGAATGATAAGGTGGGGCCAGGTTTCACAATGAACTCACCCGAAACTCTGGCTGATTGGGACCCACACCCAGTTTCACACCTTGGCTCAGGCGATTAGAGGATCATCAGGGGGTCCTTTTGTCCCTCTGTGGGGGGAAACTCCCACTAGGTTTATATCTGGGACTCTCCACCATTTGACCTTAGAACTGAAGAAGCTTCTCGGATGAGAGGTGAAACGTCTTCAAGCAACTTAAAGAAGTCCAGATGCTTTTCTTTGCAAGCTCCTTTGACTACGATGACCTGGATGACTGAGAACCTTCACAGACATATTATCAATATCGTGAGCAGTGAATGGTAATTGTTTTCAGTAAGCCTGGAACAACTGTGCTGTATAGTCACAACATCAAAGGGGCAAGTCTCAATCCAGAGTCTGATAGTGATTTAGCAGTCCAGAAAAAAAAGTCATTTATGAGTCATGACAGGAATCACATCTCCTCTGAATAACAGGTGAATGCCTGTTTTTGTTAGTGATCTAACTAGGAAAAATTTTAACAATATGTTAAGTGATCCTGCAGGGATGAAACAACTTCAAAACAAAGAACATATCACATAAAATAATAAATATAAAAAAGAAAACACAAAAGAAAAAAGGGTATGAGGAAGCAATTTTAGTTTTTTGGCATTTCTTTCAAGTTTAAGGTTTAAGATATTTTATTCAATGGTTGGTATTATCAAACTTTCATTGTCAAACTTTATTAGTTTAATAATAATAATAATAATATATGTCACTGAATGAAATACTACATTGTGTTACTTAAGTGCGCTATTTATCTGTTTGGTATGCAGCTGTGGAAAACTATGGTTCTTTTAGTGCTACAGAGAGAAAAAGCTATAAATGATAAATTATTGTGAGCATTTTGAAGACAAATCCTGAACCAGTACTTCACTATCAGTTCCATTTAATTCAGTTTTATTTATATACACTCAACAAAAATATAAACGCAACACCTTTGTTACTGCTCCCATTCCCCATGGGATGGACGTAGAGACCTAAAATTCATTCCAGATACACAATATAACCATCCCTCCCAAACAGTGGTCACAAATCAGTCCAAATGTGTGGTAGTGGGCACATCTGCTATATTGAGATAATCCATCCCACCTCACAGGTGTGCCACATCAGGATGCTGATCTGACATCATGAGTAGTGCACAGGTGTACCTCAGACTGCCCACAACAAAAGGCCACCCTGGAATGTGCAGTTTTGGTTCACAGCAAAATGCCACAGATGCCACAAGCAATGAGGGAGCGTGCAATTGGCATGCTGACAGCAGGAATGTCAACCAGATCTGTCGCCCGTGCATTGAATGTTCATTTCTCAATCATAAGCCGTCTCCACAGGCGTTTCAGAGAATATGGCAGCACATCCAACCGGCCTCACAACCGCAGACCTCGTGTAACCACACCAGCCCAGGACCTCCACATCCAGCAGGTTCACCTCCAAGATCGTCTGAGTCCAGCCACCCAGACAGCTGCTGGAACAATTGGTTTGCACAACCAAACAATTTCTGCAAAAACTGTCAGAAACCGTCTCAGGGACGCTCAACTGCATGCCCGTCGTCCTCATCGGGGTCTTGACCTGACTCCAGCTCGTCGCCGTAACAGACTTGTGTGGGCAAATGCTCACATCCGATGGCGTCTGGCACGTTGGAGAGGTGTGTGCTTCACGGATGAATCATGGTTCACATTGTTCAGGGCAGATGGCAGCTGAGAATGTCCCAGTTCTTGCATGGCCAGCATACTCACCGGACATGTCACCCATTGAGCATGTTCGGGATGTGCTTGACCGGCGTATACGACAGCGTGTACCAGTTCCCACGAATATCCAACAACCTCGCACAGCCATTGAAGTGGAGTGGACCAACATTCCACAGGCCACAACTGACAATCTGATAGACTCCATGCGACGATGTGTTGCACTGCATGAGGCAAATGGTGGTCACACCAGATACTGACCGGTTCTGGGTCCCCAGACCCCCAATAGCGCAAAAAACTGCACATTCCAGGGTGGCCTTTTGTTGTGGGCAGTCTGAGGTACACCTGTGCACTACTCATGATGTCAGATCAGCATCCTGATGAGGTGGGATGGATTATCTCAATATAGCAGATGTGCCCACTACCACACATTTGGACTGATTTGTGACCACTGTTTGGGAGGGATGGTTATATTGTGTATCTGGAATGAATTTTAGGTCTCTACGTCTGGGTGTCGTAAAAGGGGCTACGCATCGATAGTGGAAACATTGATCGGCAACCCTCTGATTGGTCGGCGAAAATGTCGACGGAGCGTGCTCGGTATTTTTCGGCAGCAGAGCAAGAACTCTTGAGTGAGGGATTTTCAGGAGTTTCAGAGTTTAATCAGAACGCAAGGGAACACTGCAAAGGCTGCAAAAGCAAGGAGAGAGGGCTGGCAGAAAGTTGCTGACAAATCAAACTCGTAAGTAATTCAATAATAACAATAATAATGGAGTGGATTTATATAGCGCTTTTCAAGGCACCCAAAGCGCTTTACAATGCCACTATTCAGTCACTCTCACATTCACACACTGGTGGAGGCAGCTACAGTTGTAGCCACAGCTGCCCTGGGGCAGACTGACAGAAGCCAGGCTGCCATATCGCGCCATCGGCCCCTCTGGCCAACACCAGTAGGCGGTAGGGTAGATTTATTATATTACACTATATTATCCAATATTATATTACATTATATTATAATATGTTATATTATATCCTCTTTCACATTAGAGCCACAACAGGACCCACTAGAACATGGGAACAAGTAAAAGTGCAATATAAGAATATTCTACAGAATGGTAATATTTATCACTTATATTGCTTTTCGTCTCTTGGAAAGAGACCCTGGAATGATCTGTTTGTTTATAACAGCAACCAAGAAAAGGGCAGAGCAAAAAAAAAAGACAGGTGGTGGTCCTGCACCCCCTCGTCAACAAGTTGGTTAAGTAAATTATATCCTCACGGGAAAATCGATATCTCTCTATGAGCACACTGTCGCGCTGAGCTAAAGGATCCTGTCTATCCCGCAATATACGCTGAATTCTGAAAACTCTCCTTATCAATCTTGCACCTTCCGCAATGGGTGTCTCGCGTATACGGACAGGACATGGCTGCGACAGGGTTCCCAAATCCACCTTCGCTTTTATAGCCGTGGTCTCTCATCTTGATTACACGAAGTAATTTACAATTACTACTCTGAAATATGAATTACATCTGTAATAACAACATACATGTAATAGAATGTTAATAGTACATTTCCCTTTTTTAGGAAATGACCTGTATGTATCTGTGTGAAATCAATAAATGGATCAGGTGCTGCATTGTCTTTAGTTACATTGATGTTATTTATTTATGGTGAAACAGTGGTGGAATATCGCTGTTGCTTTCGTATAAATGAAGCGGACATACCTGCGTGGCCGCGATCTAATCCTGTTTACATAAAGTAAGCCTGCTCCCGAGCAGGGTTACGCTTACGGCTCTGTTGCTATGACAGCAAGTCCCGGATGAGCTTCGGGGAACCGAACGATCCAGGATCACGCGAAATCGTCAACAATCTAATCCAGCTAACCTACTTAGCGAGGTACGAAGAACGGGCCCCTGGTTTACGTGTTTAATACAGGGACTTCCACAGCCTTTTCAACAGCGCTGCGGACCGTGGGGGGCTCAGCAGAGCTGAGCTTAGGAGGAGCTTTTTAATTCCAGTTCTTGTCTTGAGAGTCCTTCTCACCACTCACCTGAACATTAGCTCTGTTGCTTCCTCCAAGAGCTCCTTGCTGCTTTTTAAGTAAGGATTGACTCTATCAAGATTTACTTACTGCCCGTGTTCTCTGCCTGGCAACAACCCTTCTTTCCCTCTGACCCACATGAGACTCTCGCTTCTGCCATGTTTTCATTGTTGAAACTCCTAAGTTAAATAAATTATTGTGAACCAGTCTGTCAACCAGGGGCGATTCTAGGATCAGAGCTTTGGGGGTGCTGAGCACCCAAAGAGGTGCCCAAACTTTACTCGTCACAATGAGACTTCTTCCCTGTCTCTGTCAGTCCCTGCATCCCTAAATGTCTCCACTTGTCCCGAGTTCTCTCTGACTGTCTCCTTGGTGCATTTAAACCCCTGTTCCTCCCTGTCCTCATCGTCTGTTGTCTTCATCTCCATTATCAGTCATCATAATTTTACCCTCTCTGTGCAAGTCTGCAAATTTCTTTATTAAATCATAAGATTCTTAAATTCATCAAGTCTCTCTGTGCCTGAGTCCTCTTCTCAAAACATGACATCACTGTTTTGTACATTTTAACACAATTTAATCCCACGTTTGTGAAAACAAAAGCAAAACACTTTTTGAAAAGTCTGTAACAAAATCATCAAATCTGATAATGGCTATTTAAATGCTGCCAAAGAAGAATGGATTGGAATAAAAAAAAAAAAAAAAAAAACATATCCTAACTGTTAAGAAATATATTCTAACACTTCTTCAGCTGAGAATCACACAGAGAAACACACAGTTTTCTTGCTAGCAAGGGCAGTCACCAGAACGCTCGCACGAGAGAGTGAGGGCTCAGAGACTCGCCACGCTGAGACTGCCCTGGTCTTTATTTATACTTCAGTGGGCGTTTATTCCTTACATTGGAATGTGGAGGTGTATGTGTGTGTGTGTGTGTGTGCGTGTGTGTGTGTGTGTGTGTGTGTGTGTGTGTGTGTGTGTGTGTGTGTGTGTGTGTGTGTGTGTGTGTGTGTGTGTGTCAGAGTGTGACCCCATAAACGACTTCACTTAACCTGCTGGTCTGGAAAATCCAACAGTTAATCTATATTTAAAAAAGGGCACTTAGACTAAAACTGACATAGCTACGTTAATCCTACCGTAAAACAATAAGACAAGGTACGACTTTTCCCATGCTCCTAGGATGTGGGTGTGAATGCCAGAGCACTCTGGAATGCACGCAAAGCTTTTGCAGACTATTAAGGATTGCACATCCTATCACTACCATATGTAAACTTATATTATTAAAAGATTATACTGACTACTAAGTACAATTTTCCATTGACATTAACCTTAATTACTGCGGGAGAATAATGAATGATGCTCACAGTGAGTAAAAAGTAAACAGTGCATTTTTTGGACAGAGATTCACTTTTAATGTGTGTGTATAATATAATAAAGATACATAAAAAACTACACTCCAAAAATAGAAGAGTCCTTGAAATGTACAAAATATTATTAAAAAAATTAGAAAAATGGAGACACCTTGGCTTATGGTACAATGTATACAATGTATGAAAAGATCTTTACTGCAGATAAAGATCCTTTATCTGCTGTCGGGTGTGGGAGGAGTTCGGAGAGGCCATGGAAAAAGACTTTCGGACTGCCTCGAAGAGATTCTGGCAAACCGTCAGACGTCTCAGGAGGGGAAAGCGGTGCTCTACCTGTACTGTGTATAGTGCTGGCGGAGCGCTGCTGACGTCGACTGAGAAATTGTTAGGCGGTGGAAGGAATACTTCGAGGACCTCCTTAATCCCACTGACACGTCTTCTGAGGAGGAAGCAGAGAGAGGCTCTGGACATTGTAGGGCTGTCCTGGTTGACACGCCTCTGCAATGTTGCGTGGAGATCAGGGGCAGTACCTGTGGACTGGCAGACCGGGGTGGTGGTCCCATCTTTAAGAAAGGGGACCGGAGGGTGTGTTCCAACTACAGGGGGATCACACTCCTCAGCCTCCCTATGCCAGGGTGCTGGAAAGGAGAGTTCGTCCGTTAGTCTAACCTCGGATACAGGAGGAACAATGCGGTTTTCGTCCTGGTCGCGGAACACTGGACCAGCTCTTTATCCTCTCCAGGATACTTGAGGGTGCATGGGAGTTTGCCCAACCAGTCTACATGTGTTTTGTGGACTTGGAGAAGGCATTTGACCGTGTCCCTCGGGGTGTCCTGTGGGAGGTGTTGCGGGAGTATGGGGTGTCTGGCCCATTGCGACGGGCCATTCGATCCCTATACAACCGTTGCAGGAGCTTGGTTCGCATTGCCGGCAATAAGTCGGACTCGTTCCCGGTGGGTGATGGGCTCCGCCAGGGCTGCCCTTTGTCTCCGGTTCTATTCATAATTTTTATGGACAGGATTTCTAGGCGCAGCCAAGTGGCGGAGGGCTTTCGCTTTGGTGGCCTCAGAATCTCATCTCTGATTTTTGCAGATGATGTGGTTCTGTTGGCTTCATCGGGTGAGGGCCTCCAGCTCGCACTGGAACGGTTCGCAGCCAAGTGTGAAGCAGCGGGAATGAGGATCAGCACCTCCAAATCTGAGGCCATGGTTCTCAGCCGGAAAAGGGTGGAGTGCCCACTCCGGGTCGGGGATGAGTTCCTGCCCCAAGTGGAGGAGTTCGAGTATCTCGGGGTCTTGTTCGCGAGTGATGGGAGAAGGGAGCCGGAGATCGACAGACGGATTGGGGCTGCAGCTGCAGTAATGCGGACGCTGCACCGGTCCGTCGTGGTGAAGAGGGAGCTGAGTGTAAAAGCGAAGCTCTCAATTTACCGGTCGATCTACGTCCCTACCCTCACCTATGGCCACGAGCTGTGGGTAGTGACTGAAAGAACGAGATCGCGGATACAAGCGGCAGAAATGAGCTTCCTCCGAAGGGTGGCTGGCCTCTCCCTTAGAGATAGGGTGAGAAGTTCGGCCATCCGGGAGGGGCTCAGAGTAGAGCAGCTGCTGCTCCACATCGAAAGGAGCCAGCTGAGGTGGTTCGGGCATCTGACAAGGATGCCCCCTGGGCGCCTCCTGGGTGAGGTGTTCCAGGCATGTCCCACCGGGAGGAGGCCCCGGGGCAGACCCAGGACACGCTGGAGAGATTATATCTCTCGCTTGGCCTGGGAACGCCTTGGTATTCCCCCGGATAAGCTGGAGGAGGTGGCTGGGGAGAGGGAGGTCTGGGCCTCTCTGCTTAGGCTGCTGCCTCCGCGACCCGGCCCCGGATAAAGCCGATGAAGATGGATGGATGGATGATCCAACATTATCCTTTATTGATAGATCATGTGATCTCACACTTTTACCTAAACGTGGCTCTTGTTTTTAAAAAAACTTCCTTATATCCATTATGAACCTGCCTGTCTCTCTGTACACACACACACACACACACACACACACACACACACACACACACACACACACACACACACCAGGAGTTATAAGGTTAATGGGCATCCAGTCAATTAGCTAGTTAGTACCTTGGGTTCAATATCAGCACATGTGACAAAATAACCAGTTTCTCTCATTACATTTCAAACAGGACAGTGATAACAACAGCAGGCTACGGACAATGTTAAGTTTTAGATTTTAAATAGGCTGTATACATTTCAATGGGAGCAACAGGACAGTCAAATGTCGCTGATTTTACTACAGAGCAGGACGGATTGTAGGGCAGCAAACATGAAGCACCCCCAAAAATGGGCTAAAATCGTCCCTGCTTTCAACTGAGCCTGCTTTTGGGCCCACTCCACATACTGGCCTTACAGTCCTTTGACAGACATCTTAAAGACCTCATAGTACCATATCACCCAATTAGAGCACATAACTTTCAGACTGCTGGCTTACTTGTGGTTATTAGGATATTTAAAAGTAGTATGGAAAGCAGACCCTTCAGCCCCTTCAACATTAGGCTTAAGACTTTCTTTTTTGAAAAAGCTTATAGTTAAGGCTGGATCAGGTGAATCAGGTGAATCACTAAATTACGTCACCTCTACTTGCACATTGATGTGAAGAAATCTTTTAAAACGTATTATTCACAAATTGATTTAATATAAAGGCAATATGAGCTGAGTGTTACAGGCATGGCCCTTTAAGACTGTAGCCTCACGGGCAGTATAGTCCGTGCTGCAGGGAGAACGTGTGGGACTGCCCCCCCCACTGTGTGTGTGTGAGCGTGAGGGAAGGAGAAAAAGGAGAGTCGAAAATTACGAGTTGAAACCGAGCAGAAACAGGAGATAGAATATGATAACAACCACTGCAGCCAAAAAGAGTGCCTGACGAGCCCAGCTGTAAGTAAACCATTGCATTAATAATATAATTTACAGTATTGATATTGTATTCAGAGGTTTAAACAGTGTGTGTGTCTTTCAGAAAGACTAAGTTGCAGGCTGACAGGAAGTTGCAGAGAGTTTGCAGAAGTGAAAGCAGAGTCTAAGTTATTCTGAGGAGCAGGTTAGACAAGGCTATTTGAATTACTAGCTTATTCAAATTGTCTGTTATACTTTTATATTCTTTTACTAAGCTCTTAGTAGAAGTTCTTGATTAAAACATTTATTCAACATAGTACATGTAGTTTCAGTTAGGTTATTACACATAAGGATGAGCCTCTGGTCTGGTAAAAGGTCCGAAGTGCAACAGGTGAGATGAGAGAGCATTTGAGGACGACACACATACACACACACACACTCAGTTAAAGAGAACCATTTATAGGTGGAAGTTTAATCATGTTTTGCTTGGGGTTGCAAAAAGAGCAGTTTGTCGCAGAACTGCTGCTGAGGTGTCAAGATGACAAGAGAGCATCCAGCAGTGACAGGATGTACCTGCCATCAAGACGAAGACAACGTTCTTTTAAACTGTGTTAAAAGTCATTGTGGTTTTGATTTGACGTATGTATATATTCTGTCTGTGACGTATGAAGGGGCGTCATTAATTCAAACCCTGATGGTATAAAAATCTGTGTATGCTTTGATTAAGTCGAAGATCAATCCCTGTCTGCGTACAGACTGGTCTTCCCACGCGTGTATTCATTAAAATCAATTGTTTGACCAAGATCTTCTGGACCTGGTTGTTTGTACTCTCCTTCCTCAATTATGTGAACCTTAACAACAACATGGTGAATTATGGTTACTGTCGAGCTAAAATGGGTGGGGCTTCTCGTGCTGTGACTGCCGTCGCAGTGGAAGGCCCCCTAACTCAGGGAGTAATAAGGGGTTTCCCTTCAAGTTGTGAGGGTGTCAGTGGAAGTGCTCCACTGTCAGAAGCCAGCTTTGGAGCTTTCAAGATCCAGTTATGTTCAAATGTTTTCTGTTTATTCTTAACTTTTTTCACTTGTTACTGTTTTAAGAGGGGGTTGCCTGCTGCTATTGAGTTTATGCGCTGTGGTAACTTAATATATCTTTATGGGAAGTGAGTCAGTGAAAGTAATCTCTTTTAATGTTAACGGGGTTCTGAACGTGATTAAGATGAATAAGATACTGTCCAAACTAAGGAAGGAGAAGGCCCAGATTGCAGATTGCACTACTTCAGTAGACACACATGAACCAAGTAGATCACTTGAGATTGAAAAGAAAGGGTTTTAAATATGTATTCTCCTCTTCCGTTAAGTCCAAACACAAGACGGGTGTGGCTACACTTATCTCTGGTACACTTAACTATGAACATATCTAAGAACTCTGTGACGAGGAAGGCAGATTTGTTACAATAACAGAAAGGATAGAGGGGTCTGAAATCACAATTTTAAATGTTTATGCTCTCCCCGGGAGCGATTGGCTATTCTATAGGAATATGTTTGATTTAATGGTGGATTTTCAGGGGATAGTTGTCTTTGGGGGGGATTTTAACTTTAGACTTGACCCTAAACTAGACTCCTCCACCCCGACCAACTAGGTAACAGCACTTACTAGAAAAGTCAATTCCTATATGGTAGAGATGGGGATAATAGATGTATGGAGGGACCGCTAGGCATCTACCATAGATTTCACTCATTACTCTGGTTCATTTAAAGTGTATGCAAGGCTGGACTAGTTTTTCATGTTTAAAGTTTAAAGTAGGGTCAGGGACTGTGACATATTAACAAGAGATCTATCTGACCACAGTCTTATCTCTATCTTTGCAGGTGGCTAGGAAAAAACGTACCACATTGTTGAAATTTAACCTTAATGATCCTGCCATAGTTTCCAAATTAAAGGTAGACATTAAAGAATATCTAGATGTTAATGACACAGGGGAGGTATCTCCAACTATTCTTTGGGATACGCTCAAAGCGGTAATGAGAGGTAAATTAATTTCTATCGCCTCCCACTTAACCCTCTGGGGTCGCCGGGCGTGTCAAAATCCCATGACCAATTTAAGAGGACACAGCTACAAGATGCAGCGATTCAGAGTCTCTATTTCAGCTTGGGTCGAAAGCAGTGTTGGGGAGTAACGGAATACATGTACCGCCGTTACGTATTTAAAATACAAAATATGAGTAACTGTATTCCGTTACAGTTACCGTTTAAAAAGGTGGTATTCAGAATACAGTTACTTTGTTGAAATAAATGGATTACACTGCGGTACTTTCCTGTTTCATTTTGTCGCGGGTCAGGACTGTTTGGGTTTGTTTGACAGCTACGTTCTGTTGTTCCAGGCGGCAGCGCTACGGTTGCCATGGTTACAGGGCGACGCTCTCTCTCTCTCTGCGACTGTGTGTTTCCTGGGTGAGAGAGCGCCTTTTCGTTGTTGTTGTTGTTGTGCTAAGCTAACAGGCAGAATGCTACAAGCATAGCTCTAAAGAATGTAGCATCATGGGCAGTGTAGTCCGTGCTGCAGGGAGAATGGACTGCCATACACGTTATGGGTCTGTGAGCGCGAGGAGGGAGAGAGAAAAAGGGGAGTGGAAAGGTAGGAGTTGTCATCGAGGAAAAACGGGAGCTGGAAGCATGTAAATATAATAATAACCACTTCAGCCAAGAAGAGAGCCTGACGAGCCCAGTTGTAAGTAAGCTATTAAGACTCGACTGTACACCGTGTTTGTGTTTTCCTCCGAAAACAATAAGTTTCGTTGGAGCAGCCTTTCAACGCCTCTCTCTGTCTCTCGCAAGAAAAGTTGACCCACACAACAAAGTAAAGCTATTTTTCGGCTACGAGCCGACAGGGACCCCGCCGTATTAGTCAGAGGTCCCTTTACTACAGTTCGGAGTCGCGGACCTTCAGTAATAGTAATAAATCACACAGCAATAGTACATTCACGTTGTTGTAAAAAGCATGATAATATATTAAGTAATCCAAAGTATTCAGAATACGTTACTGTCATTGAGTAACGTAACGGAATACGTTACAGAATACATTTTGGGGCATGTATTCTGTATTCTGTAATGGAATACATTTTAAAAGTAACCTTCCCAACACTGGTCGAAAGTGTGGACTTCAAACTATATACCAGTTTTTGAATTGTGTCAATGGGCCACGTAAAACCAGAGTTAGGATAAAAACTACACACGATGTTTTTTTCTGAACAAAACAGTGGCGTTTACAGCGGGAAGAACAGTAAAATCGGCGTTTTCTACAGACTAGCAAACACTCTCCCTTTGCGAGTGAAAAAAGAAAGAGAAAAAAAAAACTTCCCTATTGGTGTTAGAGTTTACCATGTCAGCCAATCAAAAAAAAGTGATAAGGTAACATGTGACATTTGGTTGTTTAGGGAGAAGGGGAAGTTTTTAGGAGTGACACCCGCAACGGAAAGCGGGCGAGCGAAAGAGACATTAGTGATGTTTAGCGTGTTTGGAGGCTGTACTTAGTGTGTTGTGTAGGTATTGTTTTGTATTGTATGTCAGTTATACTGCTGAATTCATATTTGCTCTAAAAAAGCCGTCAAAGGCAGATTCCAGTGTAAACGCTGTTCCCACATGGAAAACTGGACTGATTTCTGTATAAGGTTCTGGGGAAGTTTGGCTTTCAAGACAAGTTTATTAGAGTAATCCAAGGTCTGTATGCTCAACCCTCAGCCTGTATTAAGGTGAATGGTGATCTCTCCAAGCCGCTTGCTCTAGAACGTGGCTGTAGGCAGGGTTGTGCAATCTCGCCACTTCTCTTTGATTTATTCATAGAAACATTAGTCCAAGCGATTAGACAAAATCATAACATTAGGGGTATTGCATTGTCAGGAGTTGAACATAAAGTGGTAATGTTTGCCAATGATGTACCGGTCTACCTGCGGGAGCCGGAGAGGTCTTTTAGTGAGTTAATGTCTACTTTAAGTGATTTGGGGAAGTTATCTGGTTATAAGGTCAATATTTCAAAAACACAGGTGATGACTTTAAATTATACAGCTTCTGCAGCTTTACGTAGGAAATTTAAAGTAAATTGGGATAATTACAAAATTAAGTACCTGGGAATATATTTGACTGCGGACCTCTTGGGGCTCTTTCAGGCAAACTACGAGCCAATATCTGCAAGTATAAAAGCTGATTTGCACAGATGGAATCTGGTCCCCTTTTTGAGTCTCAGCTCCCAGGTAACCACAATCAAGATGAACACGCTCCCCAGACTGCTTTATCTTTTTAGAAACTTGCCAATAGAAGTGAACGATTACCAATTTATTGAGTGGGACAAATGGATCTCCAGATTTATCTGGCAGGGCCGAAAGCCAAGGATTAAATATGCTACCCTCCAGCTCTCCAAGGAAAAGGGAGGATTGGGTCTCCCCTGCTTCAGGAATTACTATTATGGCACTCAGTCCAGCCTGTTGGACCGATTCCCCCTACAAGCTGTAATGGCAGGTAAGGGTCTAATGTGCCGGCTGGAAAAGCTGGGGAACCCCTGGTTAACCCACACCCTACAATTTTGGCAGAAGGTAATCAACATCTGTGGGATACACAAAATGCTAAAAATTTTCAGGTGGTTTGCTTTTGTAACGGAGCGAAGGTGATGTTTTTTTTCCACAGAGTTTTTAAAGGAGGGAAACCTTCCTCCAAACGGACAGAGCAGTGGAGCCGCCAAGGGAAAGCACACGAATTAAAAACTGTATAATTAAAATATAATTTATTATATTTAAATAGTTAAAAATGTAAAATGAATTAAAACAACCCTGGTCAGGGGACAACACAATAAAAATCAATAAAACACAACATTAAAAGTCCAGTGGCGTCCGCCACGGTATAAGAATTAAAAATCCAGTGAGGCGGTGCAGGAGGGAAACCCGGCGGCGTCCTCGCCTTCCTCTCCGCGTTCTGCGCCCTCGGTGCACTAAAGAAAGGGAGGCAGCGGGAGTCACTACTCTTTTAGGCAGCTTTCATTCACTAAAAGGGGACAAGTCAAAAGACTTACCCCGGGTGGGCAGAGCTCTTAACTCTGCCTGCCGCTTCTTTTTTTTTATTTTTTTTTTATTGAACTTTTAATTGCAAAGCAGGAAAACAGCAGTCACCAGCATATACATACACAGGACAAAGATGCATCTACATGTATAGCAGGACGTGGGAGGCAGAAAGAAAAAGCCAATAGTAATAAACAATGAAAAAGGTTAACAATCGTCCCTTTGTTGCCAGGCTAAATCCCGTAAGCCCGATTTCAACCTCTGAGCAGAGGGAGTGCCCAGATGGCCCAAAAAAGGGTCCCATATGCGATAGAAAAGGAAAGGTTTGTCCTTAAGTGCTGTAGAGAAGGCTTCCATTGGCACAATACATATCACAGACTGTAGCCACTGGTTGACAGATGGAGCCTTATCAGAAATCCACAGTACCATAATGCACTTTCGAGCGTAGTGTAGCAGTATGTGAAGGAGATCTTTGCTGCGAAAGCCGGCAGGTAGCTCATCATTTAGTCCTAACAAGCAAGTCCTTGGACCCAGATGCAGTCGGCAATTAAATATAGTACATAGCTTATCTATGAGTGATCTCCAAAACTGTAGAATAACAGGGCAGCTCCACAGACAATGAAAAAAGGAACCAACAGCAGACTGACATTTGTTACAGATGTTTCCAGGCAAAGCTGGAAACATCATGTGTCTCTTCTCAGGTGTAATATAAAGCCTATTTATAAGTTTAAACTGCCTTTCCCAAATAGAATTAGATGCCAAGGCTTTAAAAGGACGACAACACAACTCATCCCAAGCTTCAGCATCTATAGCGCCTACGTCTGATTCCCATTGGCCCTTGATTTTGTTAGAATTATCCATTCTAAGATCAGACAGAATGTTATAAATCTTTTTAGTGATACATTTTAGTTGGGTAGTTTTTACCATGAGTGATTCTATAGGAGAAAGACCAAACCCTCCATTAAAATCCTTCGATTTAGAAGTAATATAGTGCTTTACCTGAAAGCACTTCAAAAAATCCTTATTGGTCAGACCAAACTTGCTTTTCAGTTGATTAAAAGTAAGAAGAGAGTTCTCATGAACAAGATCACCCACTGTATTAATCCCTTTTTGAGACCAGTCCGCAAAACCAGCCCGAAGACCAGGTAAGAAGTCAGGGTTTTCATGAATAGGAGTAAGAAGGGAGAAACAATTATAATATCCTTCCAGGCGCCTGACTTTGCGCCAAATAACGAGCATATTCTTTAGCACCATATTATCTTGTGTTAGAACTGTGGCTTTACCTGAGGAAATATATAGCAGGTTCCGCAACGGATACCCTTTAAAGAAGTGGACTCAGCGCTGAGGTAAATGGAATCCGGATCGTCCATAAACCATTCTGTAAGAAATTTAAACTGTGCAGCCAAGAGGTATTGTGGGAAGGAGGGAGCGGCAAGACCACCTTTCTGAACCGGCAAACACAGAAAACTGTATCTCAGCCTAGGTCTTTTCTTACGCCATATAAAAGAAATAATTGAACCATTTAATTTTGACAAAACCTTTTTGACAGAGCAAGCGGTAACATCTGGAATAAATACAAGAGGCAAGGGAGGATATTCATCTTGACCAGATGAATACGACCTAAGAGAGACAGAGGGAGGCTGCACCACCTATCCAAATCGCGATTGATGGTCTGAATTAAAGGGGTGTAGTTCAGACTATACATTTCTTTTAGATTCGGTGAAATCTTTACCCCTAAATAAGTGAAACCGGAGGGAGACCAAGGAAAAGGCTGAGAAATGTTTGGATCAACCTCATTTAGAACAGAGAGGGGCATAGCCTCACTTTTAGAAAAATTGATCTTGTAGCCTGAGAAGGAGCCGTATTGGGAAATTAACGCAACTAATCTAGTAATTGAGTGAGCAGGAGAATTTAGAAAAATTAAGACGTCATCTGCATAAAGTGAAATCTTATGTTGAGAATTGTTCAAACAGAGTCCTTCAATAGCAGCATCCTTCCTAATGGCTGTGGCAAGGGGTTCCATAGCCAGGGAGAATAACAAAGGGCTCAGCGGACAGCCCTGCCGACTGCCACGTTCGATACTGAAATTGTCCGACCTATAACCATTGGTAATCACTGCCGAAAGAGGGGAAGTATAAAGGATCTGAATCCATTTAACGAAGTTGTCACCTAAACCAAATTCTTGAAGTGTGAAAAGAAGAAACGGCCATCCAGACGGTCAAAGGCCTTTTCAGCATCAAGTGAGATGACTAGAGCTTCAGGGTTAAACAAAGACGAGTGCTGAATAATGTTAAGTAGGCGCCTGATGCTATGTGTGGAATACCGCCCCCGTATAAAACCAGTTGGATCATTCTCAACGATCGAAGGTAGTATTGGCTCAAGGCGTACAGCCAGGACTTTAGCAAGTATCTTCAAATCAAGATTTAAAACAGATATAGGCCTATAGGAGGCGCATTCTTCAGGAGGTTTCCCCTTCTTCAAAATTAGCGAAATATTAGCCTCCATTAAGGAGGGGGGGAGAGTGCCTGCCTCAAAAGAGGGCAGAAGCATCTTATACAGTGGGGAAGTCAGAATCGTACTAAATTTCTTAAAAAATTCCCCCGTGAACCCGTCTGGACCCGGGGCTTTGTTATTTGTAAGCATCTGAATAACTTTCAAAATTTCACTTTGCGTTATAGGTTTACATAAATCATCCCTTTGGATTTCAGTAACTTTAGGTAAATTTAGTCCTAAGAAGAAGTGATGCATACCTTGTTCCAATGTTGATTTAAACTGGGAGGTATATAACTGCTTATAAAAAGTTTTAAAAGTATCATTAATAATTAAATATTTAGGTAAACCAGATGAGTCTCTAACACATGGGATATTACAACCAGAACCCTTATTATGAAGAAGATTGTCCAGATAGCGGTTAGGTTTATTAGCAAACTCATAACCTCTGCCTCATGAAGAAAAGAGATTTCTCAGCCTTTCTTGTCAATAGTGCCTCCAAAGCTGTTTTAACCACCTGAATTTCATTCCTTAATTGCTCTGAAGGTGATTCATTATGTTTATCTTGCAGTTCGTGCAATTCCATTTCTAATTTCCGTTGTTCCATCTGATTTTTCTGTTTCAGGCCTGCTGAATATGATATAATCAGTCCACGGGTGTAAGCCTTCAGGGTGTCCCAAAGCAGGCCTGGAGAAACTTCAGGGGTTGCATTAATCTTTAAAAAAATGTTCAAGCTGATCATTTAAAAATATTTCTTTTTTTTTTTTTTCTTCTTTTTTTTTGGCCTGTCCCGTTTGGCTCTTTTGCCATCAGAATTGTTGTCTAAAGGCAAACAAAGATGCCCAACAGATTTACTTTACCAAATTGACCATCCCAGCCTTGCCGTAATGGTCCATTTGATTCACCTTTTATTGTTTATTTTATTTTCACTTGCTGAATACGGGACAGACTTGACTGGGGGAAAGAAGGGGAGAAAGAAAGAGGGAAAGAGAAACAGCTGAGAAGAGGGACGGGGGAGAAGGGCAAAAAACAAAAACCAACAGAACGGGCAGAGAAAAAAAAATGCATATATCGATCACCTGGATCACCTGCTGAGAAAGAAAAAAGAAAACAAGCAGAAGAGAACAAGAGTAATAGTTTTACTGCCTTACTTTCAGTTAATGTATTTTGTTTTGCACTATGCATATTTTATATGCCATTAGGTCATTTATTGTGAAAATTCTCATGTAGGAACTATTGTACTGCATTTTGGTTCCACTGGTGCACCTGAGGGAGATGCACGCCCATGTTGATGTGTGAGCATGGCAAGTTGAAGCAAGAGAAGCCAATTTAATTCAGAGAAAGTTGTTTCTTAAAAGTATCTGTAAAGTGCTCATTTCTGCCTCAAAGCATGGGTCAGCCAGCGAGGTATGTTTGTATGTTATATAGATCATTTTATGTCTTTACTTCACTCGTCTTACTATCTCATTGGATTTTATGTTATGTTTTAGTTCGACGGTGGCGTAGTTTGTGATCAAGGTGAAGCTGTGACAACCCCAAGATCTTACAACTAACATTAAAGCCAACTTCATGCCATCAGTAAAAGAACTCTTTATTGACTTTAAGAAGAGGTAGAAGTGATAGTCGAACTCGGACCTCCATGATTCCCGGCCCCCTGGTGGCAACATCGTGCCAGTGCACCAAGGACCAAGCTGCTGCAAATGTTAATGGACACACAAGTTCACAGTTGCTTCTTCATAAAGATGTCCAGAAGCCAGACATTAAAGTTTATGTTTGGAAAGATGACACAAGGAAGGAGAAACAATAAGGAACTGTGTTAAGCCTGACAACAACAGCATCACAAGTTAGCAAGAAGGGAATTAATGCACCCAAGTTCACAATTCATTACTCAAGTCAAGTTAAAGGGAGATTTTGCATCAACAAATAAGTGCATTACAAGAAAAACAAAATGTCAGACACAAATGAGACAGAAATTGAAGCTCCCAGTGCAGAACAAGCTGCAAGGCAAGTGGATGAAACCTCTTTAGAGCAAACAGTGCAAATAGAGCAACGTAGAAGTGAAAGGTCTCGCATGCTCACAGAAAAAGGAAAAGAATTCCATAATCAAAGGTTACAAGGGTTGCAACGTCGCTTTGACAGTATTTATGACAGATGGAAAGCATTAATCAAGGTGGCAAAAAAATCTGTTATAAAAGGAGATCCACCTGACATTCTTGAAGGTCACATGAACGTTGTACAAAGAGAAGCAGCCGAGCTTAATGATATTTATGATGAATACAGAGCAATGGATGGACCACCTCATGATATGCATTCCAAGCTAGACAAATGCACATCAGTGACTACAGTAGTTTTGCAAAAGATCAAATGTCACATTAAAGGAGAAACTCAAGAGGAGATTGTATGGCCTGATGCAGGCTCTATATTTACATCCTCTAGCTCTGTTAGTGTCTCAGTTCATAGTCCATTTAAAGCCAATACAGTTCTTTCTAATGGTTCCTCCTCCAAAAGACAAGAAGCTGCAGCAGAGTATGAAGCCACAAAGGCTGTGCTTCAGATAATGACAGAACAAGAGAAGTACAGAGAAAGAATGCAAATGCTTGAAGAAGAAGACAAACGCATATCCGCAGAGCAAGCAGCTGCTGCAATGTCACAACGTCTCCTGGAGGAAAAGGAGGAAACTGAGCGCAAGTTACAAAGAGAAAGGGAGAAAGTGGCTGTGATAAAGAGACAACAAGAGGAAAGTGCTGCAAGGAGAAAGTCAGTTGAGGACTTAAGAAGAGAAATTGAAAGATTGGAAAATCTGAAAGGACTCAAGGCAGCACAGGCAAAACTACAAGTTTATGAGGAAGACTACGTTTCAGTAAAGCAAGAAAGAGTCACTCTAAACCCTGCAAACTTACAGGTAACAGAGTCCAAGAATACTGCTAATCAACCCTTACAACCACGAAGAGAGTTAAATGTCACTTATGAGAGCACAGGTGAGCTTGTAAAGGTTTTGGCAGAAGCTATGTCAGCTAATAGACTGCCTATTCCAGAGCCCTCGGTATTTAGTGGGGATCCACTTAAGTTTAAGCATTGGAAGGCGTCCTTTCAGACTCTAATAGAGAGAAAGAACATTCCCACTGCCGAAAAGATATTTTTTCTACAGAAGTATGTTGGTGGCTGTGTTAAGGAAGCCTTAGATGGCTATTTTCTGATTGGCTCTGAAGACTCATATGAGGCAGCATGGAATATGCTCAATGAACGTTATGGAGAGCCTTTTGTCATTGCTAAGGCCGTTGGAGACAAGTTACACACCTGGCCAAAGGTCACAGGAAAGGATAGTGCAGAGCTAAGAAAGTTTGTGGACTTTTTACAAAGCTGCCAATCTGCAATGACTAATAATGAGAATCTGAACATTCTCAATGATGGCATTGAGAATCAAAGACTTGCTGCTAAACTACCAGATTGGTTAAGTAACAGGTGGAACCGAAAGGCTACAGAGTACCAGCTGGAGCACAAAGGATTCCCACGTTTCAGTTACTTTGTAACATTCCTGTCAATGGAGGCAAGTATCGCATGTAATCCCATTACATCATACCAAGCCATAAGACAAAGTGACTTTGACCAACCAAAGACAAAACCTCAACCTACACCCATTCCTAAGAGACAAGATACAGTGAAAATCTTCACAACTAACTCTACTGAAAGAAGCATGGTCTCTTGTGTGTTTTGTAAAAGAGCAGGACACGGCTTACACAAGTGTCATAAGTTCACTGAGAAACCTGTCGCTGAGAGAGTCAAATTCATTCAAGGTGAAAAATTATGTTTTGGCTGTTTAAATAGTGGCCATCTCTCCAAGAACTGCAGCAACAAGATGACATGCAACACATGCTCAAAACGGCATCCTACATGCCTGCATGAAGAAAGACAAAGACAAGAGGCAAAGAAAGAACCACCTAAAGAGCAACAAGTAAGTGAACTGAAGGAAACCCAGCATCAGGTAACACAGTCACAAGACATAGTCAATGAGACCACATCTAATAGAGTGACTCATGAAAGTAAAAACACACAGACATCCGCAATAGTCCCCAGTCTACGTATCCACACAAAATGAGCCAAGTAAAGAAGTACTGATCTACGCTCTGCTGGACACACAGAGTGATTCTTCATTTATTCTTAATGAAGTAGCAAATAACTTGGACACAACCAAAACTCAAGTTAAGCTCAATCTATCTACAATGTCATCCAAGAAAACTACTGTACCATGCACAAAACTTGAAGCTCTGCAAATAAGAGGACTGTTTTCCAAGAAGAAACTCACTGTACCAGTTGTTTACACACGGGACTTTATACCCGCTAATCGTAGTCATATTCCTACTCCAGACACTGCAAGGGCATGGTCACATTTGGAGCATCTCACTGAACATATTGCACCCCCTTTGGACTGTGAAATAGGACTCCTTTTAGGGTACAACTGCACACAAGCCTTAATGCCCAGAGAGGTCGTATGTGGTGAAGAAAACCAGCCATACGCTCAGAGAACAGATTTGGGTTGGAGCATCATCAGCTACTGTGATTCATGTGATACGGGTAATGATGTAATTGGAGTAAGTCACCGCATCATTGTAAAACAAGTTATACCAAAGACTGAGTCACCCACAAAACTAAAGAATAAGGTTCATTACATCTGCAAGACACAAGTAAAGGAAGTAACATTTCCAGATGTAATCAAAGCACTTGAATCAGACTTTACAGAGAGAGCAGTGGAAGAGACAAGCATTTTGCAAGAAGATGTCCGCTTTATTACAAAGCTACAAGAAGGAATAAAGCAAAAGCTAGATGGACACTATGAAATGCCACTGCCTTTCAAGGGTGACAGGCCAGATCTTCCCAATAACATGCCAAGTGCAATGCAATGTTTAAGTAGTCTCGAACGCAGATTCAAAAGGGACCAAAGGTACTACACAGACTATGCAAATTTTATGGCGAACATGATAGCATGTGGTGACGCAGAGAAAGTGCCGGAGAAAGAACTGTAATACACCTGTTTGGTATATCCCCCACCATGGGGTATACCACCCTCAGAAGCCCGGCAAGATACGTGTAGTCTTTGACTGCTCTGCACAATATCAAGACACTTCGCTGAACATGCACCTGCTTACAGGGCCTGACCTCACAAACACTTTGGTGGGAGTGCTCTGTAGGTTCAGGAAGGGCTCCGTTGCTGTAATGTGTGACGTGGAACGCATGTTTCACCAGTTTCATGTAACACCTCAAGACCAGGACTACTTACGCTTCCTGTGGTGGGAGCATGGTGACCTAAGCGTTCCACCCTCAGTCTTTCGAATGAAGGTTCATCTCTTTGGCGCTGCTTCTTCTCCTGGCTGTGCCAACTTTGGGTTAAAACATCTAGCCACGCAAGGTGAGGGAAAGTTCACTCCAAACACTGTAAGGTTCATTCAAAGGAACTTTTATGTAGATGATGGACTTGTTAGTGTTATGTCAGAGTCAGAAGCCATAAAACTAGTCCAAGAGGCAAGAGAACTGTGTAGCACAGGTAAACTAAGATTACACAAGTTCATATCAAACAGTGAAAATGTGATAAAGTCATTGCCGAGAGAAGAGTGTGCAGAAAGTATTAAGGATTTAGATTTGGCACTTGGAGAGCCATTAATGGAAAGGGCTCTTGGTGTTCAGTGGTGCGTTTCTGCTGATGAATTTCAGTTCAGAATAACTGTAAAAGAGCACCCAATGACAAGAAGAGGAATTCTGCGCACAATAGCATCAGTGTATGACCCACTGGGATTTGTGGCACCGTTCATCCTAAGAGGAAAGCAAATCCTGCAACAGTTATGTCAAGAGAAAGTTGGATGGGACGAGCCACTCTCAAATGATCTCAGCACACAGTGGGAATCCTGGCTCCTAGATCTTCAAAACCTGTCAAAGGTGAAAGTTCAAAGACATGTCTTACCTGCAAACACAGACATTGCACAGTGTGAATTACACCATTTTTCAGACGCTAGTGTGACAGGCTACGGAGAGTGTAGTTATTTAAGAACAGTAACATCAACGGGTGATGTTCATTGTGCCCTAGTCCTGGGAAAGGCACGTGTAGCCCCAACCAAGGTCACTACTGTCCCTAGACTTGAATTAACGGCTGCAGTAGTTGCTGCAAGAACAAGTGCAATGTTAAGAAATGAACTGGAGATAAGTGATCTTGAAGAACACTTCTGGACAGATTCCAAGGTAGTGTTGGGATACGTGAATAATGATGCAAAGAGATTTCACGTGTTTGTGGCAAATAGGATTCAAAGGATACGGTCACTCACAGACCCACGGCAGTGGCATCATGTACCATCTGAAAGTAATCCTGCAGACCAGATCATACAATATTTCAAATAAGCATGGAACCACGCTCAGGTGACCAAAGCATAGCTGATATGTAGGGCTCCCAAACACTGCTCTACAACACCAGTGGCAAGTAAAATACACATAGAAAAACAAACGTCCTGCTTTGGTAACAATTAACAAAAAACTATTTACAAGAAACAGAACTGTCAAGAAACCAGAGAGTATGGAGGTCAGACAAAGGTCTCCAACGCCCAGCGGGGGGCGCAAGCAAACTTTCCAACTTGGACATAGAAAGATGCTGGACCAGAGTATGAGTCTTTTCTTAATCAGTAACGTGAAATAGCTGCCCGCCCACAGCTAAAACAAGGATTCGGATTATAAATGGCTAAATAAAATAGTCTATATGTATACAGTTATTATCTCCCGAAAAAAAAAAAAAGAAAACAAACAGAAAAAATAACAATAATAATAAACAGGGAAAAAAAAAAAGTAAAAAGAAAGGAGGAGACGAGGGATTGGCGAGGATGAGCACGGTCCCGCCCCTTGAGGCACGTTATCCAGGTAAGCTGAGACTGCTTCTGGAGTTCTAAAAGATTTCTCCTGGCCATTGATCTTGATCCTAAGGACAGCCGGGTACATCATGGCGAAGGGGACACCCATTAGCCTGAGGCGTTGTTTGACGTGGTAGAATCCCTGGCATTTCTTCAGAACAGCGGCGGAGAAGTCCTCGAATATCATAATAGGAATGCTGTTATGAAATAAGGACGGCTTCCTCCTAGCCGCTTGCATGATCTGTGCTTTATCCTGGAAGTTGTGGAGCTTTATGATGACTGCGCGGGGCCGCTGGGCACTGGAAGGGAGGCGTGCAAGCACCCGGTGGCAGCGATCAATTTTAACAGCGCCACCCTTGAAACTCACAGCCACCAACTCCGGTAACCACGTTTTGAAAAAAGACACAGGGTTGGTACCTTCACTGCCTTCGGGTAGCCCAATAACACGTATGTTACACCGTCGGCTCCTGTTCTCCAAGTCATCAATCTTATCCAAAGCGGCCTCCAGCTTAAGCTCCACTTCAGAAATCTTGGCGCCATATCCTGCTGTAACATCTTCCGGCGTTGATATACGCGCCTCTGCCTCCTTCATTTTAACATCCAATGCGGAGATGTTAGCTGCGCATGTTTCCAGTCTTTTCAGAACTGGGTCAATCTTCTTCTCAAAGGAGGCCTCCACAGCCTTCAGCACCTCCGCCGATATCCTCTCCACCAATTTGTCGGCGTCCATTTGGCCGAGAAGTGGGGACGACTGGGCCTCCGCCATTACCGCTGCAGCATGATCGCTGAGCGGAGGGTGATTTTCTCTGGATTTTCCCGGTTTTGACCCGAGGTTGAGCTTCTTCTGGGTACTTGGCATCGTACGAAGTTTAAAAGTCGAAATAAACAGAGACTTCAACCAAATAAGACATATATAAAGGCCTAAACAAATGCCAAGCTGCGGGAGCGGGCGAGAAACACAGCTACTCCGCCATTGACATCACGTGACCCCCTGCCCGCCACTTCTTTGTAACCGCCAATCGGCACCGGCCTGCCTCGCCACCTCTAATTTCCCGCAGACGCGTAATCTGGCCTCCTGTTGCTGCAGCAGTCGGACCGCTCGCTCCGCGTCCCTGGTCACTAGCGCTTTATCTTCCTCCCTCTAACGCCAAGCTCCACCAGTGTTATGTGTCACTGATTCTCTGATTGAAACGTTCTACACTACCATTCCCTGCAGGGTGGTAAGGTGTCGTGCGGCTTTTAGTTATACCATAGGTATCACAGAGTTGTTTCATTAATGCAGATTCGAAATTAGACCCACGGTCGGAGTGGAGTCAGCCTGGGCAACCGAACGGCTGTATCACATACTTCCACAAAGCCTTTACTGTAGTCTCTGCTGTTTGGTTTATTGTAGGGATAGCCCAAGCGAACCGTGTAAACAGATCAGTCACCACAAGTATGTTTTGATAAGTGTCAGTGGGCCGGCCTAAAGACAGAAAATCCATGCCTACAACCTCCAAAGGGTATGAGACTGAAATAGGGTGTAGTGGAGCCCTAGGTTCTACTCTCTCCTTCTGTAAACTACAGGGGACACAACCCAGATGAAACTGACGTACCTGCCCTTCCATGTTAACCCAGTAGAACCGCTGCCGTATCCGAGAGAGGGTTCGATCTACCCCCGCATGGGCAGCAGCCTCATGGATCTTCCGCCACACCTCATGGCATCTGGAACTAGGACACACAACATGATAACAAGTCTCCTGGGTATATTTGTCCAACACTTTACGGCACAGTATTCCGTCTTTAATAAAAAGTCTTTTTTGTTGCTGCAGGAGTCGTCGCACACCATGTGACAATGTCTGACGTTCTAACTTTGTGGGTGCGACCTGGGCTTCCAGAAGTTGCTTTACCATTTGAATATCCGGATCACGAGCATGTGCTTCTGCCCAGTCACTCCCCTCTACCTCACAGGTCAATTCAATGGCTGCTGAAGTGACTCCACGCTCTGATCCAGCCCCCTCCAGGTGCTCTGCTGGGACAGTGGGAAATCGAGAAAGGGCATCAGCATTAATATTGCTCTTACCCGAACGATACTTGATCTCGTAGTCGAAAGAGGCCAGCTGGGCAACCCAACGTTGTTCTACTGCGCCCAAGCGAGCAGTCTGTAAATGGGTCACAGGGTTATTATCAGTATACACAACGAATCGTGCACCAGTCAGATAGTCTTTAAACTTTTCGGTAACTGCCCTCTTAAGGGCTAACAGCGCCAACTTGAAGGAACTATAGTTGGCGTCATTCCGTTCCGTGTGGTGTAAGCTTCTGCTGGCGTACGCTATTACCCTTTCTTGGCCTTCTTGAACCTGGGCCAAAACAGCTCCCAGCCCACGACCACTGGCGTCAGTATACACAATAAAGGGAAGAGAGTAATCTGCGTATGCTAAAACAGGTGCTTGCGTTAAAGCTGCTTTGAGTGCCTCAAATGCTGTTTGACATTCTGGGGACCACTGCACTTTGCGACGGTCTGTTTTCTTGTTCACAGGGACCCCTGTCAATATTGCATTTAAAGGGCGTGCAAAGCCGGACACAAAATGTCTGTAGTAGCCAGCCAGGCCCAAAAAGGATCTGGCTTGTCTGATGGTTTCAGGGACCGGCCAATCCATCACTGCAGAAATCTTATCAGGGTCTGGTCTTACACCACACTTATCCACTACATGCCCCAGAAATTTCACCTCCTGTTGCAGGAACTTGCACTTGTTCGGCTGTAACTTCAACCCATGACGCCACAGCCTCTGAAACACTTCATCTAGATGCTGTAAATGAGACGAAAAGTCAGGTGAATAAATGATAATGTCATCTAAGTACACCAATAAAGACTCTGCAATCTGTCCACTCAAACAGTGCTGCATCAGCCGTTGAAATGTAGCAGGTGCATTGCACAGACCAAACGGCATCCGCTCGAACTCAAACAACCCGACTGGGGTAGTAAAAGCAGTCTTTTCTCTGTCCGTCGGGTCCATTTGGACCTGCCAGTATCCACTGGCTAAGTCCAGGGTGGAAAACCACTGCGCTCGAGTAAGGCTTGTCAATGTCTCTTCTATTCGTGGCAGGGGGAAAGCATCTTTATGCGTCACCGCATTCAATTTTCTGTAGTCCACACAGAACCTCCAGGTGCCATCTTTTTTTCTCACCAAAACAATGGGTGAAGCCCACGGGCTACAGCTTTCCCGGATAACTCCCTTTTCCATCATATCTGCCAAGAGACTCCTCATTTCTTTACACATTGCAGGGGGCAAAGGACGATACCTCTCTCTAATGGGAGCTGGATCACCTGTGGGGATACAATGATGCCCCGGGTCAGTCCTCCCAAAATCTTTGTCATCTTTAGAGAACACCTTCTCCCATTTAAGCAATAAAGCACGTAGCTCGCCCTGTTGCAGTTCAGACAGATCAGGTCTTTCAATCAGTTTACTCATCTCCTCAGGTAATCTCTCCTCCTCCGTGGGGGCGCCACTGTCGACCAGAGCCACCTCCACCACACCATCCGTCCCAAGGGACAGGCTCAGGTCCTGTGAGCCATGTACGTTGGCCTCATCCACGCTGGATAGCTTTCCCAGTTTCTGTTAGCGACCTATAAAAAGAGGATAGGGGTGCGGGTTACAAATCCTCACTGGCACTCTCCCGGCCCTTACCATGACAAGGGTTCTCGCCACCCCCACATCAGGGGTTTCAGGCAGTGCCTCCACCAGGGCACAATAATCCGTTCCTTGCGGACCCGTCTGAGCCCGGCCCCACACCATTATTTCACTCCTTGGGGGAACTTTAATTTTGCCTCGGCCAGCTAACCGTACATACCCCACCATTCCGTCCTCCACTGTACTTGCTTCTATCCGTCTGCATGTTGCGAAGGCAGTCCTCCAGGCCTGTTGATTCGTTAATTGCTGTGGGACAGGAGCAGTCTTTTCCGGCCACTTAAATACATTCCAACAGGCAGTCACAACATTCATACCAACAATCAGTGGGTGCGTGCAATGGTCATCTTTTACCACCACAGCCCCGCGTCCAGGAGCCTTAACACCTTCTATTTCCATGTCCAGGACAGCATAGGTGGTATAGGGAATTCCCAGACCATTGGCGGCTCTCAGCTTAAAGGCGGTTGGAGTTTTCTCAAGCCTAGCCTGGGAAAAATGCTCATTAAACAAACTCTCCTGTATCAAAGTCACTTGTGATCCTGTATCTAACAAGCCTTGAAGCTCCACCCCCTCGATCACTATCTTCACTGTTGGACACTGCCCAAGAAATGTTTCTGTGGCCCTTAATTCCTTAGGTGAACCAAAAGCCCCCGCCCCTCGGACCTCAGCAGCAGGGTCATCTAGTTTAAACTTGGCTGAGAAGACATGGAGGTCTGGCAAAACCTAGGTATATGTCCTGCTAGTTTACAACTCCGACAGATAGGCCGACCTTGTGCATCCCAGCTAGCATTTGATTGTCGCGATCTTCTCCTAAACTGAGGTGCAGGCGGAAGAGTAGCTACAGCTGGCTGAGTGGAGCCTCTAATTTCCCTTACTAGCTCTTGTGCCAATCCCTTCATTTGTGCCTTGACATCCTCCAGTATCTCCTGCTTTAACACCTGTCTCCAATCTTCTTTCTGTTCAACCTTAAAAGGAGCATGAGACTTATTTACAGACAGGCAGGTTACCTCAGACTGGGGCTGTACATGTTCTGAGTCTAGGAGCAGTGCCTCCTGGCGTATGGCAGCAAAATCTTGATCTGGGTTACGCCGCACATAGGCCTTCAGTGCCTGACTTACAGGGCCCTCCCGCAATCCTAGCAACAATTGATATCGCAGGGCTGCATCAGAGGGGACATTATCTGGATCATGCTTTTGCAACCTACAGTATAATTCTCTCAACCGCAAAATAAATGAAGATACGGTTTCACTTGGGTTCTGAGTGCAACTAAAAAACTGTGACCTAAGAACTGGGGTGGGGACACGATCACCATATAAAGAGTCTAAAAAAAGAAAAGTTTTTTGTACTTGGTCTCTTTCACTGGTTTCAAGAACACTGACCTGACGTTTAGCCTCACCTGCTAGCACTCCCAACACAATAGCAACTTTACTCACTTCAGGCAAATCCTGCGATCCCAGCAGCCCCCACATCTGCTCCTTCCACTCCTGATATTGCACATTCTGATCAGGTCCTTTAAATTTTGGCAGCCACGGGGCTCCGGGATATACATCATCTTTGCTATTCCCCTGACTAACCCAACTGCTCTTGACTCCGTATCCTATGTCAACAACGCCAATTATGTAACGGAGCGAAGGTGATGTTTTTTTTTTCACAGTTAGATTCACATTGCATTTCTCCTGGACAAGAAAACTGTCAAGGTTTTGAACTAGATGTCCCTTTTGAGGACTGGGTTAAATTTATTCCTGAAAAGGTTGAATACAATGACAAGTTTTCTCCTACCCAAAAACGGGAATACACAATTTTGAAGCCTGGCACTTGGACTCATATCATCAACGATCTTATATGGAAGAAGATCAAAAATTCAGTTCAGGTCAGTTCATTTTTATTTCAAACATTTCAAACATGTGCCTTCACAATCATTACAAAATATCATTCCATTATTTGTTTGAAAAGGAGTAGGCTGAAGTATTTACTTATTTGTCCCTACCCCCTCAAGTTTTACCTCTCATTCATTTAATTTTTTTTTGTCTTAAATTAAACAAACAACATATGAAACATATGAAGTAAAACAAAACATAACATACATAAATCAAAACAAGAAATTAGCAAGCCCCACCACAGTATAGTTTCTTTCATATGAAAAATACAGAATGTGTATATTTGCAGATAGACAAGTTATGGAAAAACAAACAAACAAACAAAAACAAAAAACAAAAACAAAAAAACAAAAAAGAACCACAACACCATTACCAGCAACATTACCGTCCTGGGTTAACCCCGTTTTCTTCATTCTTATACTTATTTAAAATTAGGTTTTTATATTTTACTTTAAACTGTTTTATGTTTTGACTGTCTTTTATTTCTTCTGTTAGACTGTTCCATAATTTAACTCCTGCAATTGAGATAGACATAGTTCTTAAAGTTGTTCTAGCACTTTGTATTTTTAAATTCCATCTCCCTCTTAAGTTATACCCACCTTCTCTTTCTATGAACAATTTACAGATTTCTTTGGGAAGCAGTTTATTTCTTACTTTATACATTATCTGCGCTGTTTTAAGCTTCACCAAGTCTTGGAATTTGATAGCTTGCATTTTGACAAAGAGTGCATTTGTATGGTCCCTGTACCCTACATTATTTATTAATCTAATGGCCCTTTTCTGTATTATAGTTATTGTTTGTGTGTTACTTTTGTATGCGTTTCCCCAGACCTCTACACAGTAGCTCATATATGGCAGTAGTAAAGCACAGTATAAAATGTGCAGTGCTTTCTGATCCAACATATGCTTTGCTTTCCCCAGGACGGCAATGCCCCGTGCCAATTTCCCCCGAACATAAGTAATGTGTGGCTTCCAACAGAGCTTGTGGTCAATGATCACCCCAAGAAATTTTATTTCATTTACTCTTTCTAAATATACATTGTCAACACATATTTCTACTTCGATGTTTTTCTTTGGGTTTCCAAACAACATAAATTTGGTTTTATCTAGATTCAATGATAATTTATTCATATCAAACCACTTCTTTAATATCGTTAATTCCTGTGTGATCATTTCCAAAACCTGTGGCAACTCCACACCTGAACACAGTATATTTGTGTCATCTGCAAATATTACAAACTTTAAAATCTCCGATACTCTGCAGATATCATTTAAGTACATAATAAACATTTTTGGACCCAATACTGAACCTTGAGGTACTCCACAAGCTATATCCATCAAATTAGATTTATATTCATTTATTTGTACATATTGTTGCCTATTCCCTACATAGCTTTTTAACCATTCCAAAACCAAAAATGCATGTACACTTGTGTTCCGAAGAGCAAAGTTCCATCCAGCTGTCACCAATAATTATCTGGACATTAGAGGCGACTGTAAGGAGTGTCATGGCCAGTTAGAAATGTCATGTGACAGACAGCCAGCAATTAATAGTCCAATGGTGCTCCAGTGTTTCATGAGAAATACAGATCTCTCCCTGCTGGCTACTCCAAGCGGTTCATGTCTGGAAACCTGCGTGAACAGATCGCTGAAGAGCTGTGTGAGGGCAGAATGGAACCAGCTGTATGGAGGTCAGCGAGGGCAGCAGATCTGATGGATGTTGGAGATCCTGAGCCAAGCCACCTTACAAATTTGGCCACTTTGCGAAAACCCAAATAAGACAAAAGACTTGGAATTAGGAGATAAAGACCCCATTGCATCTCTGCAATTGTTAAAATATAGTGTTCCTCACAGTGGTAGCATCCGAGATATTGGACTGGACAGGTTTTTCTGTCACTACTGGAGTCAAACTCAGATGCATGTTTACAAGACATTGTCAAAAAAATCTCCCCCAACTGTGTTTTGATGCAACCGTTGTGAAAAGACTGCTGAGACCAAATGGCAAATCTGGCCATATCTTCCAGATTTGGCATTCTAACAGAAAACAATTGCCCCAGTGTCCCAGTGGTGCAAATGCTGTCAGAGAAACATGATGTTAATGCCATCGCAAACTGGTTGACAGAATGGATTTGTGCAGGTGCACCTGTGCCAAAGGAAGCTGTGAGTGACTTTTCTCTGGCAATTCTGGGAGCTCTGGTCAAGGCTTTCACTCCTCATCCTGATCTGAAGTCCTACCTTAATGAATGCTTTCATGTCCTTCTTGGAACCCAGTCTGCCAAACTCCCCCCTTGTTTTATCAGGGTTGATGTTGCGCACTGCATCAAGATGATATGCCAGTGGGACTGCCTGAAGAAGAAAACACATCGTGTTAAAGATTTCTTTGTCAGGTCATTAGCAAAACTTCTTCAGCCTCAATGCTTGGACCATGCAAAACAGCTCCTACATGCTATCACTGTTGTGGCCCTCAGTGAGGCAGAAGGTGATGACAGTTCTGGAGCCCCTCTTCCTTCAGAAAGGTGCAAGAAATACTTGAAAGCCCAAATTGCTCAAGACTCCATCATCATTCCAGATGAACAGACAGAGGAAAGTGAGAGAGTGGATTCAGTTGATGAGATCCAGACTGACCTACGACAGTGGGTAACAGAAATATGTGAGGAGAGCAGGTCACCTGCTGCAGAAAACAGGGATAGAGATAATATTCACTTTCTCCCTGAGATCATTCCTCATATAATAAGACTGGCAAGTTACTTGCCACTCTGGACAGGAATAATGGTCCCTCTCTTCCAAAGCACCAGCATCACAGCAAGTTCAGCCACTGTTGAAGCTGAGTTCAAAAACATAAAACATGGCCTTTTCAAACATGAAAACTTGCCTGTTTGAGTCGATCGCTTCATTGCTCGTCATCTTTCTTTCATTGAGGGAAATATGCAGATTTGTTCTGTAAAAGAAAAGGTCAAAGATGAGGCAACAGTGGGATCACTGAAAGTCACAGATGCCAATTCAGGATCCATGACGACTCATAGTGCAGAAGACAAAATAAGAATGGATGCTCATCCGTTTGTGGGATCTGATGCTGCCACAAACATTCCCCAGGCTGATGAAGATGCAGTTGAGAACTGGAGGGGCCTAGCTGTTCCACCCAAAAAAAGGAAGAGGACTTCTTACCTCTCTTCATGTGCCGAATTGCTCCATGCAGATGAATCTTTTGGGGCCAAAAGAGTGAAGGTTATTATTAAAACCTAAAAATGGAAACCTTCATCAGCCTATTAGATTAGGGGAATCAATAATCTCTGTGCTCAATACCTGTGCATTTGATGCATTTCTCCTGCCATCTCTGTCCTCAAAGAGTCTGGTATGGCTCATCTTGGCACTGCTGTGGAAGCAGGACGTGGCCTACCTGAGTCTACCTGCCTCAGGCCACTCTCCAATCCATCTCTGTGTCCATCAGAAGTCCAAACAGAAGACATCAACACAGGAAATGAGCTCAAATTCAAATTCAAATTTTATTTGTCACACACACAACCATACACAGTATGACATGAGGTGAAATGCTTGTAGCTGTGCAATGCCCGACCATTAAATGACAGTAGTTTTACAGTACTTACAATTTACAGGTTATACAAAATTTACAGATTTAACTTAGAAATTTACAGTAAAAAAATGTGCAAATAGCAGAAAGAGATTATAAATTATAGGAAGTGTGCATGAAGAAAAACCAGAGTGCGTGTGGTGATGTAATGTGTGTGGGAGAGTCCAGTCTTATAGTGACGTGTGTGGGAGAGTCCAGTCCTACACCTGGTTCAGGGCTCGAATAGCCTGGGGGAAGAAGCTCCTCCTCATTCTCTCTGTTTTGGGCTTAAGGGAGCGGAAGCGCTTCCCAGACCTCAACAGTGAGAAGAGTCCATTGTTGGGATGGGAGAGGTCCATCATAATCTTCCTACCTTTGGTTTTGCACCGCTTGGTGTAGATGGACAGCAGGTCAGGGAGCTTTGATTGAATGATGCGTTCTGCCGAGCGCACCACCCTTTGCAGATCTCGTCTGTCCTGCTTGGTGCTGTTCCCAAACCAGGTGCAGATGTTTGCCGTCAGGACGCTCTCGATGGTGCAGGAGTAGAAGTTCTTGAGCACCTTCAGTGGCAGATGGAAGTCTCTAAGTCTTCTGAGGAAGAAGAGACGCTGACGGGCTTTCTTAACCAGGGTGTTGATGTGGCAGGACCATGACAGGTCCTGAGTGATGTGGACACCCAGGTATCGGAAACTGTCCACTCTCTCCACTGGCGTGCCACTGATGATGAGGGGTTTGTAATTCCTCGCCTGCTTTGTAGTGAAGTCCACGATCAGCTCCTTAGTCTTGCTGATGTTTAGGAGGAGGTTATTTTCCTGGCACCAGGTCTCCAGGTTCCTAATCTCCTCCAGGTAGGCCGTCTCGATGTTGTCGGAGATCAGGCCCACAACAGCAGTGTCGTCAGCAAACTTGACAATGGAGGTGGTGTCTGATGTGGCTACACAGTCATAAGTGTACAGTGAGTACAGCAGGGGGCTTAAAACACAGCCCTGAGGCACTCCAGTGCTGAGTGAGATGGAGGGGGAGACTTGTTTTCCCACCCTCACTGATTGGGGTCTGTCTGTGATGAAGTTGAGGATCCACTGACACAGTGATGAGCTGAGTCCTAGATCCTTCAACTTGGTGCTTAGAGGGAATTATTGTGTTGAATGCTGAACTGTAGTCCACGAACAGCATCCTAACATAATTCCCTCTGCCAGTGTCCAGGTGACTCAGGGATGTGTGGAGCAGGTGAGATATGGCATCGTCTGTGGAACGATTAGTCCGGTAAGCAAACTGAAGTGAGTCGATGGTAGCAGGAAGTGAAGAAGTGATGTGATCTCTCATCAGCCTTTCAAAACACTTCATCACAATTGAAGTCAGTGCTACTGGACGGTAGTCATTGTGGCAAGCAGGCTGTTGTTTCTTTGGAACAGGGACAATAATGGACCGTTTGAAGCACGTGGGAACCACAGCTTGGGCCAGGGAGAGGTTGAAGATCTCCGTGAACACCGGTGCTAGTTGATCAGCGCAGGCTCTAAGGACCCGGCCAGGGATTGCATCTGGTCCTGCTGCCTTCCTGGTGTTCACCCTCCTGAAGGTGTTCCTCACGGCATGCTCTGTGATGATGAATGCATTGTCTTCACTGGTGCACTCAGAGCACGTGCAGCGCCGTTTGTTGTTTTAATTGCTGCGGCGTCGAAGCGAGCGTAAAACTTGTTCAGCTCATCATCCAGTGAAGAGTCGGGATTCATCATTGAAGAAGCTGGTCGTTTATAGTCCGTTATTGTCCGCAGTCCTTTCGACAGGCTCCTGGAGTCGCACTATGAGCTGTGACTCTAGTTTTCCCCGTATCTCCACTTGGCCTTTCTGACCGCGCTGCGCACGTTGTAAGACGCAGCCTTGTATAGGTCCATATTACCGGAAACGAGCCCTTCATTGTAGGCAGCGGTGCGTGATCTCAGAGCGTCGCGGATGTTTTTATTCACCCACGGCTTCTGGTTGGGAAACGTTCGGATGATAGTTCTTTCTGCTGTGTCGTCCGCTAGTTTCCCGATAAATCCCACAACCGCTTCCGTAAACATGTTGATGTCATCAGAGCTGCGCCGAAACATGTCACAGTCTGCGTCATCCAGTGCGTCCTGCAGCGCGGCCACCGATTGGTCCGTCCAGCGAGCGACCTCCCTCCTGATTGGTGGTTGCTGCTTTAGCCTTTGTTTGTAAGCAGGCATGAGGAGGATGGCGGCATGGTCCTATTTTCCAAATGCCGGCAGGGGCTGAGCCTTGTAACAGTTCTTGAACGGGGTGTAGCAGTGGTCTAATGTCCTCGTGCCCCGGGTGGGGCAGTTGATGTGCTGGTGAAGGTTGTGAAATGTCCGTTTGAGATTCACTCTGTTAAAATCTTCCATAACAATGAGTGCGGCAGCTTGGTGAAGTGTTTGTTGATGTGTGAGAGCCTCATGTAGCTCACATAAGGCAGTGTCCGAGTCCGCGTGGGGCGGAATGTAAACAGTGCAGGCAACGACCGCAGTGAATTCCCGAGGGAGATAGAAAGGGCGACACTTAACGATCAAAAGTTCCAGATTGGGCGAGCAAGAGCGTGTGAGTGGGGAGATGTTTGTGCTGTTGCACCATCTGTTGTTCACCATCAAACACACTCCACCACCTCTTTTCTTCCCCGACTCCATTGTCCTGTCCATGCGGTAAACCGAAAAGAACCCCGCCGGCTGCACGGCGTGGTCTGGTATCGCTGGGCTCAGCCAAGTCTCGGTGAAGCAGAGGAGGTTGCAGTCCCGAATGTCTCTCTGGAACTTACACTCAACAAAAATATAAACGCAACACCTTTGTTACTGCTCCCATTCCCCATGGGATGGACGTAGAGACCTAAAATTCATTCCAGATACACAATATAACCATCCCTCCCAAACAGTGGTCACAAATCAGTCCAAATGTGTGGTAGTGGGCACATCTGCTATATTGAGATAATCCATCCCACCTCATCAGGATGCTGATCTGACATCATGAGTAGTGCACAGGTGTACCTCAGACTGCCCACAACAAAAGGCCACCCTGGAATGTGCAGTTTTTTGTGCTATTGGGGGTCTGGGGACCCAGAACAGTATCTGGTGTGACCACCATTTGCCTCATGCAGTGCAACACATCGTCGCATGGAGTCTATCAGATTGTCAATTGTGGCCTGTGGAATGTTGGTCCACTCCACTTCAATGGCTGTGCGAGGTTGTTGGATATCCGTGGGAACTGGTACACGCTGTCGTATACGCCGGTCAAGCACATCCCGAACATGCTCAATGGGTGACATGTCCGGTGAGTATGCTGGCCATGCAAGAACTGGGACATTCTCAGCTGCCATCTGCCCTGAACAATGTGAACCATGATTCATCCGTGAAGCGCACACCTCTCCAACGTGCCAGACGCCATCGAATGTGAGCATTTGCCCACACAAGTCTGTTACGGCGACGAGCTGGAGTCAGGTCAAGACCCCGATGAGGACGACGGGCATGCAGTTGAGCGTCCCTGAGACGGTTTCTGACAGTTTTTGCAGAAATTGTTTGGTTGTGCAAACCAATTGTTCCAGCAGCTGTCTGGGTGGCTGGTCTCAGACGATCTTGGAGGTGAACCTGCTGGATGTGGAGGTCCTGGGCTGGTGTGGTTACACGAGGTCTGCGGTTGTGAGGCCGGTTGGATGTGCTGCCATATTCTCTGAAACGCCTGTGGAGACGGCTTATGATTGAGAAATGAACATTCAATGCACGGGCGACAGATCTGGTTGACATTCCTGCTGTCAGCATGCCAATTGCACGCTCCCTCATTGCTTGTGGCATCTGTGGCATTTTGCTGTGAACCAAAACTGCACATTCCAGGGTGGCCTTTTGTTGTGGGCAGTCTGAGGTACACCTGTGCATGTGACAAAGTGGCTAGGACAGAATTCATTTGCCATTTGTCACTTGCGTATATTGTTATTCTGTGTTCTGTTATTTTACAGTCAGCCATAATGCTTTAATTTAGACAGTGCTGGTGTAACTTCTCTTAACACACAATATCCCGGGTTTTGTTTGTGGTAGCAGTAGTTACATTCTTTACATCCATGCATGTGTTTTAAAGCAAACACTACTAACCATCAGATCATCTGAATTTTCTTCTGTTTACAGGCACATGTCTAGTAAATTATGTTTCTTTATGTTGCTTTGGTTATACTTACCATGGTGTCCATGTTGTGCATTCAGGTCCTGTATGTGAGACGGGTGTATGGGAAGGGCCGCCCACTACTTCCTGTTTATATAGGGTCATGAGGTCAATGATTGGATCACTGGGTGTAACCAAATGGAGGGTTTTCATTTTGTATAGTATTGTTTGTTTTCTTTAAAGTAGCCTTTTGAGTTATATTGTATGCAGTGTTTTACTTTACAAACCATTTAGTTGAGTAAATGAGTTTGTCAGTTTCATGCATGACTTTATTCCTGTTCTTTGTTTAGAATTGTATTATTTGGTTTGACCTATTTTGTTCAATGGTAGGGACTAACGAGGTCAGGTGTGGGCAAAGTCTTGTATAAAGCCAGTGGGATTTTTGCATGCCTGATTGATTGTTTTATGGTAAAAGGGAGATGCTAGCAATAAAGTATGCTTAAAAAGAACTTCAATTGTCTGCTAATGCTATTTACTTATCACCTTCCTTGCTGCTTAAGTTATGCTACATCACAGTGCACTACTCATGATGTCAGATCAGCATCCTGATGTGGCACACCTGTGAGGTGGGATGGATTATCTCAATATGGCAGATGTGCCCACTACCACACATTTGGACTGATTTGTGACCACTGTTTGGGAGGGATGGTTATATTGTGTATCTGGAATGAATTTTAGGTCTCTACGTCCATCCCATGGGGAATGGGAGCAGTAACAAAGGTGTTGCGTTTATATTTTTGTTGAGTGTAGTAAGGTATCCTTGTCAAATAGGTCTGCAACTTTACACAGGCCTCTGTCGGCCCACATTTTAAAGCCCAAATCTTTCCAACCGGGTTTAAAGGCCCTATTGCCCCAGATAGATGAGAATTGGGATAGTGCTGGCATTTCATTTTTAAATTTGAGTGCGTCGAACCACACACGAATGGTATTTTTAACAAAGAGGTTTGATGTATCTTTCATCAGATCTTTATACTTTGCAGAGTACAAGTACATGCTGAGTGGTAAGGGGGTAAATTTACCCAGGGTAGGGTTGTTGTTGAAAACCAGCATGAGGCCGCGGAGAGCTGGGCAGCCCAGTAGTACCATTTGAGGTTTGGAACACAAAGACCTCCCCTATCATACGGAAGATATAGTAACGAAAGACGCAGTCTGGCTTGTCTGTTATTCCAAATGAATTTAATGAATATTGTTTTTGCCTTTGTGAAGAAGTCATCTGGAGGGCTGAGAGGAATGACTTGGAAGAGATATAGAAATTTTGGAAGGACGTTCATTTTGAGAATATTTACTTGTCCAATCAATGAGATTGGCAACATAGACCATCGATTGATTAAGTCAACAACAGAGTTGATAATAGGAGAGTAATTTGCTTGTACCAAATCGTTAATTTTTGGAGTGATTTTTATACCTAGATAGGTAAGACTGTCTCTGGCAATTTGGAACATTGTTTGAATAGGTGGTTTAGTTCTTTCAGAATGATTAAAGAAGAGGATGGCCGATTTGGATTCATTAATTTTATAACCGAAGATCTTGCCAAAGGAGTTAATTGTTTTAAGTAGCTGGGGAATTGAGCTCTTTAGCTTAGATAGCATTAAGATAATATCATCCGCGAATAATCCAATTTTTGACTCAATATTATTTGTTCTAATACCAGAGATATTTTGATTGTTCCTTATCACAATAGCCAATGGTTCTATTGCTAGGACGAAGAGCAGAGGCGAAAGGGGACAGCCTTGACGTGTACCTCTACCTAGATAGAATGGTCTAGATATGATGTTGTTAGTTCTAACTGAGGCTATAGGTTTATTATATAATATTTTGACCCAGGTCATGAAGTAACTGCCAAAGCCGAATTGAGACAGTGCCTTATAGAGATAGTTATGTTCGATCCTATCAAAAGCTTTTTCTGCGTCTAAGGAAAGCAAAGCCATGTCTAGTTGTTCTGAGTTTGAGTATAGTACATTCAGTACTCTGCGGATACCATGCTGCGTTTGTCGGCCTTTTACAAAACCATTCTGGTCAGTATCAACGAGAAGATGAAGGTACCGTTCAAGTCTGTTTGCCAGTACTTTGCTTATTATCTTGGCATCAGAGTTTATTAATGAGATTGGTCTATAAGATTCACATTTTGTAGGCGGTTTCCCAGGCTTAGGGAATACCGTTATGAGTGCATTACGCAAGGAAGGGGAAAGCTCTTTTAGGTCATAACTTTCCACCAGCATGTCGTACAAAGGGGATATTAATTTGTCTTTAAATATTTTGAAAAGGTCTAGTGGAATTCCATCTGGGCCGGGAGTTTTTCCCATTTTTAATTTATCAATTGCGATCGACAGTTCATTCATAGATAACTGAGAGTCTAATTCACATCGAGCTTCTTCAAGGAGTGAAGGGGTATTTATTGAGTCAAAGAAGGATTCTAGTGATTCTCGAGTCGTATCTCCTGTTGAGGTATATAGTTGTGAGTAATAGAGTTCAAAGAGTTCATTTATTCTATGAGGATCTGTGGTGTTTTCGTCTGCAGTTCTAATTTCATTTATTGTTTGTTCGTTCAGTAGCGTTTTTATGCACCATGCTAAAAGTTTTCCTGCCTTCTCCCCCTGATCATAGTAGGTCTGTCTCAGTCTAAATAGTCCTGCTGAGGCTTTCTCAGTAGTTAATTTATCATATTTTGCTTTTAATCTTAAAAGTTTTTGTTGGTTTTCTTTAGAGTCATTCAGGTTTATCTCAAGTTCCATTTCTTTTATTTGATCTTTGAGGTCCAACATCTCAGTATAATTTTTATTTGCTTTGCTTTTGGTGTAGCTTATCATCTGCCCACGAATAAACACCTTAAAGGCTTCCCATCTTACTGAGGCTGTGGTTTCGGATTTATTAAAGTAAAAATAGTCATCAATATTTTTACCTACATATTCCAAAAAATTTTGATTGTGCAGCCAGTGTGGTTTTAAACGCCAAATAGGGTTACGTCTAAAAGCTGTTGTAACTGAAAAGTTAAGCCTAGTTAATGAGTGGTCAGATATAAGCACACTTTTATATGAACAGCTGTTAATTCTGGAAATAAGAAAGTTTGAAATCAGAAAATAATCTATGCGACTGCGGCTATTATGACTGGCTGAGTAGCAAGAGTATTCTCTCCCTGTTGGATTTCTTAATCTCCATATATCTTTAAGATTCAATTCAGACATAAAGTATTGTATGGCTTGTCTAGATTTTGGGTGGGAGGAGTCTAAACCTGATGATCTATCAAGCCTAGGCTCTAGGGTACAATTAAAGTCCCCCCCAATAATTATCTCACCGTGGAGGGCTGCAATAGAGAGGAATAGATTATTATAAAAGCTGGGGTCGTCAATATTGGGGCCATATACATTAACTAATATTAAATCTTGGTTGAGTACGGAGCATTGTAGAATAATGAATCTCCCTGCAGGGTCCAAGATGGTTTTTTTAATACACATGGGCACTGATTTATGAATGAGTGTTGCCACTCCTCTAGCATATGTTGAGAAGTGGCTAGAGAAAACCTGACCTGGCCATCTCCTCCATATCCGGTCAGTTTCACTCGCGAGTAAGTGTGTTTCTTGAATAAAAACTATCTTTGGGTGATATTGTTTTATTCTATCCATTACTCTTTTCAGTTTAATATATTTCCTAAGGCCTCTTACATTCCAGGAAATTAGTTCAATATTTGAATAACTACTCATACAGTTTGTGCCCTTAGTGACCTGGGTTTGACTACATCTCGTCTCTCTTGTCGAAGCTCACAAATTCTTATTTCAAGAGCACTATACTTTAAAAACAATCTCTTATAAACAAAAAAACAACAGCAAAAAAAAGAAAAAACAACCCAGAGACCTCCCGTGGGTGTAGGTCTCAAAACTTTCCCCCCCAAAGTCATTGCGGCTTGGGTATGCATCAGATCCATGTAAAGGAGCTGATGAAGCGTCCTCATGATTGAAGCTTCAAACTTAGGTCCGACCTTATTAACTAAAGAAGTGGCCACACAATGTAAATGAATGAAAACATTTAAACATATGTGGCGAGACGAGGATGGGATATAAAGTAAATACTCTTTGCAGTTTTAAAAAGACAACGCCACCCTGGGAATTTCACCCAGAGAATACTGAAAGTAACACTAAATCACCAGAAAGGCACTTAGGTTCGCTATACTCAGTCCAGAGACGAGGTTCAATGATCAACAAATTCACAATTTATTAATAATTATTTAAAACACCATATAAAAGCACAATCATAAATATTCAAGTACAAATATGCTTAAAAAGGTATTCAGAGCTGAGGCTTACCAGTGGAGGGGCAGGGATGCCACACACAAACTAAAGAAAGAAAACACACCCAAAACACAAGTGCAGCACACTATCACACACACTCACACTAATAAACTAAACAAGGCAGGTGTGTACACTCAAGGGATCCCACCACCAAGGCACCCTAGTCTCCTCCACGTCGGCACTCCGCATCTGAATAAAAAGAAACAAAGAAAATGTTAATATATTACAACAAACTAATGTGTAGCACCGGGGGATAACCCAACTGCAGGACCACACTGGTGATCTACAGCTAGAAAAAGGGCCTCCCACCAGTGGTGTAACAAAAATCCAAACTACAAATCAAAAGCAATAAAGCAACATACAATCTGGATAAAACGCTAAAATCTGGAGCAAACGGAATCGCCGTACTGCTCCAACTTGCCGTCACACAACGACAAGTTAACAGTCAATCAATATGCACGCCAGCTGACTCCGATAACCGGCATGCATATGGCCGTTGTCCATGCCGACGTCCACTGTAAAAGCTGACAGCAGCAGGGAAAGAAATCTCACAACGGGAACAGACGATAAAAGCACAGCAAGGCAAAACAGCAGCACTTCAGTTCGTGTAGCTTGGCGCAAAACTACGGCCCACACTTCCTGCGAAACATAATAAATAATTACTATAAAAGAACAATAGAAGGCAGAGAGCGTGACAAAAGTTGATTACGTACCAAATAAGCTGTGTCATAGAACGTAAGCAGAATAGCTCAGAGGAGGCTTCTATAGCTACGACCAGCCGCGATGGAGACTTCAGAGGAGTAACCCACAAACGATCTCTACCACACCGAGGAAGTCAGGTGACCAAAAAGGAGATCACAGGCAAGCGATGCAGAGACACTCAAATGGCCACTATTTATACCAGCGCCCCCTAATGGGCCAGGCTGAAAGTGGGTTGGACCGAGGGATAACATTCATCCTGCCACATTCTACCCCTCCTTCTTGCATCGTCGCCCCGACGATGAATTACAAAGACACCCAGATTAGTCCCAAGGCCTAAAAAATGCAGAGACAGCATGTACCCTAGGCTCAGAAATAGAGTTAGCAGCCCCTTGTGCCACCTCCCCTGTTGGTCTTGGGAGACGATGGATGTTTGAATGCTGGCCAGCTGTGGACCGGGTTGTTTTTCGCACCACCACATTTCTTGTATCAGAACTCGTAGAGGGAGCAGGAAGAGAGCTAGATGGAACTGGTGCTACACTCGGAGTAACCGTAGAAGTGGCTGGGACATCGAAAGTTCGGTCTTCTGGTGGGAGCAACAACTCAGGACTACTTTGAATCACTGCCACTGGGCTGTAAGATGGTGAAACATTTACTTGAGCTCCTATGCTCAGGAATAACAGGTCACTGTCACTTGATGAGTCATGTCCTGGTTCTGGGGAGGATCTTTCTGGGCCATGTGGGCTACTGCTTGGAGCAGGCCCTTCTGATGGTGTAGCTGCCGTTACCACAGCCTTCAACAAGGTACGATGAACATGCTTCACACTGCTGGGATCATCTGCAGGTGCAATGGTATATACTGGCCCACCTCCTTTAGGTGCCTTCAGGATTCTATATACCACGGGTTTCCATCGATCTTGGATTTTACATCTCCCTCTTCCACTTAAATCGCGCAGGAACACCAACTGGCCGTCGTTCAATGGTACCTCTTTCACCTTTTTATCGTGGTGCCTCTTTCTGCGGTCGGCAGCCAATTGCAATCGTTCCTTGGCTCCTTCATGTACAACCTGTAGCCGGGCTTGATGCTCCTGAATCCACTCGTGCACATCTCCACTGATGGGGTCCGGTACTCTGCCCAACAGAAAGTCCACTGGCAACCTGGGTTCTTGCCCAAACATCAATAAGAATGGGGTTTCCCCAGTAGCCTGATGGGGAGTGGTATTATAACAGTAGAGTAACTGGGGCAAACATACATTCCAGTCTCTTTTTCTGGATACTGGCAGGGTCCGCAACAAATTGTGCAAAGTCCTATTAAAACGTTCACACTGACCATTTCCAGCCGGATGATAAGGAGTGGTGTGGGACTTCTCGATACCATAAAACCTGCAGAGCTGCTGGATCAGGGAGCTTTCAAAGTTACGACCCTGATCGGAATGGATACGCGCTGGTACACCAAACTTCGAAAACCACTCAGTCACGAGAACCTGGGCCACTGTAGCAGCACATTGGTCACGAGTGGGGACAGCCAATGTATACTTGCTGAAAACATCAGTCATCACCAAAACGTTCTCCAGCCCATTCCGGGAAGGTTCGAGCAAGGTGTAATCAATGGCCAAGATTTCATTTGGTCGAGAAGCCAACAGATGTCCCATGAAACTTTGAGCTGCTGGTTGGGTGTCTTTTGCAATTTGGCAACGTTCACATCTCTGACACCAACGAGCTACCTCAGCAAACATACCTGGCCAGTAGCACCGTGAGCGGAGAAGCGCTAGGGTCCTTTCCACCCCTTGATGGCCATGGTCCTGATGAACATGAGTCAACACCTGCTCAATCAGTGCACTAGGCAGCAAAAGCTGAAGTACCACCTCGGCACCGTCAGGGCGGTGAACCTGACGATACAGAACTCCTTCCCTTTCAATCAGACGATCCCATTGTCGTAGCAGCACCAGAGCAGGTGGAGCAAGCTGCTGCCGCTCCTCAAAGCTGGGTTGCTGCTTCCGTCTCCAGAACACCAAGATCTCTTTTATCACTGGGTCGACCTGTTGGAGGGTATGAAGATCAGGAGTAGTGAGATGGGGCAAAACTGTAATGGCAGCTTGTGATACCTCAGCTGGTCCCAGCCGCAAGGCTTGTTGAAGAGGTCCAGGCAAGGCTGTACCAGGGACCATGGCTTTAATCTCCTGAGGATCAGGTGGATGCTGGCGAGATAAAGCGTCTGCATTCTTATTACTCCTTCCTGACCTGTACTTTAAGTCAAAGTCAAACGAAGCGAGCTGAGCTGCCCAGCGCTGTTCAGTAGCCCCAAGTTTAGCAGAAGGCAAGCGACTAAGAGGATTGTTGTCGGTGTAAACAATACACTTATGGCCCAACAAGTACTCTCTAAATTTCTCAGTCATGGCCCACTTAAGTGCCAAAAACTCCAGCTTCATTGAGCTATAATTTAGCATATTGCGCTCAGGGGGCCTCAAACCCCGACTGGCATAGGCTATTGGCCTCACCTTACCTCCCTGCTCCTGGGAAAGCACTGCCCCTAGGCCGGCATGGCTGGCATCCACTTCTAAAATAAAAGGCAAAGAGAAATCTGCATAAGCCAGCACTGGTGCTGTCGTCAGCTTAGTCTTTAATGCCTCAAAACTTTGAGCACACTCTGCAGTCCAGTTCTCCGCTACACCATGCTCTGACTTCTTCTTTGATTTTCTGCCTCCCCACTCTGCCACCAGTCTATGCAGAGGTGCCGCCAACTTGGCAAAACCCTCTACAAAACGGCGATAATAGCTGGCAAACCCAAGAAAGTAGCATAGTTCCGAGACAGTCTTAGGGGGCTGCCAGTTAGCCACCACTTCCACCTTGCTAGGGTCCGTGGAAACACCTTGATCGGAGATGACATGGCCTAAGTAGCGAACCTCCCGCTGGAAAAAGGCACATTTGGCAAGCTTTGCTTTTAAACCTTCCTGCTGAAGCCGACCTAGCACCACATCCAGCCGCTCCAGATGTTGCGATACTGTTGATGAAAAGATTACAATGTCATCAAGATAGAGAAGCAGAGACTGGCACTGTTGATCACCGAAAAGGCGTTGCATTAGTCTCTGGAAGGTGCTAGGGGCATTACAGAGCCCAAATGGCATTCGGTTCCACTCAAATAGGCCGAAAGGGGTACAAAAGGCAGTCTTAGGCCTATCCTCTTCTGTAACTGGGACTTGATTATAGCCACTTGCTAAATCCATGGTGGAAAACCAATGGGCACCAGTCAGCGCATCTAAAGATTCTTCAATGCGCGGCAGGGGGAATGCATCTTTCCTTGTCTTGTTGTTCAATTGCCGATAATCAACACACATGCGCGGGCTGCCATCCTTCTTCTTAACGAGCACAATGGGAGAAGCATAGGGGCTGCTACTCTCTCTAATCACCTTGGCCCCTAACAACTGGTTAATATGCTCTTTCACAACCTCGTACTCTGAAGGGGGGATGCGCCTGTAACGCTGCCGCACGGGGATATCGTCTAAGAGTGGAATGTCATGGGAGATCAAGTTAGTGCAACCCAAATCAGTATCATGAGCAGAAAAGACAGAGCTGTATTTCTTAAGGAGAGACATCACCTGTCCCTGTTCCTCTGCTGACAGTTTAGACAAATCAATCCCTTCCATCTGATCCTGCACAGTAGGGGTGGCGGTGTGAGATGCCATTGTGGCTACGTTAGGGGGTATTTCTGTCACACCAGCGGGCAAACTGACCACATGAACATCTTCCAGGGTCCCTATAACGGTCCTGGGGTGAAGCAAGACCGCCGTGGTCCCTACATTAACAACTGGTATGTATGCAGTACCTCTAACCACTCGAACCAATGCAGGGGATGCTAAAAGTCCAGCAGGCAAGTTAACATCATTAGGTTCAAATAACACGGTGGCACCTGAATATTGCTCCGAACAGGTGGCGGCCACTACTTTCATTACGCCACCCGGAATGCAACATGCTCGCTTACCCCTCACCCTCACATGGCCAGACAAATCCAGTGGGGCTCTTATACTAACGTCATGGCACTCTTGCAGCGCCTGCACAAGGGGTTTAGGGGCCTCTGTGACAAAGCCCAAACTAAACAATGCTTCACCGTGTTACCCAAAAAGCTCGTGGTAACACTTCCGAATGACATTCATCCCCAATACACCCGGAACCGTGGAAGGTCCTGCACCTGGAGGATCTTTAACGATCAACACGCCACACTGTGGAAGAAACTTGTCACCGAGCTCTACACTTAGCTCGATATAGCCAAGGTAAGGAATGGACAACCCATTAGCCGCTTTAAGCTGCAACCAATGACAAGCTTGGAGACGCTCTTGACCCCAGGACTCAAAATGCTGGCGGAAAAAACTTTCAGTAATGGTGGAGACCATGGACCCCGTATCAACCAAACAAGGTACTTTTATACCGCCCATGTCCACATCTATATGAGGACAGGATGAAATTAATTTGGAGACTGCCTCTGGACCATTAGAAGCAACCCTTGAGCCAATAGACACCCCACCCGAACTGTGGCTCAGCAATACGGAGGGTGCTAGTTTTCCAAAGCCGTATTTAAAGGAGAGTGCCTGCGATTATGCAGAGGGGCCTGCGAAAGAGGCCGGGAACGAGGAACGCGTTCCCCATCACATTCCCGAGCAAAATGTCCAGGTTGCTGACAACGACGGCATATAATGGAATCGCCCCGTCCTGAGCGAGGCATTCGATGGGGGCCCTGCAATCGAGCAATGCTCTGAGTGAGCTGATTAAGTTGCTCCTGCTGGCACTTTAACAATTCCTTCATCTCGCTCATCTCAGACAAATGGGTAGACTGGGCTATTCCTGAAGGACCGCTATGGACCCCATACTGAATGCCATAAACAGAAGGGACAGAATTGATTCTATGCCTAACGCCACTAGGCAACCCTTCACGTTCCCACCTAATAGCTTCCCCTCTAATCTCCAGCAATGTCAGTGTTGGCTGCCTCCTTACTAGCTGCTTTAACTCCCGCCGCAAGGTACTATCTAAAACCTGTTCAACAAATTGATCTCTTAATAAAACATCAGCATTGGGCATGCCATTGGGGGCACTCGATTTAACTTTTTCCATAAGACCCAAGAGAGCGAGGGAAAACTCTTGCAGTGTCTCACTTTCCTGCTGTTTTCTGGAGAAGAAAGCTTCCTGCAATGCTACATAGGAGTCTGAACAGCCATAAAGTTCTTGCAATATAGTAATTATCTTAGCAGGATCAGTCCTCTCTGCACTAGAGCGATATTTGATCTCCTCACGTGCTTCTCCTTCTAGGTGGTCAAACAGGAAAAATGCTTTATCAGCCAAAGACAAATGACGTGCTCTAGCACAACCTTCTATTTCCTCCAACCATTCATTCAACCCTATACCTGATTTTCCTCTAAACATAGGGCATTTTCTGTCACGGGGCACAAAAACTAGTCTCTCTGCTACAGAGACACCAGCCGTTGGGGGGTTAACAGATGATGCAGTTGAAGTAGAAGGTGTAGCACTAGTACCTGACCCAACAGCCCTCTCCTGGCGCAGCCTCTCATTGTCTGCTTTCAGCTGCGCGATCAAGTCCCTGAGTTCCTGTAACTCTTCCTCCATCTCTGTAACACAGCTGTGAAACCCCACACCAAAGTAGCTGCTGCTTTGCCTTTATTCTGTACAAAATAAAATTTAAAAAAACAGTTTACGTTACACCAGACCAAAAAAAAAAAAAAGAACACACGTCTCTGTGTTAAAGAGCATATCCTGTCGACAACAACGCCAAGTTTGTGGCGAGACGAGGATGGGATATAAAGTAAATACTCTTTGCAGTTTTAAAAAGACAACGCCACCCTGGGAATTTCACCCAGAGAATACTGAAAGTAACACTAAATCACCAGAAAGGCACTTAGGTTCGCTATACTCAGTCCAGAGACGAGGTTCAATGATCAACAAATTCACAATTTATTAATAATTATTTAAAACACCATATAAAAGCACAATCATAAATATTCAAGTACAAATATGCTTAAAAAGGTATTCAGAGCTGAGGCTTACCAGTGGAGGGGCAGGGATGCCACACACAAACTAAAGAAAGAAAACACACCCAAAACACAAGTGCAGCACACTATCACACACACTCACACTAATAAACTAAACAAGGCAGGTGTGTACACTCAAGGGATCCCACCACCAAGGCACCCTAGTCTCCTCCACGTCGGCACTCCGCATCTGAATAAAAAGAAACAAAGAAAATGTTAATATATTACAACAAACTAATGTGTAGCACCGGGGGATAACCCAACTGCAGGACCACACTGGTGATCTACAGCTAGAAAAAGGGCCTCCCACCAGTGGTGTAACAAAAATCCAAACTACAAATCAAAAGCAATAAAGCAACATACAATCTGGATAAAACGCTAAAATCTGGAGCAAACGGAATCGCCGTACTGCTCCAACTTGCCGTCACACAACGACAAGTTAACAGTCAATCAATATGCACGCCAGCTGACTCCGATAACCGGCATGCATATGGCCGTTGTCCATGCCGACGTCCACTGTAAAAGCTGACAGCAGCAGGGAAAGAAATCTCACAACGGGAACAGACGATAAAAGCACAGCAAGGCAAAACAGCAGCACTTCAGTTCGTGTAGCTTGGCGCAAAACTACGGCCCACACTTCCTGCGAAACATAATAAATAATTACTATAAAAGAACAATAGAAGGCAGAGAGCGTGACAAAAGTTGATTACGTACCAAGTAAGCTGTGTCATAGAACGTAAGCAGAATAGCTCAGAGGAGGCTTCTATAGCTACGACCAGCCGCGATGGAGACTTCAGAGGAGTAACCCACAAACGATCTCTACCACACCGAGGAAGTCAGGTGACCAAAAAGGAGATCACAGGCAAGCGATGCAGAGACACTCAAATGGCCACTATTTATACCAGCGCCCCCTAATGGGCCAGGCTGAAAGTGGGTTGGACCGAGGGATAACATTCATCCTGCCACACATAGTATATCTAAGGCCATCTATATCATACCTGTACACCAGCAGCCATTGTATGCCCAATTTGGAATTGTTCATCAGAGTTACACGTGTTTGATATGGTAGCGTTTCTGAGTGGGCGTGAAGTTTATCCGTCGTTTTGTTGCCGGACTTTTCGTATGAAATCTTCCACCTCCGCTGGTGTGTGGAAAAGGAGCCTGTTGTCATGGTGGAAAATCCTCATTTTTGCTGGAAAGATCAGTCCGAAGTTTATGTGCATTTCACGGAGTTGTTGTTTTACCTGGTTGTATTGTTTTCGCTGTTTCTGTACCTCCGTTGACAGATCAGGGAAAAACATAACGTGATATCCGTTGTGCGTTATTTTTCCCTTCAGACGTGCCGCTCTCATCACCCTCATCTTGTCTTGATAATTCAAGAATTTCATGATGATCACACGAGGTGGGCCAGTTGGAGTGTTTCGGCCTTGTAGCCTGTGTGCTCGTTCAATGATAGGTGGGGATGGGAGCGCGTCCCGTCCCAAAACATCCATTAACCATGTTTGCAAGAATATTGTAATTTCTCCTTGTTCAGTATTCTCGGGTAGTCCGACGAGTCTCAGATTGGATCTTCGGCTTCTATTTTCGAGGTCATCCACCTTTAGCTGGAGTTCCTGAAGTTTCTTATGAAGGGAAGCCTCTTTACTTGTGAGAGAAGAGACATCGTCTTCAATTTTACTGATGCGAGTTTCTGCTGAGGTAAGCCTCTCTGAAAACACTCCAATTGCGTCTTTTATTTCTTGGTTTGATGTTATAACTTCTTGCAGTTGGGCAGTGAAGTGAATTTTCAGCGACTGAATTGCGGCCAAAACACTCGCCTCGGTCTGTTGGGAGCTAGCACTAGCTCCTTCCATTTTCTCGGTTTCAGGTTCGTTGCTAGGATCGTCGTCTGATCCATCCTTTCCGGCTGTTTTAGGCTTGGACCTATATTTAGTCGGCATCCTGGCTGTTTAGATCAAAGCAGAAGCTTAGGTCGGTGAGGCAGCCGCTAAGAGGTTGGCTTTTAACCGCTGTTTAGGCGTACTTAAAGGACGATGAGGTCGGAGCTTGAAGTCTCGCTACCGTTCAGGTGGACGCCATAACCCTGCTGACAGAAAGAGGGTTTTTTTCCCCGAAAGGTCAAGGCCCGCCGCTCGCGCACTCTGTCTGCGCATGCGCATCCCAATGACTGACCCCCTCCGTCCGCTCCCGGGAGGTTATAGTATGACGTGTTCTGACGTCACTCTCTCTCTCCCTGTCATGTATTTGGCTCGAAACACATATTAACAAATTGCTCAGTTATGAACAACTACTCAGATCATTTACCTAAGCAGTGCGCTTTGTCAAAACGAAGTGTGTGTTCATTACACTGACATTCTGTTCTGCAATTGTTATTTACTTGTATCTTATAATTTGACTTTACATACTGCTGGGTGGTTTGTAAAGTTTACAATAACTAGTATTATCATTATGCTATATTTTCAAAAATACATAATAATCTCTTTTTTTTCTTTTTTTTTTTTCTTCTTTTTTCCTTGATTACAGCTATGAAGATAATACTAAAGGGACACTCTAATGTACTGTACTGTAATGTGATGTTATATATTGGGAAATACAGAAGGTATACTAATGATATTCAGACACATCTCACTTTCCCTTTCTCTAAAAACACATTATCTTTTGAAAGTTCTGTTTCTATTACCAGATAGGAAATTGTCACCAAATCTTCTTAAATGGAATGTGCCCCTGAATAAATGCCCTGATAAAGATTCATGCTGGGTTTTTTTTTTTTTGTTTTTTTTTTTTCTCGCCTGTCCCATTTGGTTCTTTAGTCATCAGAATTGTTGTCTGAAGACCAACAAGGATACCCAATGGATTTACTTTGCCAAATGGATCATCGTGGCATTACCGTATTGGTCCATTTGGTCGATCTTTGTTTTTATTATTTATTATATTTTATTTTCAGATGTTACGAGACGGCCTACCTGAAGGAGATTAGGAATCTGGAGAACTGGTCCCAGAGGAACAACCTCCTTCTAAACGTCAGTAAGACAAAGGAGCTGATAGTGGACTTCAGCACTAAGCAGGAGAGGAACTACCAGACCCCCGTCATCAACGAGTGCCCAGTGGAGAGAGTGGACAGCTTCAAATACCTCGGAGTTCACATCACGCAGGACCTGTCATGGTCCTGTCACATCAACACCGTGGTGAAAAAGGCCCGACAGCGTCTCTACCACCTCAGACGCTTGAGAGACTTCCAACTGCCCTCCAAGGTGCTCAGGAACTTTTACTCGTGCACCATAGAGAGCATCCTGGCGGGAAACATCTTAACCTGGTTCGGGAACAGCACCATGCAGGACAGACGAGCTCTACAGAGGGTTGTGCGGTCAGCTGAGCGCACCATCCGCTCCGAGCTCCCTGACCTGCACTCAATCTACAGCAGGCGGTGCCGGACCAAGGCCAGGAAGATCGTGAAGGACCTCAGCCATCCCAACAACAGACTGTTCTCTCTGTTGAGGTCAGGAAAGCGATTCTGCTTCCTGAAGACCAACACAGAGAGACTGAGGAGGAGCTTCTTCCCGCAGGCGATACGGTCTCTCAATCACACCACCACACAGTACTGACCCACACATATGGTTCTTACACACACACTGGACTTTCTGGACATTGTTTTTGCACACATTGTTTTTTTGCACAACACTGGTCACTATATTCTTCATTTCCGGTTAATACTTGTACAGCTGCTGTTATTGTGTATATATTTATTTATATTTAGATTTCTTCATACATTCTTATATAGTTCTATATTGTGTATTTTGTTGTACAGTTATTTTATTTTCAACTTTAATTTATATATTTATCTTTATCTTATTCTTCCCAGTTAAATTTACCCTTCATTCTAATTTGTGTTATACAGTTATTTCATTTTTAACCTTAATTTATATTTTATTCCTTCCTAGTTAAATTTACCCTTTTTAATTTTTCATATTTATTTCCTATCTTATTCATAGCCTTTTCCTTTTTTGTTTTCTTTAGGTCACGAGCAGTTGTCCAAGCATTTCACTACATATCGTACTGTGTATGACTGTGTACGTGACAAATAAAATTTGAATTTGAATTTGAATTTGAATTTGAATTTGAATTTTGAATTTTACAGACGGGACAGACATGAGTGAGAGATAGGAAAGGGAGAAAGAAAGAGGAAGGAAAGGAAAAACAGAAGGGGAGAGGGACAGTGAGAAAGGGGGGGAGAAAAAAAATAAAAAATCTCCTGGATCACCTGTTGAGAGAAGAATAGAAAACAAGCAAAAAAAGACAAAAAAAAAAGAAACAAAGCAACATACTAAACACAACACCATCGCATTAATCTAGCTAAGTGTAAACAGCAGTAAATACTAAATATTCAATGTTGTTGTGCAGCACGCAGGACAGATGTGCTTCAAAGTAGCAGCCAAGAAAGGTGTAATTTGGGTCTACGAGCAGTGAACACCCGTGTGCACACCTGTGTGGATCAGCGCGCTTGTATTCCAAAGGTTTCTCCATGTAACGATCTGCTAGGGAGTGTGGGGGGGCCACAGCTCCGTCCTCCAGGGCATGAAGCAGGTATGGAGGAGATCAAAACTCCAGACATCCAGAGGCCCCCAGAACACAAGAGACCATGGAAAACCAACAGAGGGGCAGCCGCGCCACTGTTCCAGTAAGAGCTGAGGAGAGTCCCAGATGAGGGTTCACTCAGCAGCCGCGGAGCAGAAGCCAGGGGGAGTTGCAGTGACGCGCCCGTGAGCTCCGCCGGCCGCCAGCTGTGCCTGAGTGACCGAGCCCCAGGCCGAGAGGCCGGGGGCACCCCACCCCCGAAGGGGCCCGAGCGAGCCCCAGGCTCCAGGCCCAGATAAGCGGCCGCCAAGGAGTGAGCCGGTGTGTACCTGGACGCCCACCCCCAGACACAAAGAACCACCAACGCACCGACACCTGAGGGAGTCCGCCACCGGCAGGGGAAGTGGTGGTAGGTGGAGATAGGCCTCCAAACCTTGGAGGGCCTGAGGTGTCCCCAGAGAGGTGACGTCTGATACCCAGCCTGACATATAGACACAGACATACAGGCACACACAGACACAAACATCCATTCCCACCCTCATGCTCTCATATGCACTCACTCCACACTCAACCAACGTGGAGACAGACATAAAGAGACGCTGTACACACGATCACACTCCCCAAGCGTACTCTACAAACCGGGTCTAGGTACCCTTGCCCCTGGAGGGGGAACTGCACCCAGACCCAGGTGGTGTTACCCTTTTCCCTGCGGTGGGGAGAGGCAGACCACCCGACTCCGGGGTGGTCTGCCTAATAATCTCAAAAGTAATGCCTTGGAGTAGAAAATAGTAATGCTTTATTAAAATGTAAAACTAAAGTACGGTATTTGAATGTGTGTATTGTGTCTACTGTTTGTTAACTCACCATATTCATAATGGGTTTGCAGGGATGAAGAACCTTTTGTTCTTTAAAGAACCCTTTGTAATAGCTGAAGAACCATCCACAAAATCAAAAGGTTCTTTGACGTATGATGGTTCTTTAAAGAACCATGAAGACATCTGAAGAACCATTTAAGAACCATAATTTTTCTGAGTGTATACCATCAAAACAGTGAACATCACTGTCACAACAGTGTTTGTTTTCATTCAAAGGCTTTATGATTTTTCCTATAATGGTGGGCCGGTCTCTAGTCAAAATGCCCGGGACGATTTTCTGTCCCAGTCCAGCCCTGTATGCAGCTCATCTGCAGTCTGGTGTTACCTACATCTTCCTATTCAGAAGGCAGAATTTCCGAGTTCTGAGTACAATCGAAAGCACCACGACTGCAGTTTTTGTGTTGGATGTAAAAGGCGCGCATGATGCTGTGACGTAGGCTAGAATCATGGCACCAGTCAATGACGGTCCAGGCGTGGGATTTCTCTCGTGGAAATGTGCACATTATCTTTTCCTTTCTATTGGTAGGTGGCACAGTGCACTGTGGCAAGTAAGCAAGCTAGAAGACTGGCAAAGTTATGGAAGCAACACATTAACAAGAGAATTCTGAGTAAAACCAAAGTTACTTTCCCTAGTAACTAGTTACTTTGAAAGTAACGAGTAACTTGAAGTAACTGAGTTACTTTTGAGAGAACTAGTAATGTAACTAAGTTACTGATGGGTTTAGATTTTATTATTGTCATTTGTATTAGGAAACATTTAACCATATATGCTTAGAGGTGTATAATCAATTGTGTAGTGATAGGATGTGTGATCTTTCGCAGGCTACAGAGGCTTGGTGTGTATTCCACACTGGAATGCACACCTACATCCTAGGAGCACGAGAGAGGTCGTACCTTGTTTTATTGTTTTATGGTAGGATTAACGTAGCTACGTCTGTTCTAGTCTAAGTGCTTTTTGTTTAGATGAACTGCTGGACTTCTTCACCATGTTATCTAGGGTGAACCATCTAGGGTGAGGGGGAGGCTACCCTCTTCCTGACCAAGGATGTTTGCTTTTGTGCTTTCATGTTATATGACCCTTTTGATCAGCAGTACCACACACACACACACACACACACACACACACACACACACACACACAGTATTCTTTGTTCACATGTATACCTATGTAAGATGCTATATGTTAATGACCCTATGCATATTCATGTAACCACAATAAAAGGAGTGCTATGGGGAACCTGGCTGAGAATCTGACAGAGGTCAAGTGGTGGAACGACGCTTGGCTCCAGCCAGGTCTCCCTCATGCATGAGTAAACCAGAGAACTTTGGTGCCTTGTGTCTTGCTTTTTGCTGCGTAGCAAATTGTCCTTAACGTTCCAGCGAATAGGTTTATGCTACAAACCTATCATTAATTGGTCCTTCGAGAGCCGGATCCCTGGAGTCGACATTCACCGAGGGGAAAAGAGACACGCCGACAGACTGACGTCAGCCAGGACTTATAGAGGTCCTGCAGCAAAGTCCCGAGGCGTGAGAATTCGTCATCGGGCCGGTGGATTAGCCGTCTGTTTTTTCTCCTCGATGGATGACGATTGACGGGATTCGGGACTGATGCTACTCGCAATAAGCAACACCAAGTAAGTTTAAAGAGCCCGACTCTATAACCGTGTGGTTGTGCAGTCTCCGCCACTTTGTGAGGCGTTGAGAAGTTCGCTACTTTGTGGAGCGATAAGTGAGTTTTTCGCTGCTTTGTGGAGCGATAACTGGGTTCCTCGCTGCTTTGTGGAGCGAGAGGTGAGTTCTCCGCCACTTTGTGAGGAATTGAGAAGTTCCGCGGGGTCCAGACTGTGCTGGACGATAGGCCTATTTTGTGTTGTTGTCGTTGTCGTTGTTGTCGTCGTTGTCGTCGTTGTTGTTGTTGTTGTGTGAGTGTGTGCGGAGCAGAACGCGTGGTCTGTGACGTCAGCAGCTGTTGTTGTTATTATGGGTTCCCAAGCAACCAAGAGTGTGTCGGAGGGTGATGAGAAGTTTATGGTGAAATTCGCTCCCGGTAGCGCAAAGTATTTAGGACATTGGCGCAAGAAATATGATTTTGAAGGTAAATTGGTTGTAGGACAATGTCAAATGTTAGTACACCAGTTGACAGTAAAGGCAGCTTGTGCAAAAGGGAAATTGAAACAGGAGAGAGAGTTGCAACTGGCGTCCGCTAAATTGTGGTTAGAGCAGGCGCAGAAAAGACAGGAGGCAGTGAATGCGAAGACAGCAGCTTTGCAGGCATTAGCTGTGAAACCTGAAGATGAGACGGTGCGGTCTACTTCAGTGGTGCTGATGTTAAAAGACCAACAGCGTAGAGCAGCATTAGCGAGAGAGAGAGAGGCCAGAGAGGAGGTAGAAAAGCAGGAGCAGGAGAAGAGAGAGAGAGAGGAGGAGGATAGAGTACGGCAGGAGTTTGGGGATGCCGCAGCACGATATATAAGCCCTTATAACACTAGATCCAAAACTAAAAGGGATGAGGCGAGTGCAGCTGGTATGCCTGCCTACCCTTTCCATGATACCTTTCCCATGGTGGAGGTTGCAAATCCCCACTTTGGTGTTGAAGATGACCGAAGCCGTGTTATTTGTGTTTACAGGCCATGGACTGAATCTGAATGTGCAGAGGCATGTAAAGATTTAGGAAACCCGTTGACTAATGTTGATGAATTTATCGCCCGACACAAGCAACTCTGCTCCTCGTATCGTTTAAACGGTCAGGAAACAGAAGCCACCTTTAAGAAGTGTCTCACATATAACTGGGCTCGGGTGCGAGGCACCTACACAGGGAGGGATGGTAATACTGTCCTACCCTATGGCCATGCAAATTTAAGAGGCCAAGTTGATGGGGTTTATGAGCGTCTTAGAAATACTTTTAAAGCTTCTGTAGATTACAACAAAATTGCCCAATGCATTCAGAAGGCAGGAGAAGATGTTCATGAGTTCAGGGCAAGATTAGAGGAAGTTTTCAAAGAACATAGCGGCCTTGAAGAGAGTGCAGAGAAGGCCAGCCCATATCAGCAGCAGTTAAAACATGCTTTGATGAATGGCTTTCATTCACCCATTGCTGATTTCATCAGAAAACAAAATGTTAGTCATAACACTGACGGGTCCGTTGAATGCATGAACTAGGCCCGCCATGCACAGGAAGTCATTAAAAATAAAAAAAAAAGAAGTTACAAAGCTCTGAGGCCGCTGCTTTTTTAGCAGGTGAAATTTTGTTTCAGGGACAGGCTGGAAGAGAGCAAAATAGAGGCAGGAATAGGAGAAATAGAGGCTCATGGCAATTTGGGAGGAACCGTGGTAAAAGAGATAATAGATGCTATGCATGTGGGGAAATGGGCCATCACGCAAGGGAGTGTCCTGATCGCATGCCTGAAGAGTATAAACGCCCTGATCCAAGAAACCCTTATTATAATAAATGACTAGCACCTGTTGACACTGCTAACACACATACATGTACAAATGATCCCTTACTTTGTCAGAATTTACAACAGCCTGTGTTTCAAACTCTAGATTTGACTGAAGTATTGTTAAATCTGTCAGGGAAAGAAGTAAAACCAGTTCGCACGTTAACTGTGCAAGGCAAAACTGTTCAATTTCTGTGTGATTCAGGGGCAGATAAAACTGTTTTAAAAGATCATGTGTCAGGAGTCGATCCTTCAAATGGCACAATTTATGTGAAGTCTGCAAATGGTCAGTTAAATCAGCATAGAATCTCTAAACCAGTGTGGATTAGAGATCCTACCACAGGAGAGGCAGCTCAGGGTTCAGTTGTAATGTGCCCAACTTGTCCGGTGAACCTCTTGGGAAGAGATATGATGATGAAACTTGGAATTTCAATAATTCCAACATCCATTGGGATGATAGCTGCAGGAAAAGGTGAAACTGCTGAGACAATGGTTCATCAGGACAGTGGGGATTTGCATTATTACTGGACACTCGACCTGTCGGCCTCCAGACCTGATCAAATAAACTGTAAACTGTTAGCTGCAGCTGAGGAAATGTTGACAACTAGCCATGACATACAGCCACCAGAAGACTTGCATGTCACACTGAGATTTAAGACCATGCCTGGGCCTGATGAGGCCTACACAGATAAAGTGCTGAAATTAGGGCCACAGAGAATCACCATAAAAGCAATATATACTGATGGTGAAAGAGCGTAAATATAAGAAATCTGGTTTAACTGTTGATTCAGAAATCTATAAATACCATGTACTTCAGTATAAAGACTCCATTAACAAGGCCAAACAAAGCTTCTACTCTGGTATTATCAGTTCTTATGAGGGTAATGCTAGGACTCTGTTTTCAGTTTTCAACAAACTAATTCAACCCCCCAACGCTTTACCACCGCACTTCTATTCCTCTGAAACATGCAACTCCTTGATGCTGTTCTGGACTATGAAAATCGATAACATCCACCAGCAACTCAGATCGAATGTTGTGTCTACGCCCTCTCCAGAACCTCTTCTCCTTTTTGAGCCGTTTTCCACTTTTCATCTTCCTGATTTATCTGATATTTCCGAGTTAATATGTAAATCAAAGCCTGCCACATGTCATCTTGACCCCATGCCCATGGGGCTTGTGAAATCCTGCCTCTCTTCTTTACTCCCACTCATCTGTGCTATCATTCACTCTTCTCTCACCACCGGTATCGTTCCCTCCTTATTGAAGACTGCTCTAGTCACTCCTATACTGAAAAAACCTTCTTTAGATCCTAACAACTTTAACAACCTCCGTCCGATTTCCAATCTACCCTTCATTTCTAAGATACTCGAAAAAGTGGTTGCAGCTCAACTTCATTTACACCTGGTTAATAATAACATCTATGAGAGATTTCAATCTGGTTTTCGCTCATGTCACAGTACCGAAACTGCTCTACTTAAAGTCACTAACGATCTCTTAATCGGAGCTGACTCTGGTCTTCTCACCATTCTCGTCCTTTTAGATCTGAGCTCTGCCTTTGACACCATTTCTCACTCTGTCCTTCTAAGCAGACTTTCCTCTCTGACACACCCCTCGCCTGGTTTCAATCATATCTCCTCGACCGCTCCCAGTTTATTCAACTAAGATCATTCCGCTCTCGTCTATTCCCCGTCACCTCTGGTGTACCCCAAGGCTCAGTTTTAGGCCCTCTTCTCTTTATAATATACATCCTCCCTCTAGGTACCATCTTCCGCAAATTTGATCTTCAGTTTCACTGTTTTGCTGATGACACCCAGTTATATCTCTCTTGCAAACCTGATTCCTCCCTCCCACCTTCTTCCCTTACAGAATGTCTATCCGAGTTAAAATCCTGGTTTACCTCTAATTTTCTAAAGCTCAATGAGGATAAAACTGAGATCCTCCTTATTGGCACCAAATCCAACCTTTTAAAGGCAAACCATTTCTCACTTACCATCGATAACTCCACAGTTTTCCCTTCTCCTCAGGTTAAGAGCCTTGGTGTCATCCTAGACAGTACACTTTCTTATAAATCACACATCAATAATCTCACCCGTTCTGCCTACTTCCATCTACGTAACATTAACAGATTGCTTCCTTCTCTTTCCACCCAGTCTACGTCCATTCTTGTACATAGTCTTGTTACCTCCCGTATTGACTACTGCAATTCTCTTCTGCATGGTCTCCCCCAAAAATCCCTCCATAAGCTTCAACTGGTTCAGAACTCTGCTGCTCGCATTATCACCAGAATCCCCTCCTACCAGCACATCACCTGTTCTTCAGGAACTTCACTGGCTCACAGTGAAATTCCGGATAATTTTCAAACTTTTTCTGCTCACTTTCAAGGCCATTCATAACCTCGCTCCTTCTTACCTTTCTGACCTGTTAACCACCACCTGTTCTGCCCATTCACTTCGTTCTTCTTCTTCTGTCCAGCTTACTGTACCTTCCTTCCGCCTCACCACCATGGGAAGCAGAGCTTTCAGCTGCTCTGCTCCCAGGCTGTGGAACTCTCTGCCCCCTGAAATAAGAAATATTGGTTCTCTCCCCCAGTTTAAATCCCAACTCAAAACTCATCTGTTCAAATCTGCATATTCACTGTGAATCCACTGTTTGTTCATTTTATCTTGTGCTTTATTTTATTGTTCTTATTCTGCCATTGTTTTACTAAGTGTTTTATCCTATTGTAAAGTGTCCTTGGGTGACTTGAAAGGCGCTCATAAATAAAATTTATTATTATTATTATTATTATTAAACCATGGCTGGATGTAGTGTTATCCTTTCTAAAGCTGCACAACAACTTTTTACAGGGCAAACACCACATATTTCACTGACAAAGAGTGGCACAGCTGAGTGGACAGACTTAGCATCTTTGGTGAGACAGGGGGAGAGTGTTGGAATGTGGCAGCAAGCTGGAGGGGGTTGGGAGACAGACGTGCAGCACAACAACTTTTGTAAAAAGCTGGGATGGGTGATACATACTACACCACAAACACATTTACAGGGGAGTGAGAATGACACAGCAGAATGATATGTTGTAGATGTCAAAGATCACCCGGAGCTTAAACAGGTCCCAGAGAAGCTCTGGGTTACTGGGAAGACTGATGTGGGGTTAATAACAACAGCAAGTCCAGTAGTAATAAAGCCCAAAACGTCTTTTAGGCCAAGAGTGAAACAATATCCCTTGAAGCCTGATGCAGTAGAAGGTATTAAACCAGTAATAGAGGATATGATTAAAGCAGGGATACTAGTTGAAGCTCCACAAGCAGTATGTATCGCTAGCGGTAAGCGTAAAGGAGGTGGGCTTGCTGTTTTAGTTAACAACCGGTGGTGTAACCCTGCCAACATAACAATCAAAGAAAGGATTTGTTGCCCGGACACTGAACTGTGTGCTGTTGGACTCAGGCCGTATTATTTACCCAGGAAATTCTCTCACGTCATCTTGGTGGCTGTTTATGTTCCCCCCTCTGCTAACCCCACAGCTGCATGTGACACTATCCACTCTGCCATAGCTCGGCTACAGACTCAGCACCCGAGTGCCTTTATTGTGATCTCGGGTGACTTCAACCATGTATCACTGGACAATACACTACCAACATTCAAACAATATGTGGACTGTCCCACCAGGGGAGAGAAAACTTTAGACTTACTGTATGCTAACGTCAAGGATGCATACAGCTCCTCCTCCCTCCCCCCACTTGGTAGGTCAGATCATAACCTGATTCACCTCACCCCCCGCTATGTGCCAATTGTGAGGAGGGAACCTGTGACCACCAGGACTGTCAGGAGGTGGTCAGAGGAGGCAATAGCGGAACTACAGGGCTGTTTCGAGGTGACCGACTGGGAAACACTCTGTGAGCCTCACGCCGAGGACATCAATGGGCTTACTGAGTGTATCACAGACTACATAACTTTCTGCACCGACTCCATTGTTCCAGCTCAGACTGTTCATTGTTACCCAAATAACAAGCCGTGGGTGACTAAGGACATCAAAGCCCTCCTCAACAACAAGAAGAGGGCTTTCAGAGGGGGCAACAAAGAGGAGGTGAGGAAGGTCCAGGTGTTACTAAAGGACAAGATCAGAGAGGCTAAGGACAATTACAGGAGGAAGCTGGAGTGGAAACTCCAGCAGAACAGCATGAGAGAGGTGTGGAGGGGCATGAAGACCATCACTGGATTCAGGCCAACCAACAGCAGGGGAGCTGAGGGAGGTGAGAACAGAGCCAATGAGTTGAATCTGTTTTTCAATAGATTCGACACCACAGTGTCTGCTCCCACCCCCACAACCTCACCTGCAGTCAGCCTGGAATCCAGAGCCACACCACTGTGCCAGCCTCTCTCTTCACATGTTGCCTCCTGTGAGATTCCTGACACCCCTCCCCCACCCATCACCTTCACTCAATACCAGGTTGAGATGCAAATGAGGAGACTTCACTCAGGCAAGTCTGCTGGACCAGACGGAGTGAGTCCCCTTGTCCTCAAGGCCTGTGCCCCCCAGCTGTGTGGAGTCTTTCATAAACTGTTTATGCTGAGTCTGAGTCTGCAGAGGGTCCCGGTGATGTGGAAGACATCATGCCTCGTCCCTGTACCAAAGACGCCTCGTCCCAGTGGCCCCCAGGATTACAGGCCCGTGGCACTGACCTCCCACATCATGAAGACCCTGGAAAGGCTCATCCTGGACCAGCTGCGACCCATAGTAAGACCACATCTGGATCCCCTTCAGTTCGCTTATCAGCCTCGTCTCGGAACAGAGGACGCCATCATCTACCTGCTCAATCGTGTCTACACCCATCTGGACCAGCCGGCGAGCACTGTGAGGGTCATGTTTTTTGACTTTTCCAGTGCTTTCAACACCATCAGGCCGACCCTCCTGGGTGATAAGTTAGCAGCGATGCAGGTGGATGCTTCTCTGGTGTCCTGGATTGTTGATTACCTGACAGGAAGACCACAATATGTACGTCTCCCACAGTGTGTGTCTGACAAGGTGATTAGCAACACAGGGGCACCACAGGGGACTGTCCTCTCCCCCTTCCTCTTCACCCTCTACACCACAGACTTCAGCCACTGCACAGAGACCTCCATCTTCAGAAGTTTTCTGATGACTCTGCGGTGGTTGGATGCATCAGCAGGGATGATGAGACAGAGTACCGGGCTGTGGTCGACTCCTTTGTCACGTGGTGTGAGCAGAATCATCTGCAGCTCAACATGGCAAAGACCAAGGAACTGATCGTGGACTTCAGGAAGACCAGGAAACACTTGACCCCTGTTTCAATCCAGGGGGTCAGTGTTGACATTGTGGAGGACTATAAATACCTTGGAGTACACATTGACAATAAACTGGACTGGGCTAAAAACACCACAGCACTTTACAGGAAGGGCCAGAGTCGTCTCTATTTTTTGAGGTGACTGAGGTCCTTCAACATCTGCCAGAAAATGCTGAGGATTTTCTATGAGTCTGTGGTGGCCAGTGCGATCCTCTATGCTGTTGCATGCTGGGGGAGCAGGCTGAGGGTCGCAGATGCCAACAGACTTAATAAACTGATCCGTAAGGCCAGCAATGTTGTGGGGATGGAGCTGGACTCCCTCAAGGTGGTGTCGGAGAGGCGGATGCTGTCCAAGATAAAGACAATGTTGGATAACACCTCCCACCCACTCCATGACATGTTGGTCAGTCACAGGAGCTCGTTCAGTGAGAGACTGAGATTACCGAAAAGCACCACTGAACGACACAGGAAATCATTCCTGCCTGTGGCCATCTCCCTGTACAACGCATCCACTTAACACACTGTTTGCTGCTACAACTACACGTTTCTTTTCCAAATATTTATTTATAAGTGACTTATGTATGTATGTATGTATATATATGTATATATTGTACTATTCTTAGTTAGCGTATTGTCTGTCTTGTCTTAATGTTGGTTTAAAATGGAGCACTGTAACAAAAAATAATTTCCCCCAGGGATCAATAAAGTATTCTGATTCTGATTCTGATTCTAACACACCCATCTTCCCAGTTAGAAAGGCTGATTCACAGTCGTGGCGCATGATTCAAGATTTAAGAGCTGTAAATCAGGCAGTGGAGAGTATAGCTCCATGCGTCCCCGACCCCCACACCTTGTTAAATCAGCTTAAGCCAGACATGACACATTTCACTGTGGTAGATTTAAGTAATGCTTTCTTTTCCATACCAGTACATGAGAATTCGCAAGGCTGGTTTGGTTTCACGTATCAAGGCAAAAAATACACATACACCAGATTGCCGCAAGGTTTTTGTGATAGTCCTACAATTTTCACACAGAATATTACAAATTGTCTGTCTGATTTTGTGATTCCACCACATTCACAGATGTTGGTATATGTCGATGACATTTTAATTGCATCCAATTCAGAGAGGAACTGCAAAGACATATCATTGGCATTGCTGACTCACTTAGCTGAGACAGGTAACAAGGCCTCACTTTCAAAGCTACAGTGGGTAAAGACAGAAGTGAAATTTTTAGGACATCTGCTTAGTGCAGCAGGGAAGAGCATACATCCAGAGAGGAAAACAGCTATCTTGGCAGCACCTAGGCCAGTGACAAAGAAACACATCAGAATCAGAATCAGAATCAGAATACTTTATTGATCCCTGGGGGAAATTATTTTTTGTTACAGTGCTCCATTTTAAACCAACATTAAGACAAGACAGACAATACGCTAACTAAGAATAGTACAATATATACATATATATACATACATACATACATAAGTCACTTATAAATGATGCATGATGCAATTCCTAGGGTTGCTAAATTTCTGTCGATCGTGGATGCCCCATTACTCTGAAATTGCGCAGCCATTATTAGATATGATGTACAGTAAACCTTTAGCTATGTCATAAAGTTTAAGTTGGACCCCTGAGGGGGAGCAAGCTCTGTGCATGCTGAAACAGATGCTGACAGGAGCATCAGTTTTAGGACTTCCAGATTATAACAAGCCTTTTGTTCAAACTGTTGACTGTAAAGGCCATTTTATGACATCCATGTTAGCACAAAAATGTGGAGGTCGAATGAAGCCAGTAGCTTATTATTCTAAGAGGCTGGATCCAGTGGCTTGTGCCTTACCTCACTGCGTGCGATCTGTGTGTGCAGCCGCTGAAGCCGTAAAGTGTTCTGGTGAAATTGTTTTGTTTCACCCTTTGACTCTGCTAGTTCCACATGAGGTTGATGTTTTATTGCTGCAGACTAAAATGACATTTTTGTCACCTGCCAGACACTTGTCTTTAATGTCACTGTTGCTCTCCCAGCCACACATAACTATTAAGCGGTGTACAACTTTGAATCCCTCTACATTGTTGCCCACAGAGGAGGAGGGTACACCACATGCGTGTAGTGAGCATGTAGAAACACAGTGTAAACCTAGAAGTGATTTAAAGGAAGCAACCTCAGCAAGGACCAATTTTCATGAGCATTGCCCCCTATTGTGTTTTTTGAAGAATAAGTATGTGGTATGGCATGACGTTGATTTGTTTTGTCACCAAATTTGTATGGAAATTTCTGGATCAAGGTGTTAAGTTTGTCAACTGTGAAGTATTTTTTGGAGATTAATAAGCTAATACAACGTGCCAGTTCCGTGGGAACAATACCTTCAAAGATATCGTGGTCAATATCTGGGGGATATCCAGTGCTGACATGAAAATGTGAGAGATTCTCTGTCAACACACATTGTTTTTTTACACCACAGAGAGCAGTTGCATTTTCTTGAGCACAGTGGACATGAATTTCATGGACCTCTCTGGTTCGAAGTTGGAAAATCCCTGACATTACATCCTGATTCTAAAATTCTGATTTGTCTCCAGTACAAAACCTACAAATGGATCCACCAGAAAAACTCTCAACAAATCCACCAATACCATGAGCTGAAAGATTGTCCGCTATTACACATTGGACAGAGCCTTTTACAAATTTACCAAGCTGAGACACAAAGACACCATGCTTTTCTAAAATGGTCTTGAGTGAGAGGCTCCAATACTATAACGAAACCAAAAGCTTTTGTGTCATCTGACTTGCAAAGTACAGCTAAATAAATTGAACTTAGTGCTGAATGGGAACCTGGTGGTAAACTACCCAAAACCCAATAGACACCACAGAGTTTGTGCTTTTTACGAGATGTCCCAAGCGGGTTACATATCTCAAAATCTGCCAACATCGGCCAACATGGCCCAGGATCATGACATCACCCCCCCCCCCCCCCCATCTAGGGCTGGCTCCCGACAGCCCAAAACTCGAGAACCAAAAGACTAGAAAACGGAAAACAACCCACCCAGGGCAGGAGGCGGGGGACCAGGACGGAGGGAACGAAACCAAACAAAAGACGAGGAGCATGAACCAAAACTGAGTTCACAAAGACACAAAAACAGTTCAAAACAGGGAGGCAAATGTCCAAAGAGGTTAGACGGTCAACCCGGAGGGGCGACAGCACAAAACTACACAGTTCAGCTGTTCCTCCTGGGAACAGGAACGGGTGCTAGGCCTGGCCGAACACCAGCCATCCCCACCCGAGGAACAGACACGAGTGCGGGGACGAGCTGGGCTCTGGCAGCCTTTACCCTGGGGGCCAGTGTAGGTGCAGGAGCAAGCTGGACCTCTGCCGCTCCCACCTGAGGAACTGAGACGGGTGCAGGAGTCGGCAGGGTCACGGCTGACCTCACCTGGGGAACCGGAACAGGAGCAGGCAAAGGCTGGGTGTCCATCAACCCCACCCGAGGAGCAGATACGGGTGCCGGGATGAACATCCCGGTTACATATCTCAGAATCATCAATATAAAGATTTACAGCAATTCTTAACTCTTCAGCACAGAAAAAACTGTTCTGCTTGTAGTACTCAACATCTCTAACTGTTCTGTATTCTTTAGAAGTCAATTGCATGTTTTGACCCTTCTGGGCTACAAGAAGTTCAAGAACATCTTACTGAGAAAGCAACTGCTGCAGAGATCGTAATAAAGGAATGTACTGATAGGTCCGATTCCTTTGAGCATCTAGTATGTACTCTATTGGCTCTATAATACCAAAATGTGAACAGTAATACTGTTTTCTTTTATATGCAGTAGCAAGAGGTGCCGTCACTTCCAATGGCTACGCAAACAGGACTAGATCTGCAAACAACAGAGGAAATCTAATCAATTAAAGACTCTTCAATTTGTAGCTGATTATTTTTGAAATACACCAGAAATAACTGTTTTTGTGGCATGTAAAGATGCTGTACTCAATAAGTAATCGAGTTCAGACAGCAGTTCATCAACAACTGTTGTTGGGACATGAATGACATTTTCTAACTTCAGTAAAAGGCAAGCAATTCTTTCTTCAAATTAATCTAAAGTAAGTAATTCTTTTTTTTTTTTTTTTGTGTCCCGTTTGGATCTTTAGACATCAGAATTGTTGTCTTAAGGCCAAGAAAGATGCCAAGCGGATTTATTTTACCAAGTGGATCATCATGGCCTTGCCATATTGGTCCATTTGATTGACCTTTATTATAATTATGAATTTATTTTATTTTCAGTTGCTACAAACGGGACAGACATGACTGGGGGATAGGACAGGGGGAAAGAATGAAAGAAAGAGGGGGAGAGAAAGAAAACCAGAGGGGAGAAGAGACGGTGAGAAGGTGGGGAAGAAAGAAAAAAAAAGACCTGGATCACCTGTATGGAGAAAAAAAAACAGAAGAGAAAGCAAACAACAAAGAGCAACATAATAAATACAGCACCATCACTATAAACTAGCTAGCAGTAGATAACAGTAGATACTAAATATTAAACGATATTGTGCCGCACGCAAGATAGACAGCGCACAATGTGCTTTGAGGCAGCAGAAAGCTGTAGTCCGCGTCCGTGAATACCCGTGTGTACACCTGTGTGCATGCCTGTGTGGATCAGCATGCTTGCATTCCAAAGGTTTCTCCACGTAACGATCTGCTAGGGAGTGTGGGGAGCGATAGCCCCGTCCACCAGGGTATGAAGCAGGTATGGAGGAGCTCCAGGCCCCAGACATCCAGAGGCCCCAGAGTACAAGGACCCAAGGAGGACCACCAAAAGGGGGCGAACCGTGCCGAGTAGAGCCCCAAACGAGAGGTCACTCCGCAGCTATGGAGCAAAGGCCAGAGGGGGTTGCAGTGGCGTGCCCGCGGGCTCTGCCGGCAGTCAGCTGTGCCAGAGAGGACCGAGCTTCAGGCCCTGAGGCCACCCCCCGGAAGGAGCCCAGCCAGGCCACAGGCGCCCGGCCCTGCCAATCGGACACCAGGAGTGAGCCGGTACATACATGAGCGCCCAGCCCCAGACGACAAGGACCACCAACACACCAACGTCTGAAGTAAGTAATTCTACTGGTTCATGACAATCTACTTTTTCTTGAAGAGTATCTGTTGTCCCAGCCTTAAACAGATCATCTTCAGAACTCCCTGACTGAATCAACTGATTACGTATACAAATATTATCTCTAAAATCATTAAGGAAGGGAGTATTTGTTGTGTTTTCTGTATTTGTGTGTCTGAAATGTACTGTATATATTAGTTTCAAATTCACAATTTTTAAACAAACATTGGACAGTTTGGTGACGGCTGAGATGTGTATTTATGTGTTGGAAAAAATTTCTCTCTGAAATATATTCTCTGTGTGAGCAAATAGGACACTGAAAAATAGATTGTTCTGATTTGTTTTGTGTTGTTTGTTCTGAATGATTTTTGTACGTGTGATTTAACAATTTAGTCCATGTAGTAAAGCTACATGGACAATCTGAGTACGGACAGGGAAAGCGATTAACACCTCTTATATGCCCGTGAGCCTGTCTAAAATGTTTCAACAACAAATACCTGCTAGATAATTCTAAACTGCAGCTTTTACATGTCCACATCCAACTACCTGAAAGGAAAAAAAGACAATATCAGTGAAAAATAAGTTTATAGAATTCCAAAACTGTTTTACACAAGGGAAATGTGCTACTTACCAACACTTAAAAGTTGCCAGATAACTTGGTGAATTAGTGATGTAAAAATGATGATCACGCTTCAAGATAGATCACATGGATAAAACATTTTAATTGGTAAAAGAATAATTTCATGCTTTTTTTTTTTACTTGTCCCTTACAGTGTTCCTGTCATGGTCTGACCAGCCCTGCTAGGCGACCTGATCATTTATGTTTGAGTTTATTTTGATGGAGCCGCACTTTCCCGGAGGCAGGTCCGCCGACCCGGAAGTAGCTCCATTCGGAGCTTCGGCACACCGCCGATTAATCAACATTCGCCAGCTGCCACGAATTATCCACCATCAGACCCTGATGTATTTAACGCGGTGACCAGGCTTCAGTCAGCGCTGGAGCATTAGACTAAGCTCATTAGTAGTGTCTTGATCATGCGCTCTTTCCAACTCGCTTTCGGATTGCTATTTACTCATTTTTTTGTCTTTCGCACCAGGAGGTGGAGAGGAGAACATGGGAGCTGGGTGAATGGACCACGGGGGCCACGGCCAAGGGATTTCAGTGGACTGTAATTGTTTCACTCTGTAAATAAATTCACTGTCTCATTGCAAGGAGATCTGCGCTCGAGTCCGCTTCTTCCACACACTACGACAGTTCCCATAATAACATTATGAATATTTCCCTAATATAGGCAATAAAGGGCGACCGTGGCTCAGGGGGTTGGGAAGTGTATCTGTAACTGGAAGGTCGCCGGTTCAATCTCCGGGCTCTCTGTCCTGGTCGTTGTGTCCTTGGGCAAGACACTTTACCCTACTGCCTACTGGTGTTGGCCAGAGGGGCCGATGGCTCAATATGGCAGCCTCGCTTCTGTCAGTCTGCCCCAGGGCAGCTGTGGCTACAACCGTAGCTGCCTCCACCAGTGTGTGAATGTGAGAGTGAATGAATAGTGGCATTGTAAAGCGCTTTGGGTGCCTTGAAAAGCGCTATATAAATCCAATCCATTATAATAATAAAAGCTCTGGACACAGGTAGAAGTGGCAGAGGTTCAATACAGTCAGACAGAGTCAGACAGAGAAACATATGTATTTGAAAACAAATATATCTGCCTATGTTACTTTTTTCATAAAAGTTTACGTTTGGAATGCAACAATTTCAACAAAAAGGTGGGTAAAAAATGGTAAATGGCCTGTATTTATATAGCGCTTTACTAGTCCCTAACACTAGTCCCCAAAACACTTTACATATTCAGTCATCCACCCATTCACACACACATTCACACACTGGTGATAGCAAGCTACATTGTAGCCCAAGCCACCCTGGGGCGCACTGACAGAGGCTGCAAAAAGGCAGCAATTATCCATGAAGAGTTATCAGTTAGATTTATTTTGAAGCGGTTTGGGCCGGTTCCACATTATGAGAGCGCATGCCGCAACATATGCGCGTTCACAAGGCTGTGTTTTTCTTCAATTGGCTATAAGTTAAGTTAGGGGCTGGAAACATTTCTGACCCAAAACACTCCTTCTCTCTGCATTTGTTAGGCGGCATGTCATCGTAGTTCTACACAGAGTCGTTCAATAATACCGGCCTGCATAGCCATCTGTTACGGCTGTGGCCATAAGAACACTGTGTGGGCTGTTTTGTTCTGTGTCTCTTTACTGTGTTTAAGACTCTTTACAGGTCCCTCCCCTAATGAAGAGTAGTGAGCAGCTGATTGGACCATGGAACAGGTGACCACGTTCAAAAAGCCGCTCTGACAGAGAGAGAGAGAGAGAGAGAGAGAGAGTGGGGCAAGCGAGCGAGTAGCTTGACAGCCGACGTGGTCCTGACTCTGGTTTTCCCAGCCTATACTTTTAATGTGTATTTGTGTGAGCGTGATCTGTGAGAGCCGCTCTTGGTGCATTAACTTAGTGCTTAGGCACTCTTAGGCTGAAGCGGAAGGGGTGAGCCGCCTTTTTCTTTGGAACAGTTTTCTCCTGTTTTCCGGGTTAGGGAGCGAGGGTTAGTATTGCATTTGTTTGTTCTGTTTCTTTCTTAGGGTTTAGTTAGTTTTCTCTGGTGGGACTTAGTTGGTTTTGTTTATTATTTTGGCCTCGGTTCACCCTGGAGCTATACTTCATTACCTTCAATAAAATCACCTTTTTTTACTCACAACTGGTTTTGGATGTCTGGCTTGGGAACCAGGGCTAGGGGCGTAACACCATCTTTTTGAGAACCAGTATAAGGAGCGGGGAAACCTCCGAGGGCAATCCGATATGGGCTCACTGTCCTGGGGAATAACTTTCCGCGATGGCCCGCCAAACTTCACTGGCTCTACAGTGCTCTCCCCTACTAACCCTAACCCTAATCCTCTCTCTTCCACAGCATGACTTTTATCCTGTCTTCCTTCTCTCACCCCAACCAATCACAACAGATGGCTCTGCCCCTCCCTGAGCCTGGTTCTGCCGGAGGTTTCTTCCTGTTAAAACGGAGTTTTTCCTTCCCACTGTCACCAAAGTGCTTTCTCATAGGGGGTCATATTATTGTTGGGTTTTTCTCTGTATGTATTATTATAGGTTCTACCTTACAATATAAAGTCTTGAGGTGACTGTTGTTGTGATTTGCGCTGTATAAATCAAATTGAATCGAATCGAATAGAATAACGTACTTCAGACTGGGAGATTGGCAAAATGTATAAATAGGATGGAGATTAGGGGAATTGGAGACAGCTGCGTAACACAGCAGGGATACATTGGGAATAAGAAGACAGTGGAAATAAGACTCAATACAAGAAAGAGACAAGAGGCCACCAAAATAAAACCCAGACTTAGACACATGAGTTTGACACTGACAAAACCATAAACAGACATGAAGACAAGACTGGCTTTAACACTAGAGTGTTTTCACAAGCGTTCCATCCACTTGTGGAACATTGAAGAAGAACTACACTAAAAAGCAATATGGTACTGAAAACAAAACAATATGTAACCCAGTGTTAAAAACGGGATAAAAGCATAAATATTAATACTCTTTTGATTAAAATACTCATTTCACAATGGGAATAAATATTGATAAAAAGCAATTAAATATAATAAATACTAATTAAGAGCATGTAAACATAAGTTTAACTAATATGTGGATAAATGGTGTGGAGGCAGGACTTTGTCCTTTAGAGTGTGTTTGTTAGATCCACTGAGCAACCAATCATTGGCTGGTCTGACCCTCCCCCAATCTGTGTGCGCTGCTCAGACACCTGTGTGTGCCTTTGTCTACCAGATACGCCAGAGACAGAGACGGTGAAAGATCCGTTACGTGTGCGGTGAAGAAGCTAACTGGATAGTAAACGTCCTTTTTTGGTGAAAATAATAAGAGTGATAGTGTGTTCCAGAGGCTGTGAGCCAACGTGAGCACTGTTAAGTCCCATGTAGCATTTGTAGCTTGGTCAGGTTTTTTTTCTTTGCTTATTTGGATTGGATTGGTTTTGAGGATCCCTTTTCCAGTACTGGATGGCGAGCCCAGCCCAAAGATCCAGATGAACTGTTAGATTGTAACCCAACTGGTTACAAACACACTGAGTGACTATTGAACATTGAAAGACTGAAATTGACTTTAAAAAAAGGACACAAAAGACAATAAATCCTTGGGTTGACTATTTGCGGGGTTTATTTTATTTTGTTTTCAAGAAGCGCGCTCTACTTTTGTTAGATGTGCACAACCTGCTAAACTTTAATAATTGTCAATAAACGCAATTGTGTTTCCTACACCTACTGCGTACAAGTCCTCTGTTGTCAGAAACCCTTGGCTCCTACGAATCTAGAACCTGTCTGATCTGGCCCATATTTCCCTTCTGTCCTCGTATTGTGGTTAAAGGTAACTATACTGCCTGTACTACATGCAAAGAAGGCTGGAAGTAGCACTACCAGGTCTTACATGTCCACCACTATTGCACCACCAGTGCTACAAATACATAATGTAAACATATCATCAAATAATCCAGGACTCACAAACATTGATATGATGAACACAACTATAAAGAACAAAGCTGAGAAATGCTTGGTAAACTGACCAAGGACTATGTCATCATGTCATTTTTTTAATATCATAGTTAATGTGTCCTGATCAGTAGATAGTGCCATCTTACAAATACCAGGAAATCCAACTGGGTGATAAGCCAGAGTTGTCTGCCCACACACCCACTGACTACAAAAAGGGTCTAGACTCTTCAAGCTGGGATACAGGCATCAAAGAAAAAGATGTAAACAGACTGAAAGTCATCAGGAAGGCATAGTCTGTTGTTTATGTTATGCTTGCCACCCTAGCAATCAAGGACATTAACTCTCATCCCCTCCATAACACACTAGACAAAGTGAAGAGCATTTTCAGCAACATTCTTTCAACCCTGCTCTCTGAGGGAATGACACACTAGGATTTTCCTTCCTGCTGCTGTCAGACTTTTTAATTCATCCACTTGTGTCAGACACATATTGAACAGGAATAAACATGACTCACTGCACTCTCTCACTTTGTATGCCACAATGTTTGCTTGCACACCTGTTTCTTTATACTGTTTATTATATCCCAGAAACATTACCGTTAATACTTGTGTTCCTATGTCTATATTTAAGTTTATTTTCATATCTCTATATTAATCTATTTATAGCTCCATTCCCTCACTTCATTTTATACAATTGCTTTGTTCCTGAATGAGAGTTATTTAAAGTGGTTTCACACACAGTGCCTCCAGATGAATGCAGAGCAGCTTTGGACAGCAGAGGCTGGAGAGTGGTATTGCTCTCTGTGTAAAAAATAACTACTTATGTGAAATGAAGACGGATGTATGCTGTCAAGGCAAAAAAAAAGTTTTCTATTAAACAGTACATTGCATAATGACTGAAACTGAATGTCCTGTTTATAAGATTGGGGAAACCTGCAGTCAGCTGAGACTGAAGAAGTCACCTGGATGAGTGACAAAACTTCTCTCGTTGAAAACGTTATGTCTAGATGAACAGAGTCAACCTTTGGGGATTTAATTACCTGGATGTTTGAGCATGCATCAAAACATTCTCCGTGTTGTTTTTAAATTCTTTGTCTCCTTATGAATAATGTGTCATGAATCGCTGTGCGGCAGGCAGGAGAAGGACCCAGGATGCAGACTCACAGACACGGGGATAAACTTAAAGAACACAGCTTTAATGCTGGCACGGCAGAATACAGGAAATACAGAACTGGGAAAAAGTAAACTAACATTCGCAGGAAGGCACAGGAAGATCCACACAACATGAGGGACGACGTCACGCTGAACAGAGGGAGACGCAGACAGAAATACACAGAGGGTTAACGAGGAAAGTGGGAACACAGGTGACACTGATAATCATAACGAGACAGGGCGGGGTGAACTGAACATGACATGTACGGGCGTGAGAGTCACAAAGTAAACAGGAAGTGCACAGAGGTTCAGACAGGAGGAGAGAGAGCACGGGGAAAACACAGACATAACGGGCTGGGGAAACATGAAACAACCACAAAGGGAGACGAGGGCTCATAAATACATAGAGGGCACACAGGGGGAAGAGAGAGCACGGGGAGAACTTAGACATAATGGGCAGGGGAAACATGGAATAAAACATAAGGAGAGACGAGGGCTCACAGATACACAGAGGGGCACACAGGGGGTAAAAGCCATGAAGGGAAAACACTTAGGGAACAACACAACAGGGCAACTCAGAAAACATGGCCTAAGCAAGGAACAAAATACAAACATACAAGAAAACTAAGAACACTGGGCCAACATGGCCCAGGACCATGACAGTACCCCCCCCCCCCCCCCCCCCCCCTCAAGGGCTGGCTCCAGACAGCCCAAACACAGAAAAACAAAACCAAACAGAAAACAACCCAGGGCGGGCGGCGGGGGCCCAGGACGGAGGGCTCGGAACAGAAAACAAAAGAAGAGCACAGCAAACACCGGAGCCCAAGAAAACAACCCAAACACAGAGCAGTTCAGGGGGCCGACCATGCGGAAGGCAACGGCGGAGACGTGGAAACAGTTCAGGAGGCCGGCCGTGCGCAAGGCAACGGCGGCGGCGAAGGAGACAACGGAGCAGTTCAGGAGGTCGACCGCGCGGAAGGCGGCGGCGGCGGCGAAGGAGACGACGGAGCAGTTCAGGGGGCCGACCGCGCGGAAGGCAGCGGCGGCCCTCCAGTCCCAGGCGTGCTGGCCATGGCCTGGTGGGCACAGGACCAGTCGAGGCAGGACCAGACGAGGCAGGACCAGACGAGGCAGGACCAGACGAGGACGAAGACTCGGAGGCCGGACCAGACGAGGACGAAGACTCGGAGGCCGGACCAGACGAGGACGAAGACTCGGAGGCCGGACCAGGCGGAGCTGCAGAGGCTGAGGCTAGACCAGGCGGAGCTGCAGAGGCTGAGGCTGGACCAGGCGGAGCTGCAGAGGCTGAGACTGGACCAGGCGTAGCAGAAGCACAGGCAGAGGCTGGCCCAGGCGTAGCAGAAGCACAGGCAGAGGCTGGCCCAGGCGTAGCAGAAGCACAGGCGGATGCAGCCGGACCAGGCGACGACGAGGCGGTCGCAGGTGGCGGCTGGACAGGCTCCTCGGGCCCTCCAGCTGATGCGGCGTGAGGCTGAACGGGCCCCTCGGACCCTCCAGCGGATGCGGCGTGAGGCTGAACGGGCCCCTCGGACCCTCCAGCGGAGACAGGAGGCTGAACGGGCCCCTCGGACCCTCCAGCTGACGAGGCGTGAGGCTGGACAGGCCCCTCGGACCCTCCAGCGGAGACAGGAGGCTGAACGGGCCCCTCGGACCCTCCAGCGGACGTGGCTTGAGGCCGGATGGGCTCCTCGGGCCCTCCAGCCGGAAGAGACGGCTGAAGCAGAAAGCAGTCCGAGGCGGAGAGAAAGCTCACGCCATTCCTAGCAGGCTGCTTCCCAGCCTGTACAGCTGACGTGGAAGGAAGCTGAACGGGCTCCTCGGGCCCTCCAGCAGACGTGGCATGGTGCTGGACGGGCTCCTCGGGCCCTCCAGCAGACGAGGCATGGTGCTGGACGGGCTCCTCGGGCCCCCCAGCTGACGAAGCAGAAGGCTGGACGGGCTCCTCGGGCCCCCCAGCAAAAACAGTTTCAGAACCAGCAGGCCCGGGGACCTCTGGAAAACGCAGAGCAGGACTAGCAGGCGCACGGGCCTCTGGCAGGGACAGAGCAGGACCAGCAGGCGCACGGGCCTCTGGCAGGGACAGAGCAGGACCAGCAGGCGCACGGGCCTCTGGCAGCGTTGATGCTGACTGGGGCTGAGCAACACATAGGTTAGGCTCAGGAGGCAACAGTTGGGTGCAGTCCTCGGCTGACTCCTTAGCCCCCAGGGGTCCAGAGTCAACTGCGGGTTGAAACTCGGACTCTGGGGAGGCCCTGGAGGTAGTAAATGTCTCTAATCGGGCCAGCTTTCGAGGGACGAAAACAGTCCTGTTGAGCATGTTTTCCTGCTTAATACGAGTGAGAAAAGTTGGCTGCTCAGCAGGAGACTGGGTTGAGAAAGACTGAAGTGACCGTTGTGGTGAGAATGAAACTAGTGAAGGAGCAGATGATTGAGCTGCAGGTAACGGAGTAGCTAACTGGGCAGCTGACTGAGCTGAGGGCAGCTGAACAGCGAGCTGGGCTGCTGAATGGGCTAACGGTTGAGGAGGTGTTTGTAGTGAGCGTGATGCAGGGGGTGGTATAGGCTCCCCTGAGCCTCTAGGGCTCGGTTTAACTAGCTGAACGAGTTCAGAAGAAACAGTTCTGCTTAGGCTTCTCTGCTCTAAGAGAACAGGGCAGAAACAGCCCGTTAAGTCCCCCTCCCCATTCTTGGGTTGCGAACCCACAGCGTCATTCATAGATTCAGCAGTACATGTCAAAACTGAATTCAAACTGTCCGGGGTTAACTCTGTATCAACAGAAGAGTTCTTAGCAGGCTCCAACAGAGGGTGCACAATCAGAGTTTTGCCCATGCATTCTGATTCTTCAGCGGAAAAAGCATCAACATAATTAGTCAGGGAGTCTTTTCTTTCTACTGGGCTGGGGTGAATGTCCATGGAACAAACCGCCTTCACCTCACTACTCTTAGCCGTGAGAAGAAAACAGTTCCCATTACTATTTGCAGGTGAAGCAATAGGGGTACAAGCAATAGGGGTACAGTCAACATCACTCACCATTGCCTGCTGTTCTGACGAGTGATTGGGCTCCGGTTGTAGTGAGGAATGACGGCGGTGGCGCCGCTTCCTCCTGGCGGCAGGGGCTGAGGCGACAGGAGAAACTGGTGACGATGGAGAAAAGACGTCCTCGTCCTGCGACCACATCGCCGCCAAGCAGGAGGCAGGTGAATTAAGCCCTGAGCGGCAAGAAGTGGAGCTCTGTGGCCGCGGTGCAGAAACGCCTTTCCCCTGTTGCAATTGCTGCTGTACGGCGGCCGACTCCACGGAGAGCTCCTTGTGTTGCGGCCGATGCCGATGCGGCGGCTTCGGCGAAGAATACTGGGCGCGGACAAAGGCTGCAAGCTCCCGAGCCTGTAGCACCTCCTGGGCTTCATGCAGCTGGTCCATGAAGCCCATAAATCCCTTTAGTGTGCACAAATGAGGATTCCCCTCCAGGATCGCTTCTATAGCGTTAATCCCAACTGCCATGGTCTTAGCGTCCTTAGTGAGGGAAACCCGCTCGATCAGGCGGTGGATGCGGGAGAGGTCATGTTCCCGGGATGAATCCGCTGGGTCCATGTTGTGGTGACGTCGTACTGTCATGAATCGCTGTGCGGCAGGCAGGAGAAGGACCCAGGATGCAGACTCACAGACACGGGGATAAACTTAAAGAACACAGCTTTAATGCTGGCACGGCAGAATACAGGAAATACAGAACTAACTGGGAAAAAGTAAACTAACATTCGCAGGAAGGCACAGGAAGATCCACACAACATGAGGGACGACGTCACGCTGAACAGAGGGAGACGCAGACAGAAATACACAGAGGGTTAACGAGGAAAGTGGGAACACACGGGGAACACAGGTGACACTGATAATCATAACGAGACAGGGCGGGGTGAACTGAACATGACATGTACGGGCATGAGAGTCACAAAGTAAACAGGAAGTGCACAGAGGTTCAGACAGGAGGAGAGAGAGCACGGGGAAAACACAGACATAACGGGCTGGGAAAACATGAAACAACCACAAAGGGAGACGAGGGCTCATAAATACATAGAGGGCACACAGGGGGAAGAGAGAGCACGGGGAGAACTTAGACATAATGGGCAGGGGAAACATGGAATAAAACATAAGGAGAGACGAGGGCTCACAGATACACAGAGGGGCACACAGGGGGTAAAAGCCATGAAGGGAAAACACTTAGGGAACAACACAACAGGGCAACTCAGAAAACATGGCCTAAGCAAGGAACAAAATACAAACATACAAGAAAACTAAGAACACTTGGCCAACATGGCCCAGGACCATGACATAATGTATATAATGTTGGATAATTTCATGTAAATTAAAGTCTTATTAATAGAAATGGAGGAAAGAATGTAATTTGTTTTTACACTTTTTGATACTTGGATATGGTGATTAATAGATAATTATTTATATATTTTCATTATGTTCTGTATTTCAAACTGTAAATTAAGCTTGTTTGGTTATATTTGTTACTGCATTCTTGTACCCTTTCATGCTTGCACTTTTAATCCATTTTTGATAACATAAAAAAATTTCCAAAACACAATTCACAGATATTTCAACATTGATTTGGCATGCAGTGTTACATTGGTAAGGGATAATATATTGCATTAGAAACTTTCACAGGATCATTACTGAACTATATCATGTTCTGTATTGCAAATGTGACTGTGGACGAAAGCATTCAGGTTTTCCTAAACCAAAAACCCTGGATGCCAGGTCTGCTCCCTCCTCAAAGCCCCCGACGCCGCCTTCAGGTTAGGTGACAGAGCTCTGTACTGGGCTGCTCGAGCTGACCTGAAAAGGGGGATTAAAAAAAGCCAAGACAGACCACAAAAGAAACATCAAGTCCCAGCTGTCCAGCAACAGAACACGGGAGGTGTGGCAGAGTATACAAGACATCATAAACCACAGAAGCAGCACTGTGAAAACAGAAAACCTGAGTGTGCAGCTGGCAGAGGAGATAAACAGCTTCTTCGCCCACTTTGAAACACCACAACAGCAGCACTCATCTGCCTCAGCCCTGCTCCCATCCTCATCCTCATCCTCACCTGGCTCCTGCTCCGCTCCACTCACTGTAACGGAGCACGACGTCAGACGTGTGTTCCTAGCAGTGAACCCCAGGAAGGCGGCCGGTCCAGATGGAGTACCTGGAGTATAGGTGCTAAGAGCATGTGCACACCAGCTCACCCTCATCTTCACCAGACTCTTCAACCTCTCACTGGATCAGGCAGCCACCCCATCCTGTCTAAAATCAGCCACAATCATCCCAGTGCCAAAGAAGTCTCCCATCACCAGCCTGAATGATTATCGCTCTGTGGCCCTCATGAAATGCTTTGAGAGACTAGTCCTTCAGCACATCAAGGATTACCTCCCCCCAGAATTCGACCCCCACCAGTTTGCATACCGTGCTGAGTCACCTAGAGCAGCAGCAGAGCTACGTCCAAATGCTCTTTGTGGACTACAGCTCAGCCTTCAATACAGTCATCCTGGACACCCTCATCACCAAACTGGTCACTCTTGGCCTCTCCCCTCTCACATGTGTCTGGATAAAGGACTTTCTCACGAACGGGCCTCAGACTGTAAGACTCCGCCCTCATCTCTCCTCCACTTGCACACTGAGTACCGGCTCCCCACAGGGCTGTGTGCTGAGCCCCCTCCTGTATTCTCGCTACACCCACGACTGCAGTTCGACCCAAAACAACAATCTCATCGTCAAGTTTGAGATGAGTCCGACTACCGTGGTGTCATCAGCAAAGCGAGACGGGGCAGCCTACAGAGAGGAAGTCCTGAAGTTGGCAACTTCAGGAAACAAGCTGGCACTGAATACTAAGAAAACCAAAGAGGTCATTGTTGACTTCAGGAGACACAGCACTGACTTAGCCCCCCTTTACATCAACGGGGAGTGTGTGGAGAGGGTCCACACCTTCCAGTTCCTTGGTGTCCTCATCTCTGCTGACAACTCCTGGACAGACAACATCTCAGCGGTTGTCAAGGAGCGAATATTCGAAAATGGCGAATATTTTTTTTCAAATGACTATTTTTAGTGGATTTTAGATATAGATACAGAATGACAGAATGTTAAAAGAAGTTACTTTTAGTCGCTCTAAGCTGGGCATTGTGTTCTCTGACTGTTTAAAGCCATAGACTTTCAGTACTTTTTACTTTATGTTCATTTTCAGTTTTATGATGTTTCCGTTTTTACATAATTCATTCCACATAGCAAAATTGGTATGGCCCAGATCTGTCCATTATATATATACATATGTGTGTGTGTGTGTGTGTGTGTGTGTGTGTGTGTGTGTGTGTGTGTGTGTGTATATATATAAAATTATAATACCATTATAATCAAACAATGTGCTTACACATGGCCCACATACCGCAAAGAACGACGGCCCTCTGGTGGCCCAGATCTGGTTTACCAGAGGTGGCCAACACATGGGCCAGCACAAGACCAGTTGCAGACACACTGCTGGTCCTGTGCTGGCCCAGAACAGTTTCAGCTCTGGCCCCAGATGTCAGCCTAATGTGTGCCTAATAACAACATGTGCCGGAACATAACAGTGCAAAAGTAACATGACAAAACTCAGTTCAAACAGTAAATGGACTGATTGTTACATAGCCCTTTTCTACCCTCCCAGATTACTCAAAGTGCTCTATACAACATGCCACATTCACACCCTTTCTCTAAACTGACTGCTTTCTAACTACATTCACACTCTTGACATGCAGACTGGAGGAGCCAGGGATCGAACCACTAACCTTCCGACCAATAGATGACCTGCTCTACCTCCTGAGCTTCAGCCACCCAGTGGTAAACATGAGTAAACCCTCACTAGGTTTTGGATAAAGTGTACACTCACAAACCTGTCAAACCTGCATTTGAAACATTGGCTACCATAGCAGTATAGCATTGCAACATGGCATCTGGGTCTTCTAACTCAAATAGGAAAATAAGAACATAAATAGTGCGATCATTGCCAGACCTGGCCAACATCTGGTTGACATACACCCTGCCATGACACCAGTCAATCAGAAGTGCCGGCTTGATGCCGGATCTGGGCCAGACCTGTTTTCACCAGTGTATGAATGTGAGAGTGAATGAATAGTGGAATTGTAAAGCGCTTTGGGTGCCTTGAAAAGCGCTATATAAATCCAATCCATTCATTCTATGAGCCTGGGCCATATAAACCAAACCACAATCAGGCCAGATATGGCATGCCATCACATAAACGGTGGCGTCATTGGCAGACCTGGCACACATCTGGTTGACATACACTCTGCTATGACAAAGGGTCAGTCAGAAGTGCCATCTATGCCAGGCCTAGCCCATATCTGGATGACATATGTCTTATCATGCCAGAAGTCAGCCAGCAGTGCCGGCTTGATACCAGATCTGGGCCAGACTTCCTTGCTATGTGGGATGCAGGAGGCCCGAATGATGCCGCGCTTGTGGAAGATGTCCTGTAGCCGAGGGAGAGATGTTCCAATGATCTTAGCCGGTGTTTTGATGATCCGATGTAGCCGGCTGAACTCGCTGACTTTGCAGTTTCCAAACCACCCGGAGATGCAGCTGGTCGGAACGCTCTCTATGGTTCCCCTGTAGAACATGGTGAGGGTGGAAGGTTGGCCCTCTTCAGGCGTCTCAGGAAGTGGAGGCGCTTCTGGGTCTTTTTTCAATTCAATTCAATTCAATTCAATTCAATTCAATTTTATTTATATAGCGCCAAATCACAACAAAAGTCGCCTCAAGGCGCTTCATAGATACAGAGAAAAACCCAACAATCATATGACCCCCTATGAGCAAGCACTTTGGCGACAGTGGGAAGGAAAAACTCCCTTTTAACAGGAAGAAACCTCCAGCAGAACCAGGCTCAGGGAGGGGCGGCCATCTGCTGCGACCGGTTGGGGTGAGAGAAGGAAGACAGGATAAAGACATGCTGTGGAAGAGAGACAGAGGTTAATAACAGATATGATTCAATGCAGAGAGGTCTATTAATACATAGTGAGTGAGAAAGGTGACTGGAAAGGAAAAACTCAATGCATCATGGGAATGCCCCGGCAGCCTACATCTATTGCAGCATAACTAAGGGAGGATTCAGGGTCACCTGGTCCAGCCCTAACTATATGCTTTAGCAAAAAGGAAAGTTTTAAGCCTAATCTTAAAAGTAGAGATAGTGTCTGTCTCCTGAATCCAAACTGGAAGCTGGTTCCACAGAAGAGGGGCCTGAAAACTGAAGGCTCTCCCTCCCATTCTACTTTTAAATACTCTAGGAACAACAAGTAGGCCTGCAGAGCGAGAGCGAAGTGTTCTAATAGGGTGATATGGTACTACAAGGTCATTAAGATAAGATGGGGCCTGATTATTTAAGACCTTGTATGTGAGGAGCAGGATTTTGAATTCAATTCTGGATTTAACAGGAAGCCAAAACAGGAGAAATATGCTCTCTCTTTCTAGTCCCTGTCAGGACTCTTGCTGCAGCATTTTGGATTAGCTGAAGGCTTTTCAGCGAGTTTTTGGACATCCTGATAATAATGAATTACAGTAGTCCAGCCTGGAAGTAATAAATGCATGAACTAGTTTTTCAGCGTCACTCTGAGACAGGATATTTCTAATTTTAGAGATGTTGCGCAAATGGAAGAAAGCAGTCTTACATATTTGTTTAATATGGGCGTTGAAGGACATGTCCTGGTCAAAAATGACTCCAAGGTTCCTCACCGCATTACTGGAGGCCAAGGTAATGCCATCCAGAGTAAGAATCTGCTTAGATACCATATTTCTAAGATTTTCAGGGCCGAGTACAATAACCTCAGTTTTATCTGAATTAAGAAGCAGAAAGTTAGCGGCCATCCAGGTCTTTATGTCTTTAAGACATTCCTGCAGTTTAACTAATTGGTGTGTGTCATCTGGCTTCATGGACAGATAGAGCTGGGTGTCATCAGCATAGCAGTGAAAATCTATGCTATGTCTTCTAATGATGCTGCCTAAGGGAAGCATGTATAATGTAAACAGAATTGGTCCTAGCACTGAACCCTGTGGAACTCCATAATTAACCTCAGTGTGTGAAGAGGACTCTCCATTTACATGCACAAACTGGAGTCTATTAGATAGATATGATACAAACCACTGCAGTGCAGTACCTGTAATACCTACAGCATGTTCTAATCGCTCTAATAGGATATTATGGTCGACAGTATCGAACGCTGCACTGAGGTCTAGCAGGACAAGCACAGAGATGAGTCCACTGTCAGAGGCCATTAGAAGATCATTTGTAACCTTCACTAAAGCTGTTTCTGTGCTGTGATGAGCTCTGAAACCTGACTGAAACTCTTCAAATAAACCATTCCTCTGCAGATGATCTGTTAGCTGTTTGACAACTACTCTTTCAAGGATGTTTGATATGAAAGGAAGGTTGGAGATTGGCCTATAATTAGCTAAGACTGCTGGGTCTAGAGATGGCTTTTTGAGTAAAGGTTTAACTACAGCCAGCTTGATGGCCTGTGGTACATAGCTGATCATTAGAGATAGGTTGATCATATTTAAGATCGAAGAATTAATTAATGGCAGGACTTCTTTGAGCAGTTTTGTAGGAATGGGATCTAAAAGACACGTTGATGGTTTGGAGGAAGTAATTATTGAAGTTAACTCAGAAAGATCAATTTGAGAAAAAGAGTCTAACTTAACATCAATGGTACTAAGAGTAGCTGTAGATAATATTACATCTGTGGATGATTATTGGTAATTTTTTCTCTAATGATAAAAATTTTATTTGTGAAGAAGTTCATGAAGTTATTACTAGTTAACGTTAAAGGGATGGTTGGCTCAAAAGAGCTCTGACTGTTTGTCAGCCTGGCTACAGTGCTGAAGAGAAACCTGGGGTTGTTCTTATTTACTTCAATCAGTGATGAATAGTACGATGTTCTGGCTTTGCGGAGGGCTTTCTTATAAAGCAGCAAACTATTTCTCCAGGCTAAATGATGATCCTCTAGATTTGTGACACGCCATTTCCTCTCCAGATTACGAGTTATCTGCTTTAGGGTACGTGTTTGAGAATTATACCACGGAGTCAGGTACTTCTGATTAGAGACCTTAGTTTTCACAGGAGCTACAGTATCCAGAGTCGTACGTAGTGAGGAGGTGAAATTATTAACAAGATAATCGACCTCTGTTGGAGCAGCGTTCAGATAGCTGCTCTGCTCTGTGTTGGTACAGGGCATTGGAGATGATAACAGTGGGTGGATTATATTCTTAAACTTAGTTACAGCACTTTCAGAAAGACATCTACTTTGATAAAGTCTACTCTTCACCGCTGTGTAATCAATTATTGTAAAAGTAAATGTTATCAGGAAATGATCAGACAGGAGAGGGTTTTCAGGAAACACTGTTAAATGTTCAGTTTCTATGCCATATGTTAAAACAAGATCTAGAGTGTGATTAAAGTGGTGGGTGGGTTCTTTTACATTTTGAGAGAAACCAATTGAGTCTAAATTTTGGTGATGGAGGTGGTGTTGGTGGCCCAGGTGAGGTCGTCTGAGGAGTGAACTCCCAGGAACTTGATGCTGTTAACAGTTTCTACCGTGGAACTGTGGATGCTGAGTGGTGTGTGAGTGGAGCGAGTCTTCCTGAAGTCAACGATCATCTGCTTGGTTTTGTCCACATTCAGTGACAGGTTGCTCTCGCTGCACCAGAACGCCAGCTGCTGAACCTCATCTCTGTACGCTGACTCGTCGTTGCAGCTGATGAGTACAACCACAGTTGTGTCGTCAGCAAACTTGATGATGTGGTTAGAGCTAGGGCGGTGGAGTCGTGTGTCAGGAGGGCGAACAACAGAGGGCTGAGAACACAGCCCTGAGGAGCTCCTGTCCTCAGCCTGGAGATGTTGTCGCCAATCCGGACGGACTGACACCTCTCTGATAGGAAATCTCCCTCCCCACAACATTACTGGCCTTGTGGATCAGTTTAATAAGTCTGTTAGCATCAACAACCCTCAACCTGCTCCCCCAGCATGCAACAGCACAGAGCACTGGCCACAACAGACTCATAGAAAATCCTGAGTATTGTCTGACAGAGCTCATCCGCCTCAGAAAATAGAGATGACACTGGCCCTTCCTGTAAAGTGCAGTGGTGTTTTTAACCCAGTCCAGTTTATTGTCTGTGTATACTCCAAGGTATTTATAATCATCCACAATGGCCATGTTGACTGTCCTTGATTGAAACAGGGGCCAAGTCTTTCCTGGTTTTCCTAAAGTCCACAATCAGTTCTCTGGTCTTTGCCACGTTGAGCTGCAGATGATTCTGCTTGCACCACATGACAAAGGAGTCGACCACAGTCTGGTACAATGTTTGATCACCCTGCTGATGCATCCAACCACTGAAGAGTCATCAGAGAACTTCTGGAGATGGCAGGTGTTACGAAATCAGTTTCACCCCGGTTCTTTTTTATTCCTCGAGGCATCCAGAGACGGCGCCAGACTCAGTAGTCATTTTCACAAAACCTTTATTCATCTTCATTTAAGCATACATCTTCTAGAAGGGGAGATGTGCAAGGCCGGTGTCCCTCTGCAAATCTTCACTGCTTTGTCTGTGAAACACAGTTTTGTAGAAGCGACCCTATCATAAAACCCCCATGGTGTGCTGCAAACTCTGTGTCTGTGTGTGTATGCACAAGCATGTGAGTGCCTGTGCGTGCGCGTACCTGTGTGTCTATGTGAGTGCACGTGAGTGACTGTGCATGTAGGTGTGTGTGTGTCGTAACAGTCAAAGCACTGTGTGTGTGTCTCTGTGTATGTAACTTCCTGCCGGTCATAAAAGTAATCTCCTCACCCAAGCTACACCAAATTCCTTTAGGCAACATACAAAAAACAGTTAACATATTACAAACACTGAGACCCCCACTCTGCATCCACTGGGCCATTGGCCTCTTGTTGTCTTATATTTACAGATAAGCATATGGAGAGTCTCCTGCAAACCTACTTCTAAGTTTATAACAATTATGAGTTTTTATTAAAGGTAAAAGCATCAGCATCAGCAACCCCCCACTGTAGCTTCCTGTCTCCTTTTATGACAGGCAGACCCCCAGTGTCCATAACTTCCTTTCCCTCTAAACAATTACACACACTCTCAGGCTACAGCTAAGCCACACTGAAACACACAAACAAATCCTTCCCTATTCCTCTGATCTATTGCTGGACCCTCTCATCTAAGCAAATCAAACACATTATATTCTAATAATTATTTTCTTGTACTCACACAGGTCTCTGTGCAGTGGTTGAAGTCTGTGGTGTAGAGGGTGAAGAGGAAGGGAGAGAGGACAGTCGCTTGTGGTGCCCCTGTGTTGCTGATCACCTTGTCAGGCACACAATGTGGAAGACGCACATATTGTGGTCTTCCTGTCAGGTAATCCACAATCCAGGACACCAGAGAAGCATCCACCTGCATCGCTGTTAACTTATCACCCAGGAGGGTTGGCCTGATGGTGTTGAAAGCACAGGAAAATAAAAAAAAACATGACCCTCACAGTGCTCGCTGGCTGGTCCAGGTGGGTGTAGATAGATAGAGCAGATAGATGATGACGTCCTCAGCTCCAAGACAGGGCTGGTAAGGAAACTGAAGGGGATCCTGATGTAGTCTGACAATGGGTCTGAACTAGTCCAGGATGAACCTTTCCAGGGTCTTCATGATGTGGGAGGTCAGTGCCACAGGCCAGTAATCCTGGGGGCCACTGAGGCGTGGCATCTTTGGTATAGGGACGCCCTGCAGACTCAGACTCAGTATGAACAGTTTATGGAAAACTCCACAAAGCTGGCGGGCACAGGACTTGAGGACGAGGGGACTCACTCTGTCTGGTCCAGCAGACTTGCCTGAGTGGAGTCTCCTCATTTGCCTCTGAACCTGGTTGTGAGTGAAAGTGATGGATGGGCGAGGCAACAGCGCCATGTGCAGAGAGAGGCTGGCACAGTGGTGTGGCTCTGGATTCCACGCTGACTACAGGTGAGGTTGCGGGGGGTGAGCAGACACTGTGGTGTCGAATCTATTGAAAAACAAATTCAATTTTTTTTCTTTCTCTTTTTAACTGCCCTCTCACTGTCCCCCTTCCCCTCTGTTTTTCTTTTCCTTCATCTTTCTTTCTCCCTTTCCTATCCCTCAGTCATGTCTGTCCCGTCTGTAACAACTGAAAATAAAATAAAATAAAAAATAACAACAAAGGTCGATCAAATGGACCAATACGACAAGGCCGTGATGATCCATTTGGCAAAGTAAATCCATTGGGTATCTTTGTTCGTCTTCAGACAACAGTTCTGATGGCTAACAAACCAAATAGGACAGGAAATAAAATAAAAACAAATTCAACTCGTTAGCTCTATCCTCACCTCCCTCAGCTCCCCTGCTGTTGGTTGGCCTGAATCGAGTGATGGACTTCATGCCACTCCACACCTCTCTCACCTATCTCACTCTGCTGGAGTTTCCACTCCAGCTTCCTCCTGTAATTGTCCTTAGCCTCTCTGATCTTGTCCTTTATTAACACCTGGACCCTTCTCATCTATCTCCTTTTTATTGCCCCTCTGAAAGCCCTCTTCTTGTCAATGAGGAGGGCCTCGATGTCCTTAGTCACCCACTTGTTATTTGGGTAACAATGAACAGTCTGAGCTGGAACAATGGAGTCAGTGCAGAAAGTTATGTAGTCTGTGATACACTCAGTAAGCCCATTGATGTCCTCAGCGTGAGGCTCAGAGAGTGTCTCCCAGTCAGTCACCTCGAAACAGCCCTGTAGTTCCGCTATGGCCTCCTCTGACCACCTCGTCCTTGACATTAGCATGCAGTACATCTAAGATTCTCTCCCCCCTGATGGGACAGGCCACATACTATGTGAATGTTGGTAGTGTATTGTCCAAGGTGACATGGTTGAAGTCACCCGAGATCACAATGAAGGCACTCGGGTGCTGAGTCTGTAACCAGGCTATGGCAGAGTGGATAGTGTCACATGCAGCTGTGGGGTTAGCGTCGATTTTATTTGATAATGACCGAACATTTCCTGTTACGATAGGTGGCAGACACGGTCTGTACCTCCTCCTCATTTTCAGCCTCCGCTGACTCACCATCTTCTTCCTTCTCCTTTTCTGACCTCCACCCCTGCATCCCCGATGTGTTTTCCTTCAGATTTCACCTGGTACATCTGTGGGTCTGACCGATGAGCCAGCGAGCAACAGGGCAATCAGCCGATCTCTGAAGTAAACAGCCCATGTAGTATGTAGGAGTTGTGCCGTGGTCCGTTCCTCGATAAAAGTAACAGTTCCGCGGCCACCAGCAGAACAAAAGCTCTCTCAAGCCACATGATTGAATGAAAGATAATAAAACAAATGAAAGTACAAGAAAAAAGAGTAAGTAAGGAAAAAACTAAACTAAACAGAAAAAGCAGGAGCAGCTGTAACAGGCTGCACACTGGTTGGCTCACCAGCATGCAGCACTACTACACTACTTCGCACAACTTTGCTTAAATTTGGGCTTCGCTTTTCCTCATTTCTATTATGAATCTAGTGATCTAGTGAGTGAGATGATATAAGGAGGAAAAGAATACATATTATTTTTTATCCATCAGATGAGTGCAGCTGGCCAACCTTTGAGAGCCAAAGAGCCAGAAAACATAAACACAAGCAGGGTCGTCCGGAAAGAACCGTCCGACCGTGACAATACCCCCCCCCCCCCCCCTGTAACGGGAGCCCCCGGGCGACCTGGCAAACTTGTCCGGATGCCGGCGGCGGAATTCTCTCACCATGCGATGATCGAGAACGGCAGACCGCGGCACCCAAGAACGTTCTTCCGGACCGTACCCCTCCCAATCCACCAAAAACTGAAAGCCCCTACTGCGGCGCCGGGCATCCATTATGCGAGTAATGGAATATGCTGGGGCACCGTCGATAACCCGGGAGGGTGGCGGGGGCCCAGAGGGCGGGCACAAAGGGCTGGTCCGGACGGGCCTAACCTGAGAAACATGGAAGACGTTATGTACCTTCATAGTAGGCGGAAGGGCCAGCCAGACCGTCACCGGGTTCAGGACCTCCTGGATGGCAAAGGGGCCAAGAGACCGAGGGGCCAGTTTCTTGGACTCAGGGTCTGTGCTGACGGACGTAGGTTACTGACCTGGAAGCCTGGCTGCCCCTGGGTGGGTCCGGGATGGGCGTGAGGTTCTGGGGGCGCTCCGTCTCTGGGCTGGGGCCCAGGCCGGGCCTCGGGGGCTTGGATCCTGGTTGGTGTGTTGCCGGGGTTGTGAGCGGGTGGGTGCATGGGGGCCCAGCCCTGGAGCAGGGTGCCGCCGGTGCATCGAGCCACCTGGGGGGCTCTTCAACTGGTGGGGGAGATTGTCACATCTTGCAGGAACTTTCCTCTCTTCAGGAACTCTCTCTGCAGGAGGGGGAGATACAGGAGAGGTGGAGGAAGATCTCAGCCTGGGCGTTTATTGTCTTATGTAGTCTGGAAGATGAGTGGATGGTGGGGTGGGTGCAGTTTTCTCTGTGGTGGGGTTGGGTGGACTGTCCCGGGCTCTGTGGGGCCGGGAGGCGCTGCTGCACTGGGTCCCGGTCTGGTCCTGGTCGTCGCCTACCTCTCAATGTTAAATACACGTAGACATTGAGGGCTAGCAGGAGGGACCATGCGCTTACCTGCTGCTCTCTGGCAGGTAGCTCCATGCCCTCCTGGGTTTTAAATGCACCTTAGAACACACATGCATCAACACTACAATGACTGGGTGGAGGGAGGTTTGGAGTCTTCTCTCACCCCCATTCTCTGCGGCCTGCTGGAGCGGGGGGGGGGGGGGGCTAGGAGGAGGAGTTGGCCGTCCGACTGCGGTCTGGAGTGTGGGGCCTTCCTGCTGCTGCGGAGTCGGGGCGGTCTGCCTCCCCCTACCGCAGGGAAAAGGGTAACACCACCTGGGTCTGTGTGCAGTTCCCCCCTCCAGGGGCAAGGGTACCTAGACCCGGTTCGTAGAGTACGCTTGGGGAGTGTGATCGTGTGTACAGCGTCTCTTTATGTCTGTCTCCACGTTGGTTGAGTGTGGAGTAAGTGCATATGAGAGCATGAGGGTGGGAATGGATGTTTGTGTCAAGGCGCGGCTGTGTGGCAGGCAGGAGGAGGACCCAAACGCAAAACTCACAGACACGGGGATGAACTCAAAATCACAGCTTTAATGCTGGAATGGCAGAACATAGGAAATACGAAACTAAACTGGGAAAAGTAAACTAACATACGCAGAGAGACACAGGGAGATCCACACAACATGAGGGACGACGTCACACTGAACAGAGGGAGACGCAGACAGAAATACACAGAGGGTTAACGAGGGAAGTGGGAACACACGGGGAACACAGGTGACACTGATAATCATAACGAGACAGGGCGGGGTGAACTGAACACTGACGGGAGAGGTGAAACAGGAAGTACAGGAGGAGAGAGAGCACGAGTAGAACACCAACGTAACAGGCAGGGGAGACATGGAATAAACACGAAAGGGGACGAGGGCTCATAAATACATAGAGGGCACACAGGGGGAAGAGAGAGCACGGGGAGAACTTAGACATAATGGGCAGGGGAAGCATGGAATAAAATACAAACATACAAGGAAACTAAGAACACTGGGCCAACATGGCCCAGGACCATGACAGTACCCCCCCCTCAAGGGCTGGCTCCAGACAGCCCAAACACAGAAAAACAAAACCAAACAGAAAACAACCCAGGGCGGGCGGCGGGGGCCCAGGACGGAGGGCTCGGAACAGAAAACAAAAGAAGAGCACAGCAAACACCGGAGCCCAAGAAAACAACCCAAACACAGAGCAGTTCAGGGGGCCGACCATGCGGAAGGCAACAGCGGAGACGTGGAAACAGTTCAGGAGGCCGGCCGTGCGCAAGGCAACGGCGGCGACGCGGAAACAGTTCAGGAGGCCGGCCGTGCGCAAGGCAACGGCGGCGACGCGGAAACAGTTCAGGAGGCCGGCCGTGCGCAAGGCAACGGCGGCGACGCGGAAACAGTTCAGGAGGCCGGCCGTGCGCAAGGCAACGGCGGCGGTGAAGGAGACGACGGAGCAGTTCAGGAGGCCGACCGCGCGGGAGGCGGCGGCGACGATGACAGCGCTGGTCCGGGGGCCGACCGCGCGGAAGGCGACGGCGGCCACCCAGGAGGAGAGGGTCCGGGGGCCGGCCGTGCGGAAGGCGACGGCGGCCACTCAGGCGATGACGGTGCAGTTTAGGGGGCCGGCCGCGCGGAAGGCAGCGGCGGCGGCTCTCCAGTGTCAGGCGTACTGGCCGAGGCCCGGTGGGCACAAGACCAGTCGAGACGGGACCAGTCAAGGCGGGACCAGGCGAAGCACAGGCTGAGGCTGCAGCAGATGAAGGCTCTGAGGAGGCTGCAGCAGACGAAGGCTCTGAGGAGGCTGCAGCAGACGAAGGCTCTGAGGAGGCCGCAGCAGACGAGGACGCAGAGGCTGAAGCCGGACCAGGCGGAGCTGCAGAAGCAGAAGCCAAAGCTGGACCAGAAGCACAGGCTGAGACTGGACCAGGCGTAGCAGAAGCACAGGCTGAGGCTGGCCCAGGCGATGACGAAGACTCGGATGCGGCTGGCCCAGGCGACGACGAAGACTCGGATGCGGCTGGACCAGGCGACGACGAAGACTCGGATGCGGCTGGACCAGGCGACGACGAGGCGGTCGCAGATGGCGGCTGGACAGGCTCCTCGGGCCCTCCAGCTGATGCGGCGTGAGGCTGAACGGGCCCCTCGGACCCTCCAGCGGAGACAGGAGGCTGAACGGGCCCCTCGGACCCTCCAGCGGAGACAGGAGGCTGAACGGGCCCCTCGGACCCTCCAGCGGAGACAGGGAGGTGCTGGCCGGGCTCACTGGAACCCCCAGCGGACGAGGGAGATGGCGGCGTGGGAGCCGCGGAGTCCTGGATGAGCTCATCCGAGCTTCCAGCAGGAGCCGATGTAGAGCCAGAGAGGATTGGGACCCCGGGCTCAATGTTAAGCTGGCTAGAAAACCGCACTGCTACGGGGAACTGGGCCAAAGGTTCAGGTGCGAGCTGAGCTGCCGGACACACGGGGACCTGAGCTGCCGGACACACGGGGACCTGAGCTGCCGGACACACGGGGACCTGAGCTGCCGGATACACGGGGACCTGAGCTGCCGGACACACGGGGACCTGAACTGATGTCTGTAGTAACGGTGGTGGTGAGAGTGGAGTAGGTGGTGGAGTTAATGACTCCACAGGGGAATGAACTAGAGGTAGTGACGGTTGTGGTGCTGGTGGTTGAGTGGGTGACTGTGCTAAAGGAGGCTGCACTGGGGACACTGGAGACTGCACTGGGGACACTGGAGACTGCACTGGGGACACTGGAGACTGCACTGGGGACACTGGAGACTGCAGTGATGGTTGTAGTGGAGGTGTAACGGGTGAAGGAGTGGCTGAAGTGGCTGTGGGTCGGGAAAATGATGGTTGTGAAGTTGGAAACCGAGCTGACGATAAGGCCGATGATTCCTCTACCAACTGAGCTATTGACTGGGCTAAGGATTGAAATAAGGTTTGTAGTAAGTCAGGCTGTGGATGTGACTGTGCTATGGGAAGCGAGGCTGAATGTGGTGGAGGTGGCGACTGAGCTTCGGGCCGGGCGGCTAACAGAGATTCATGGCGAGTCACTCCTGGCAACTCTGTAGGCCTTAAGCTGTCCATGTTAGGAGTAGCAGTCTCTAAAACAGTCACAGCACAGGAAGATCCAGGTTTAGCAGAGTCAGTAATACCGAGCACAAAGGGATCCGTTGCGGACACAGGAGCATTCACACAAACGGTTTCTAAGTATATAGGTTGGAGAGCAGCATAGTCCAGGAGTGAAGAAACACCATTCACAGTCTTATACTCAGCAGGTACAGGGACCTCAGAACTGTTAACTTCACGGTGTTGTTCATGAGTATGCAGCTCAACAATAGTCTTTTGCTTCTCTAAGGTGAGATTATCAGTCTGTGTGTTAATTGCTGCTGACCTGGGAGGAGCACAGGAAAAATAGTCACACTGAAACATGGGCGTGAGGGTAGGCAATGCAGGTTCAGGATTAACCGACCCAGAATTACCAGACACGGAGTTAATGGCCTCTGGGATGACGTGCATGGAGCTTACAGTGCCAGGATTCTTTAATTCAGCATGAACAGCAGTCTCTGGGGGGGTAATGAACTCAGTCTCGTGCTTAAAAGGTGCGGAGGTGAACTTAGAAACATTATGAGCCCTGGAAACACAGTCATATTCAAACTCACTATTCATTTCTGATGTGTTACGGACCTGAAAAACAGCGGACTCAGGAGCAGAATATTGTCCGAGTTGGTCCGACTTGGAAGTGGCATGGAAGAAACAGTTAGTGTCACTCACCACCGGAGTTTGCTCAGAAACGTTAGGGCGGCGGCGGCGTGAGCGCCGTTTTCGCCGAGAGGGGGGAGGAGATGAGCCGGGCCGCGAATCCTCCAGCGGACCGGGCTGAACGTCCTCCGACCCCTCACACTGGAGAGGCAGCTCCGGGCGGACGCCTACGGTGGAAACAAGGAAGTCCCGGATGTGGGGGTGCAGCGCGCCGAACAGCCACGGGAGTCCGGACACCATCCGCTGTAGACGGGCGGCTACGACCTCCCGGTGTTCGTCTCCTGGCAGCGCCTCCCACTCCTGACAGTGGTACTCCACCGTATAGATCAAATCCTCCCGGAGCTCAGCGGAGGGGTTGTGAGTTGCTGGGTCCATTACTGGTGACGTCGTACTGTCAAGGCGCGGCTGTGTGGCAGGCAGGAGGAGGACCCAAACGCAAAACTCACAGACACGGGGATGAACTCAAAATCACAGCTTTAATGCTGGAATGGCAGAACATAGGAAATACGAAACTAAACTGGGAAAAGTAAACTAACATACGCAGAGAGACACAGGGAGATCCACACAACATGAGGGACGACGTCACACTGAACAGAGGGAGACGCAGACAGAAATACACAGAGGGTTAACGAGGGAAGTGGGAACACACGGGGAACACAGGTGACACTGATAATCATAACGAGACAGGGCGGGGTGAACTGAACACTGACGGGAGAGGTGAAACAGGAAGTACAGGAGGAGAGAGAGCACGAGTAGAACACCAACGTAACAGGCAGGGGAGACACGGAATAAACACGAAAGGGGACGAGGGCTCATAAATACATAGAGGGCACACAGGGGGAAGAGAGAGCACGGGGAGAACTTAGACATAATGGGCAGGGGAAGCATGGAATAAAATACAAACATACAAGGAAACTAAGAACACTGGGCCAACATGGCCCAGGACCATGACAGTTTGTATATGTGTGTGCCTGTATGTCTGTGTCTATATGTCAGGTTGGGTGTCAGACGCCACCTCTCTGGGGACATCTCAGGCCCTCCAAGGTTTGGAGGCCTATCTCCCCCCACCACCACTTCCCCTGCCAGTGGCGGACTCCCTCAGACATCGGTGCGTTGGTGGTTCTTTGTGTCCAGGGATGGGCGTCCAGGTACACACCGGCTCACTCCTTGGCGACCGCTTATCGGGGCCTGGAGCCTGGGGCTCGCTCGGGCCCCTTCGGAGGTGGGGTGCCCCCGGCCTCTCGGCCTGGGGCTCGGTCACTCAGGCATGGCTGGCTGCCGACGGAGCTCACGGGCGAGTCACTGCAACTCCCCCTGGCTTCTGCTCCGTGGCTGCTGAGTGAACCCTCATCTGGGACTCTCCTCAGCTCTTTCTGGGACAGTGGCGCGGCTGCCCCTCTGTTGGTCTTCCTTGGTCTCTTGTGTTCTGGGGGCCTCTGGATGTCTGGAGTTTTGATCTCCTCCATACCTGCTTCATGCCCTGGAGGACGGGGCTGTGGCCCCCCCACACCCTCTAGCAGATTATTACATGAAGGAACCTTTTAAAAAAAACAAGCGCGTCCATGCTCACAGGTGTACACACGGGTGATCACACACACAAACTACACCCTTTTTGGCTCCTACCTCAAAGCACACTGTGTTCTGTTGATCTTATGTGCTGCACAGTAATGTTTAATATTTAGTATTTACTGTCATATTCCCATATATCATTGTGATGTTGTTTATTCTATTACTCTTGTTCTCTTCTGCTTGTTTTCTTTTTTCTTTCTCAGCAGGTGATCCAGGTGATTGATATATGCATTTTTTTTCTCTGCCCGTTCTGTTGGTTTTTGTCTTTTGCCCTTCTCCCCCGTCCCTCTTCTCAGCTGTTTCTCTTTCCCTCTTTCTTTCTCCCCTTCTTTCCCCCAGTCAAGTCTGTCCCGTATTCAGTAAGTGAAAATAAAATAAACAATAAAAGGTGAATCAAATGGACCATTACGGCAAGGCTGGGATGGTCAATTTGGTAAAGTAAATCCGTTGGGCTACTTTCTTTGCCTTTAGACAACAATTCTGATGGCAAAAGAGCCAAACGGGACCTCCTTCCAAACCCGCGAGGTGAACTGAGGGCCACGATCGGAAACGATGTCCTGGGGTATGCCATGGAGCCGAAACACATGCTGCGTCAGTAACTGGGCCGTCTCCAGGGCAGAAGGGAGCTTGGGCAGAGCAATGAAGTGGGCGGCCTTGGAAAAACGGTCAACAATGGTTAGAATGGAGGTGTTACCTGAAGAGGGAGGCAAGCCGGTGACGAAGTCCAGGGCGATGTGCGACCACGGGCGTTTTGGAGTGGGCAACGGTCGCAGGAGGCCAGAAGCAGGTGAGTTGGAGGTTTTGTTCTGTGCGCACACCGAGCATGCCGCAACATAGTTCTGGACATTGAGAATAAGAGAGGGCCACCAAAACAAACGTCGTAGAAAGGAGACAGTGCGATTTTTACCTGGGTGGCACGAAAACTTGGCAGTATGTGCCCAGTGAATGACCTGACTACGCGCCGTGGCCGGAACATACAGTTTCCCTTTTGGGCCCGTGCCAGGGTCGGGCTCCTGTCGCTGGGCGTCCCTGACCACCCATGTCAGTGCACCCACAATGCAGGTGGGGGGCAGGATGGGTTTTTCCTTCTCGTCCTCATCGGTCACAGGTGCGAACTGGCGCGACAACGTGTCTGGCTTAGTGTTCCTAGAACCGGGCCTGTAAGTAATGGAGAAGTGAAAACGAGTAAAAACCAATGCCCACCTGGCTTGTCGGGCATTGAGTCGCTTGGCTGCCTGGAGATACGCCAGATTTTTGTGGTCCGTCCACACCACGAAAGGCTGCTCAGTGCCCTCCAGCCAATGTTGCCATTCCTCGAGGGCCCACTTGATGGCGAGCAACTCCCGGTCGCCCACATCATAATTTCTCTCGGCCTGAGACAACCTGCGGGAGAAGAACGCACAGGGATGCAGCTTGCCGTCGATCCGTTGGGAGAGAACCGCCCCCACGCCCGAATCGGACGTGTCCACCTCCACGATGAAAGGCCGGCCGAGGTCTGCCTGGACGAGGACCGGAGCAGAGGAAAACAGGTGCTTGAGCCGATCAAACGCTTGCTGGGCTGCGGAGGACCACTGGAAAGACAACATAGGAGAAGTTAGGTTGGTTAGAGGGAGGGCTACCTTGCTGAAATCCCTGATAAAGTGGCGGTAGAAATTGGCGAAGCCCAGGAACCTCTGCACCTCCTTGCGGGTCTTGGGAATAGGCCATTCCACTACGGCTTTGACTTTGGCCGGGTCAGCTCGCAAACGCTCCTGTTCCACAATGAAACCCAGAAAAGAAACAGTTTGCACATGGAACTCACATTTTTCCGCTTTCACAAAAAGGCGGTTCACCAATAGGCGCCGTAGAACCAGACGTACATGGTTGATGTGCTCAGTCTGCGACCTGGAAAAATCAGAATGTCATCCAGATACACGAAGACAAAATGGTTAATAAAGTCCCTGAGCACATCATTAATCAGGGCCTGGAAGACTGCAGGGGCGTTACCAAGACCGAAAAGCATCACTAAGTATTCGAAGTGCCCCAGGTGGGTGTTGAAAGCCATCTTCCACTCGTCACCCTTGCGGATGCGAACCAGATGATAGGCGTTCTGAAGATCCAGTTTGGTGAACAGGACCCCACCCCCTGTAGTAGTTCGAATGCTGAGGCCAGCAGGGGGAGTGGATATTTATTCCTAATAGTGATCTTGTTCAGCCCTCGAAAGTCAATGCAGGGACGCAGGCTCTTACCTCTCTTTTTTACAAAAAAGAATCCTGCTGCTAAAGGCGAAGTAGATGGGCGAATAATATCTGCGGCCAGAGACTCCGTTATGTAGCGTTCCATGGTCTCGCGTTCCGGTTTAGACAGACTGTAGAGCCGACTTGTTGGCAGGGGAGCGCCTGGGAGTAGGTCAATTCCACAGTCGTAAGGCCGATGTGGAGGCAAAGACAACGCCTTTAATATAATATATTTAATATATTTAATATATTATATTTAATATAATATAATACTAAGTGCAATAATCCTTTCTGTCATCGTTGTATTTTTACTCAGTTGTATATAGTATTTGTATTTGTATTCTATTTTTATCTTATTGTATATTTATTTTATTTTATTCTACTGTATATAGTATTTTATTTTATTCTATTCTGTACAGTTCTGTACTGTATTCTTATTCTTATTGTATTCTAATTTTTGCCTCATAACTTTTGCACTGTCCACTTCCTGCTGTGACAAAACAAATTTCCCACGTGTGGGACTAATAAAGGTTATCTTATCTTATCTTATCTTATCTTACTTTTGCTGAATACCTGGCCGAGGTTGTGGTATTCGGCGGGCACCAAGGAAAGTTCAGGGGGGTGAGGAGCTTTTCGCAGAGGCGGTCCCGGGATTGTCCGGGACAGCGGCAAGTTCATGACACCGCGTGCTCCAGCCAGTTACACACCCTTTGGCCCAGTCGATTTGGGGGTTGTGATGTTGGAGCCAAGGAAATCCCAGTACCAGTGGGGTGTGGGGGGCTTTGAATACCAATAAACTGATTTTCTCAGAGTGATTTCCTGAAATAATGAGTGTAACCTCCTGAGTGCGATGTGTGACGGAGGCTAGATGGCCGCCATTTAAGGCTGAGACCTTCAGGACCTCTGGAAGGGGAAGTAGGGGCAGGCCTAAGATCTTGGCTAACTCTTCGTCTAGGAAATTTTGTTCAGAACCAGAGTCAATGAGTGTGCAGTAGGAGTGAGTGAGGGAGTGAGACATTAATTTAGCAGGGCAGCTGAGGTGAGGGAACACTTTTGTTGTGGCGCCCGCCAGTATCCCCACAATTACTGATGGGCCGACTCTTTTACTCGGTCTGGGCAGGAGTCAACAAAATGTCCTCTTTTTCCACAAAGAAAGCACTCACCAGTCCGTTGTTTGCTCCCCAGTCTAGAGGAGGAAAGCTTGGCTCCGCCAAGCTGCATGGGTTGCTCTTCATCCCCGTGTTGCTCCTCCTCCTCACTTCTCCACATCAGAGTAGGAAGGTCCCTAGATGTACCCGTGCCCCCAGCACGCCGCCGACCATCCCCGCCTCTTTTGCCGAACTCCCGCATGTGGTCGTCTAAGTTAATACACATATTGATTAGAGCAGACAAAGCTTTAGGCAGTTCCTTGGTTGCTAACTCACGCTTAATATTCTCGTTAAAGCTGTTGAGGAAGGCTCCACGCAGTGCTTTCTCCTCCCAGCCCGACTCCTCCGCCAGGATCCAGAACTCCACGGAAAAGTCAGCAACACTCCTCCTACCTTGCTTCAGAGAAAACATGCGATGACCTGCGGCATCCGAGCTAGCGCCTTTATCAATTACACAGCGAAACTTGCTGAGAAAGACGTCATATGACACAGAGGGCTGGGTATTTAAAACTGCCTGAGCCCATTGAAGCGCCCGGCCAGTCATTAGTTGCACCAAATAAGCGATTTTAGCAGAATCAGAGGCAAAGGCACATGTCCATAAAACAGGCTAGTTGAACAGATGCAGGCTCAGCACCCCCACCACAATTGTTTAACAAGTTGCTTTTTCAACACTTTAATTTTTATTCATATTTTAACTCTCCCTGTGGATATTGACAGTTAATCATGTCATACACTGATCAAGCTTTTTAAATCAGCTGATTTTTGCTACAATACACTTTGTGAAAAATCAAAAAACTGCATTAAGCCTTTCTGCAAAAGGCAGAAATAACCAATTGTCTGTCCTGAATCGGTCTTATTAGGTAATGTTCAAATAATTGTATCATCCCAGTGTTTTCAGTGTGGGAGAAAGTACTCAGGGCTTTCAAGTTACACACTATGAAAGGCAGCAACAAGTTTAATGTTCAGAAACCTAAAGTCTGTATCAGCAGCAGAATGGACCTAAAAAAATGTTTGTTTCAGTTCTATGAAGCTTTGAGTATTTTGGATCAGTAGCTGCTGTGTTTGTTGCATCATATTGCTGTAACTGTTTATATGCTTTATATATTCTGAGCTAAGTTGATCTATAGTGTTACATCATATTCTATAAGGATGTTATGTGTTTCTGCCCAGTTTGACCCATTTAGCAGAAGTCAGCCTGTCTAAGGCTCTGATATCTATTCTGTATGACTTAAAGCAGTTATGACATGGTCTGATTTTCTCACCCAATAAAGGAATATTTCGTATATCAGTCTACTCTTCATTCTATCAGACACAGTTATCACAGCTCCTACATTTGCTTTTTACACATATATGTAAGCATTGAGCCAAATTTAGTAACAACATATTAAAAGAACAATATTTGTCTCTTACATATATATAATACATCAATATATACACTGTCAAAGATACTTGTCTTTGAGTGAAGATTTAAGGTGATAGGAAATATAAATAACTGCAACTTGAATCTGTACTGAAGCTCAGTGTTTGACACGGAGTTCATGTTCACTGCTCTAATAACTAATAATGATTAATATAATAACTTTGCTGTTGACCATATTATATTTACATTACCAGAGTGAGATGATTTTAGTCTCATGAACAACATTAGCTAATTGTTATTTACTAGCTAACCTTGAAATGACTGTTCAGTACAGAAATGAAGCCCAACAATCATGTTTTACAGTCCTGTGGTCTCAGCCTCAGATACTCAACTAATCAAACAAAGCACATGTAAAAACAAATTTCTCCTTCATTTCTGTCAAACAGCTGCGCTGGTCAGGTTGCTTGGCAAACTGAGCAGTGCGATGGAGGCTAGACTGTCCCATTTCACAAGCCTCGCACTTCAGGCCTTCTTGGTCTTCCAAAGACCCGGCCCACGTAGACCACAAAGGCCGGGTCCTCCGAATGATGCAGCCCCTGAATTGGAAAACAGCCCATATCTCTTGGCTGGCCTGGGAACGCCTTGGAGCAGGAGGAGGTGGCTAGGGAGAGGGAGATGTAGGCTTCTCTGGTTAGCCTGGTGCCCCCGTGACCTGGGTCCAGATTAGCAGAAGAAAGTGGAAAGATGGATAAAATATTTAACTTGATATATATATATATATATATATATATATATATATATATATATATATATATATATCGTATTATTTAAATATATGGTGTCACCCACTGTAAACCTTTATTTTAATAAAGGGAATGTTCAAATCGTCATTCAGCCTATTCCACTTTCAACTCAGCAGCATCCATAAACAGTAGGGGATATAATTATTTGTTCCACTGCTGAATTTTATGCCTGCTTATTTACAACCCCCCCCCCCCCCCCCCCCCCCAAAAAAAAAAAAAAAAACAAAAACAAAAAACAACAAGTCTCTAATTTTTATGGTAACATGGTCATTTTATTCTTACAGAGAGAGATGGAATATTTCCCACCCCCCGAAAGACAAAAGAAGTCCATGATTTGCATTACATTAAATGAATAAGTATTTAAGCCCTAAGTAAAACATGACTTACTGCTTGGTGAAGGAATGAAGTCAGGGGTTTAATATAAGTAAATTGACGCTGTAATAGAGAATGTTTTACTGTCTTTGCAGGTCCTCGCTTCTGAATGGCTGACAGATGAAACGTCATTAAAAAACAAACAGTTATTGAGACTGTCAGCACTCACTTAATAACGCTCTGGTTCTGAACTTTCTACAGCTACTGGAACAAATCAATTCATTCTATATTTGTTGCGTTTTTCTTTAAAATGATGTAACACGCTTTCGAACTTCCTCCTGGGAAACGAAGTTTTATATCTAAAACACCGTCACCTAACGTAATGTGGTAGAATCCATATGTACTTCATTTCCCATAATTCATACAGTGGCACTTCCTAGATACGTGACACGTAGAAGCAGCATTGTGTTCAGACTATCATAGTAGAAGTGTGCTTTTAAACGACGGCTTTCCGACTTGTTTTATGAGTGCATACATGTTATTCTACCCCTACTCGCACACAGGCATGTTTAGTGGGAGTATTATGAAGCCACAGTGGCGCGTGTTGCTTGTTTAGCCTCATAGCTAAGCTAAACTACCTAGCCAACATTAGGACTAGCGAACACGGACGCGTTTTTGTTTATGTTTACTTTTTTCAAGATGTACACTTTATTATCTGGATTATATAAGTACATGTTCCAGAAGGATGAATACTGCGTTTTGATCCTGGGACTGGATAACGCCGGAAAAACGGTATCAAAGTGATGTTGTGTTATATAATTGGTTAACTGGGTTATGCACATAGCATTGGCTATGTGCATACCGTGGCTCAAGGGGTTGGGAATCGCATCTGTAACCGGAAGGTCGCCGGTTCGATCCCTGGGCTCTCTGTCCTGGTCGTTGTGTCCTTGGGCAAGACACTTTACCCTACTTGCCTACTGGTGTTGGCCAGAGGGGCCGATGGCGCGATATGGCAGCCTCGCTTCTGTCAGTCTGCCCCAGGGCAGCTGTGGCTACAACCGTAGCTTGCCTCCACCAGTGTGTGAATGTGAGAGTGAATGAATAGTGGCATTGTAAAGCGCTTTGGGTGCCTTGAAAAGCGCTATATAAATCCAATCCATTATTATTATTATTATTATTGAAAGCGGTGTTATGTTCTCTTGTTTACGTTAGCTTTGTGGTCTATCGCTCTCTTTGTCTCAAGAAATCATGAACAGTAAATAGGACAAAACCCAAGTTACAGAACGGATTAACTTACCTGGATGATTGAGCTAAATAAGTGGGTGAAAAAATTAAAGTAAATGACGGTTATCAATCTGGCCATTAATGGAGCATAAACAATAAGAAATCACTTATGAATGTGCCACTCTAAAGGGGTTAGACTGCCTGAATGAACTGTCCCACTTGATCCTGTCAAAGACAAGGACACTAGCAAAAGTGAAAAAATCAGGCAGGAGAAAGAGAGAGCGTGATGGTCTGTGGCCACCACCTGCAAATGAGCTGCCTGAAGTTTAGCTAATTTTGTTTTACACATGCACAGATACTTACACAGTGCTCATCACCTGAGTAATTCACCAGTCTAATGGTTACTCTTATTTTCTGTGTCTGTAGACTTTCCTGGAACAGACCAAAACAAAGTTTAGTAAGAATTACAAGGGGATGACTTTATCCAAGATCACCACTACAGTTGGCCTGAACAGTAAGTGAATGTAACAGTGTTGGGCTTGCTTCAGCATGACCTCCTTCACAGTTTTCTCCTGCCTTGTCAAAGTAGCAGGAATCGCTTGCTTTTTGAGTGTGTAATTACTGCTTAACAATGAAAAATGATTATTAGTTCTTTTTTGATGAGTAACTGCAGGAATTAATTGTAATTTCATATTTTAACCGTTATGGTATAGAAAAGGACAAATCAATGCAATTATGTAATCTTTCATGTTCTAATGCTACCTTTCTTTCTAGCTCACAGAACGTTCTTGATTTAAACTGCTGATCTATAACATTTTTGGGAATCTCTTGCTTTCCTTTACAGTTGGCACAATTGATGTTGGCAAGGCTCGTCTAATGTTCTGGGATTTGGGAGGTCAGGAGGAGCTGCAGTCTCTGTGGGATAAAGTGAGTTAAAAAAGAGGAATTTTTCACATCCTCTACACTAACATAGATAGTATTTCTATTTTTGAAGATGTAATATTTTCACTGTGTTTAGCATACATAGACTGCACCTGGACAGGCCACACAGATATATTTGGCAACACCTTTTACCACCTGCAGAGGGCAGAAGTTTTTGTCAACATTTTCCAAGTTGTTCAAGGGATTTTCAACATAGCCTTTTTACACATGCTAATACTTTCGAAAGCATATTGTTTTTCTGTTTACACACAATAACAGAATAACAGATTTCTTAGAAAAATATTACCAGGTTTGATATTATTAGCACCCTAAAATCTGACTTTTTGATTGAGCCAAAACACGAATCACTAGTGTCCAATGTTGTGTTTTAACTTTGTTATCTTTAAAGTTTGTAAAATCCAGCTAAAACAGAGGGTTATGTTCTAATTTATTCTGAGTATTAAAATATCAGGCAAGGGTTGAAGCGGTCACTTGAGAAAGCATCATGCCAGAAACAAAAGAAATCAGTTTAGACTTGAGAAGAAAAGTTGTTGTGCTCACAAAGCAGGAGATGGGTATACACAATGACCATAGCATATCCACGTTTCAAGAACTGGAGCCAGAAGTATCACAGAAAAATTCAAAGAGAGCTTAACAGTACAGAACAAGCCTTGCAGAAGTAGGAAGCAAAAGATTTCAAACTCTGGAAAGAAAATGAATGAGAGATGTGCCAAAGACCCTTGAACAACTGTTAAGACACTAAATGACTTAGCAAAGTCACGAATTGCAGTCTCAAATAAGACAATCACTGAGACCCTGCGCAGGAATGGAGTGTGAAGTTGCACACCAAGAAAAAGTCCACTTCTGCAGAAGAGACACCTTGAAGCCAGACAGTATGCTAAGGATAACTTGGAGAAACATTATGCATACTGAAAGTATCACCTGTGGTCAGGTGAGACGAAACTACTACTCTTAGGCCTTTGAGATGCTGCTTATGTTTGGAGGAAGAAGGCAGAGGTATACAATCCACAGAACACCACATTTAAACACAGTGGTGGGAGTATTAAGGTGTGGGGATGCTTCAGAGTGTCTAGAACTGGAAATCTCATCAAGGTGAAAGGGATCATGAAGAAAGGAGGAAGATTTTGAAAGTAAACTTAACCTCCTAAGACCCAAACTCTTCCACGGCATGCATTTTTAATTTCTCTTTGATAGTTGGGCATATTGGGGCCCGATGAACATAAATACAAAGGATTACCAGATCTTTAGAAAAATAAGAGCTACATATGAGGATATTCGTTTAAAAATTGATAGAACAGTAGCAGGATAATGTCCTCGTGAGTGGACATCAGGCCCTTGTAGAGCATAATTGAGTATTTTGATCTAAATAACCCAAAATGTGATGTCCACATATGTGGACGCCAGGTCCTAGGAGGTTAAAGCAGTCAGCAGCAACATTCGGTTGTTGATTTATCTTCCAACACGACAATTAGCCGAAACATACATTGAAGAACTACAAAGTCCCAAACACAGAGCTGGAAGTGTACAAACTTGTTACATTTTGATGAAATTCTTAATTTTAGAATTTGACATGTTGTTTTTGTCCTGTTGTGTAAAATAAATATGGGTCTTTAAATTACTTGCCAATTACTGCAGTGAATTGCTCTTCTGAAATGGGCTTTTGCTAACTGCAGTATAGCAGTACTTTCAGGAATACAACCACCAACCCAAATAAACATATATTAGGGGTGCAATGATACTCGTATCGATATTGAACCGTTCGATACAGTGCTTTCGGTTCGGTACGCATATGTATCGAACAATACAAAATTTTTAATTTATTTTTATCAACTTTTCTTCTGAAGATGCTGTCTGTGTTGAGAGCTCAGTGGATCTGCGTTCGACTACTCCGCCTAGGCTGCACTGTCGAGCGCAGATCCACTGAGCGCAGCGCAAGCTAGCAGACAGAAGCTAAGCTCGTTGCAACATGGCAAATTGAACCTCCCCCACCCTCATTCAGATCTGGCCTTTGGAACTATTTTGGTCTTCATGTGACGTATGACCCTGAAGGTAAGCGCGTCATGGACAAAAGTAAAACAGTATGTCGGATGTGCCACGTAATGCTCAATTACATGGGTGGGAACTAGTGCGTTAGCGCAGTTTGCTCGTTAACGTGTTGACACCGTCCAGCCCCACACACGTGGCGATCCGCGGTAGCTCGTTAACTTTGCCGTGTTGTGGCGTTAACGTCATTTCAGATTAACGCTGACAGCACTAGTGGGAACACAACGAATACGACTGCACATTTACGCCGACATCATCCTAGTGCAAAGACAGGTGGAAGCAGACAAAAACAACAAGCATGCATTCTACAAACTTTACCCGAGTCATTTAGGCTACGTTCACACTGCAGGTCTTGATGCTCAATTCCGATTTTTTGATCAAATCCGATTTTTTTGTCTGCTCGTTCACACTACAAATAAAATGCGACAGCAAACGCGCTCTAGTGTGAACGCTCAAAGCGGCCCGCATGCGCAAAAGAAGACGTCACACACAACGCGCTCTGTTTAGACCCAGACCAACAGCATTGTTTGACTGATGGCCTTAATATAAAGACTTCGGACTTTACGTTTCCCAATTTTTGCTTTAAGTTATTTTGTTATTTACATAATAATGTAAATAACCTAATAATGATCCTTATTGCTGTTTTAGAGGAGCGCTGCTTCAAAGGATAGCTGCAGAGTTCTGTCAGAATCTGCAGATTATACAGAACAAATAAAATGTTCACGTTGTCTTCCCAACAGTTTCACTAACATCTACACTGGATGGCCAGGAAGCGCTTGCGATGTCTTCTCCGGCGCTGATAATTGGAGTCTGTCTTGGGTCAGTGACGTAAAAGATGGATTTAATGCGACATGACCATCAAACAGCAGTCGCTTTCTAAAACATCAGATATGTATCGGATTAAGCACCACATACGAAAGTGACCCAGATCGGATTTGAAAATATCGGATTTGTGCCGTTCACACTGTCACACCATGATCGGATATGGGTCGCATAGGGTCAAAAAAAATCGGATTTGATGCACTTTCGCCTGCAGTGTGAATGTAGCCTACAACAGCCGTTAGCACATGATTCTCCTTATGGGGACCTGATATGTTTAATATGCTGCTGAGAATATAGCCCAGAAGAAGCATATAGTATAGCTTTTATTTTGGAAAGAGCCATTTCTCTGTAATGAACTCTTTTCCAAAGATGAGTGAACCGAACCGAACCGTGAATTTATATAAGATAAGATAACTCTTTATTGTCATTGCACAGTCATACATAGTACAGTAGTACAATGAAATTGGAAAAACTGTCCTACGTCGGCACTACATATAACACAACACGACACAATATGACACATCACAACGTAACAAACAACACAGTATATTAACTTAGTATAAAAAAGAAGAATACGTGTATGTGTATTGCACACTGTTATTATTGCACATTAATTATTATTGCACCTTGTTATAAATATAAATATTATTGTTATTGTTTTAAACATTGTTACCTCCCCCTAAAAAGTCCAGGGAGGTATCCAGTCAGGTCAGCTATTTACATTGATCAGGGCTATTGCCCTGTTGTAACCGCACACCGATGCAATATGTCAGCACACTTTCAATGGAGCAGCAGTAGAAGACGGTCAGCAGCTCCTTCTTCAGGTCCATTTTTCTGAGGATTCTCAGAAAGTGGAGACGCTGTTGGGCCTTCTTTAAGACCGCAGATATATATACATATATATATATATATATATATATATATATATATATATATATTAGGGGCGCAACGATACACAAAATTCACGGTTCGGTTCGATACTTTAATGTGACACGGTTCGATATCTTTTCGATACAAAAAAAATTGTTCATGCCTTTTTAATTTGTCATTTATTAAAATTATAAATATATGTTTTAACTCAAAAGTACAGTTTTTAAATTTAACCCTAACCCTTGTGCTTGTTTTTTATTTTAACAGTGAATGCGCACCTGTGGCCCACTTATGTGCAGCCCTGGTTATTTAGCTCGTCATATTGCAGCCACAGAAATTCTTTTGTCCATGAAACCATAAAGCTGCACTTTCTTTTTGCCTTATAGTCTGATTTGTCATAACTTCTCCGTTTTGTGGTAAGCTTTTCTTTGGCTGTCACTTCTTCACCCTGACCTGTCTTATTTGGCTCAGCAGAACTAAAATATATATCCTGCTGCTTTTACACACACACTCACATGACGGTCAGCGATTCTCTGCGCGATCAACCTCTCACATGTTTAAGCTGCGGGAGATTTCACTTGTCATGTTTGCATAGTAAGCTAACGATTAATAAGACGATGTCAGAGGAATTGGTGCGCAAATTATCATCACTCACAGATCAGTGCTGTCGCTCTCTATACACAGTTCGCGCGATTGCAAAGTGAAAGCAAAAAAACAAGCGCAAATTCAAACGCGATTTCAATATGTCACATATTGACAGTGGCTCACCGATGCCAATGACATAATTACCCAGCTACATTTCTGAAAGAATGCAAAAGCATTGACATATATTTTTCCTTCCTACAATAGCCCGACGGGCAGGGCAGAGATAGATTTTGGTAGCCCGACTGAAAAAAATCGCTAGCCCCGGTATCTGATTGAGGAATCACTCATCTTTGGAAAAGAGAGTTTATTACAGAGAAATGTCTCTTTCCAAAATAAAAGCTATACTATCCGCTTCTTCTGGGCTATATTCTCAGCAGCATAAGGAGAATCATGTGCTAACGATTAATAAGACGATGTCAGAGGAATTGGTGCACAAATTATCATCACTCACAGATCAGTGCTGTCGCTCTCTATACACAGTTCGCACGATTGCAAAGTGAAAGCAAAAAAACAAGCGCAAATTCAAACACGATTTCAATAAATTTCAAATTTCAAATTTTTTATTTGTCACGTACACAGTCATACACAGTACGATATGTAGTGAAATGCTTGGACAACTGCTCGTGACCTAAAGAAAACAAAAAAGGAAAAGGCTATGAATAAGAAAGGAAATAAATATGAAAAATTAAAAAGGGTAAATTTAACTAGGAAGGAATAAAATATAAATTAAGGTTAAAAATGAAATAACTGTACAACACAAATTAGAATGAAGGGTAAATTTAACTGGGAAGAATAAGATACAGATAAATATATAAATTAAAGTTGAAAATAAAATAACTGTACAACAAAATACACAATACACAATATACAACTATATAAGAATGTATGAAGAAATCTAAATATAAATAAATATATACACAATAACAGCAGCTGTACAAGTATTAACCGGAAATGAAGAATATAGTGACCAGTGTTGTGCAAAACCAAAGTCCAGAAAGTCCAGTGTGTGTGTAAGAACCATATGTGTGGGTCAGTACTGTGTGGTGGTGTGATTGAGAGACCGTATCGCCTGCGGGAAGAAGCTTCTCCTCAGTCTCTCTGTGTTGGTCTTCAGGGAGCGGAATCGCTTTCCTGACCAATATGTCACATATTGACAGTGGCTCACCGATGCCAATGACATAATTACCCAGCTACATTTCCGAAAGAATGCAAAAGCATTGACATATATTTTTCCTTCCTACAATAGCCCTACGGGCAGGGAAGAGATAGATTTTGGTAGCCCGACTGAAAAAAATCGCTATCCCCAGGACGTCAGGCTAGCGATATTGCGAGCTCTGTATCTGATTGAGGAATCACTCATCTTTGGAAAAGAGAGTTTATTACAGAGAAATGTCTCTTTCCAAAATAAAAGCTATACTATCCGCTTCTTCTGGGCTATATTCTCAGCAGCATATTAAACATATCAGGTCCCCATAAGGAGAATCATGTGCTAACAGCTGTCTAAATGACTCGGCTAAAGTTAGTAGCATGCTTGTTGTTTTTGTCTTTGCACTAGGATGATGTCGGTGTAAATGTGCAGTCATATTCGTTGTGTTACCGCTAGTGCTTTCAGGTTAATCTCGTTGAAATGACCTTAACGCCACAACACGGCAAATCTCCGTTAACGAGCTACCGCCGATCGCCCCGTGCGTGGGGCTAGACGGCCAACACGTTAACGAGCTAACTGCGCTAACACGCTAGCTCCCACCCATGTAATTGAGCATTGCATGGCACATCCAACATACTGTTTTACTTTAGTCCATGAGCTTACCTTCAGGGTCATACGTCACATGAAAACCAAAATAATTCCAAACGCCAGATCTGAATGAGGGTGGGGGAGCTTAACTTCTGTCTCGCTAGCTTGCCCTGCGCTCTTCCTTCTGACTATGCTGTCTGTGTTGAGCGCTCAGTGGATCTGCGCTCGACAGTGCAGCCTAGGCGGAGTAGTCGAACGCAGATTCACTGAGCGCTCAACACAGACAGCATCTTCAGAAGGAAAGTTGATAAAATAAATTACAAATGTTGTATTGTTCGATACATATGCGAACCGAACCAAAAGCACTGTATCGAACGGTTCAATATCAATACGAATATCGTTGCACCCCTAGTATATATATATATATATATATATATATATATATATATATATATATATATAAAACACCCAGCACGCCCCTGCGGGCGGTTTATCTTCAAGCTCGGATCCTCTACCAGAGGCCTGGGAGCTTGAGGGTCCTGCGCAGTATCTTAGCTGTTCCCAGGACTGCACTCTTCTGGACAGAGATCTCCGATGTTGTTCCCGGGATCTGCTGGAGCCACTCGCCTATCTTGGGAGTCACCGCACCTAGTGCTCCGATTACCACGGGGACCACCGTTACCTTCACCCTCCACATCCTCTCGAGCTCTTCTCTGAGCCCTTGGTATTTCTCCAGCTTCTCGTGTTCCTTCTTCCTGATATTGCTGTCATTCGGAACCGCTACATCGATCACTACGGCCGTCTTCTTCTGTTTGTCTACCACCACTATGTCCGGTTGGTTAGCCACCACCATTTTGTCCGTCTGTATCTGGAAGTCCCACAGGATCTTAGCTCGGTCATTCTCCACCACCCTTGGGGGCATCTCCCATTTTGACCTCGGGACTTCCAGGTTATACTCGGCACAGATGTTCCTGTACACTATGCCGGCCACTTGGTTATGGCGTTCCATGTATGCCTTGCCTGCTAGCATCTTGCACCCTGCTGTTATGTGCTGGATTGTCTCTGGGGCATCTTTACACAGCCTGCACCTGGGGTCTTGCCTGGTGTGATAGACCCCAGCCTCTATGGATCTTGTGCTCAGAGCTTGTTCTTGTGCTGCCATGATTAGTGCCTCTGTGCTGTCTTTCAGTCCAGCTTTGTCCAGCCACTGGTAGGATTTCTGGATATCAGCCACCTCCTCTATCTGCCGGTGGTACATACCGTGCAGGGCTCTGTCCTTCCATGATGGTTCCTCGTCTCCCTCCTCTTTCTTGGGTTTCTGCTGCCTGAGGTATTCACTGAGCACTCGGTCAGTTGGGGCCATCTTCCCAATGTATTCTTGGATGTTCCTTGTCTCATCCTGGACTGTGGTGCTGACACTCACCAGTCCCCGGCCCCCTTCCTTCCGCTTAGCGTACAGCCTCAGGGTGCTGGACTTGGGGTGAAACCCTCCATGCATGGTAAGGAGCTTTCTTGTCTTTATGTCAGTGGCTTCTATCTCCTCCTTTGGCCAGCCTATTACCCCAGCAGGGTACCTGATCACGGGCAGGGCGTACGTGTTGATGGCCCGGATCTTGTTCTTACCATTCAGCTGACTCCTCAGGACTTGCCTGACCCTCTGCAGGTACTTGGTGGTTGCAGCTTTTCTAGCGGCCTCTTCATGGTTCCCATTCGCCTGCGGGATCCCCAAGTACTTGTAACTGTCCTCTATGTCTGCAATGTTGCCTTCTGGTAGTTCAATCCCCTCAGTTCTGACTACCTTCCCTCTCTTTGTTACCATCCGACTACACTTCTCCAGTCCGAACGACATTCCAATGTCATTGCTGTATAGCCTGGTAGTGTGGATCAGTGAATCGATGTCTCGTTCACTCTTGGCATACAGCTTGATGTCATCCATGTACAGGAGGTGGCTGACAACTGCTCCGTTCCGTAGTCGGTATCCGTAGCCAGTCTTGTTAATGATCTCACTGAGGGGGTTCAGGCCTATGCAGAACAGCAGTGGGGACAGAGCATCTCCTTGGTAGATCCCGCACTTGATGGTGACTTGTGCTATGGGCTTGGAGTTGGCCTCTAGTGTTGTACGCCACATCCCCATTGAGTTCCTGATGAAGGCTCTTAGGGTCCCATTGATCTTGTACAATTCTAGGCATTCCAGTATCCAGCTGTGGGGCATTGAGTCATAGGCCTTCTTGTAATCAATCCAGGCAGTGCACAGGTTGGTCAGTCTGGTCTTGCAGTCTCGGCTGATTGTTCTGTCTACCAGTAGCTGGTGTTTTGCGCCTCTGGTATTCTTGCCAATTCCTTTCTGTGTCCCGCTCATGTATTGACCCATGTGCCTGTTCATCTTAGCCGATATGATGCCTGACAGGAGCTTCCATGTAGTACTGAGGCAGGTTATTGGTCGGTAGTTGGAGGGGACCGGTCCCTTCTTGGGGTCCTTGGGGATCAGGACCGTCCGGCCTTCAGTTAGCCATTCCGGGTGTCTCTCGTTAACTAGCAGCTGGTTCATTTGTGCTGCCAGACGCTCGTGGAGTGCAGTTAGCTTCTTCAGCCAGTAGGCGTGAACCATGTCGGGCCCTGGTGCTGTCCAACTCTTCATACTGGAGACCCTTTCTTGGATATCTGCCACTGTGATGGCAGATATATATATATATATATATATGTATATATATATATATATATATATATATATATATATATATATATATATATATATATATATGTATATATATATATATATATATATATATGTATATGTATATGTATATATATATGTGTATATGTGTATATATATATATATATATATATATATATATACATATATATATATATATATATATATATACATATATATATATATATACATATATATATATATATATATATATATATATATATATATATATATATATATATTAGAGCTGGGCGATAGAACGATAACGATATGTATCGCGATATAACTTTTACTCGATAGAGAAATTACGCTATCGCGATAGACCTCGCCGCTCTTGTCCTCAAAAAAAAAAAGGTCAGCCAATCCAAATTAAGTAGCGCAGAGCCGAACCAATCACAGCCGCAGCGTCACGTAGCGTGACTTGTTACGTACAGCACAAGTGCCAAGCCGCACGTGTGTTTGTTTGGGAAGCAGCCAGCGGGTAATGGAGGAAATGAGTGTGCCGACTAGAAAAATCAACCGAGCGTGACCGAAGAGAAAACAGATGATGGTTCCAACGCCGGAGAGATTGTCGAACGGAAGAGCCATAGAAGTTCCGTAGTGTGAAGGTATTTCGGCTATTTCAAGTCTGACAAAAAACAGAGTAGCGTGCACTGTAAATTGTGCCGAAAACAAGTCTGGAAATACAATAAACTGGTGCATGCGTCACACTGTGCGCCACGTTATTGTTTCGGTGAAATGAATTTCTACAATACTGTTAATTGTACTCTCTGCAGTGTTTAAATGCTTACATATACACACAGTTACTGTCCCTCCACACATACGACTCGGTTCTGCTTCTATGCCCCAGCTTTGTTTACTTTTTCCCACCGAGGCTTCTAGACTTCTGATTGGCCAACATTTCTGCACGGTTAGGAATCTAGCGCCACCTGCTGCTTTGGCATGTTCATAGCAGCGTTTTCCTTCATTTCTGCCTTTATGTGTGGACGGGATTATTTTTAAAACGAAAACGGAAAATCTCCGTTTTCAAAAATACCCGTGTACGTGTGGACGTAGCCTCAGTCTCTGACTGGAAGCGCTAATTCGTCATTCGGCTTTTGTCAGACTAAAGTAACTGTTAAAACTGTTTGAAAAGCTCAGCTATACAACAAGGAGAGATTGAGAATTTCCTTTTAGTTCTCAGTTTATTTGATATTGACAAAAGTTAGTCAGTTTTGTCTGTTCTTCTGTAAAACAAACTAAGATTTATTTTTAGAATTAATATTTTGTTTCTAAGTGGAATTGACAGTTTAGTCTGTTTCGTTTGTTCTATTTTGAAACTTAAACGCTTTAGCGGCTGCCTTTTGTGTAGTTTGTAATATTTGTCTTTATTTATCTGAAAAAGTCTCATGTTCCTTAAGTACATCTACCCTGTTGAACTTATTATGGGAAATAAATATTTAAATAAAAACAAGCTGCTGATTATTTCACATTTTACTTGTGAGCAACGGCACATTTAAATCTTACAAATATAGTTATTTGGCTCATATCGTGATAGATATCGTTATCGCCTGAAATGAAAAAAACATATCGTGATATGAAAAAATCTCATATCGCCCAGCTCTAATATATATATATATATATATATATATATATATATATATATATATATATATATATATATATATATATATATATATGTATGTGTGTGTATATATATATACATATATGTTGTGACGTGTTTTCCTCTTCATGGTTGTATCTAGTACTACGCTGAATCCCATGGAGTCATCTATGTGATAGATTCAACTGATGAAGAGCGTCTGTCAGAATCAAAGGATGCCTTTGGTGAGTAACCTTCTTGTCTCTGTGTTATTTACTGAACAAATGGAAAAATGGAAACATTGATATTTCTTCTGACATTCATAGTGCTGTGACAAAGCACTTGCCCCTTAATCCCTCCGCCAAGGAGGTTTTGTTTTTGCTAGTGTTTGTGCGCGCCTTCGACCTTCTGTCTGTCTTCATGATAGTTTGAAAATGTTTGTGTGAATTCTGATAAAAACTGTGGGGTCATGTTAACGATCCATAAAAATTTGGCTTGCATGCACCGATATCTTTTAAGGTAAACTTCATGATTTATTGTTCAAAAAGTGACAAAAATCCTTAGAACATATAAACTGTGATTCTCACAAGTAGAAAATATAACACATAGAAAGTCCTGCATAAATATTAAAAATATTGATCTCTGACCTCGCCTTCAAGATCAGTAGATTAATCTGAAAGTCAAAATGACAAAACTATGCTGTTTGCTACAGTAGTTTGTATTGCCACATATAGGTTATTATATTTGAGGTTTTTGGATCTCAGAACTCTTCTTCAGGGCCAAATAAGGTCAAATAAACAAAGATTTTGTTTATTAAGGTTAAAAAGGTATTCAGATCGACCTGTCCCTGTGTGAAGAGATCATTTCCACCCAAACCTTATAACTAGAAATGCAGTCATAACGGTTACTATAAACATCACAGTATATATAAGCCCTATTATGGAAGTCTGTAATATATGGCCTTACACACTAGGGCTGCCACAAACGATTATTCTGATAGTCGACTAGTCACCGATTATTTTTGCGATTAGTCGACTAATCAGACCATGCATCCATTGAACGTAAAACGTACAGCTTATTGCACCAGCAGCATCTGCTCTTATATAACTATCATTAGCTTACAGCTTTAAGTGTTTGTGCTAACTAAAAATAAAGACAAGATGATAGTTTATTAAATTTTAATGAAATTTGCAGATTGTTTCGGTGAAGTTTAATAAACTCCTTGCTATCTAAAATATAACAGGACACCGGAGTAAATTCTCGAGCATCTCACACTTCTGATAATCAGCTGTCTGCTTGACGTTTATTCAATGTAAAAACTTTAATCTCAGCCAAACCGATTTACTCAGGAACAAATAAAATACTGAAAAACAATAACAAACAATAACATTTTTAAGTTATCTAAGTGACTTATATATCATGTTTAACCTGAGTAGCGAAAGACGGCGGGGGGTTTGAAAACGATTTGCCGGGAGTCCGCTGTTCTCACGGCTCTAGTGACCTTGCCCCCGGCTAGCTATCGAGCTAGTGGGTAACAGATGTCTGCGAAAACGTCGGAGCGCTTTTGAAAATATGTGGTGTCCTGATAAACTGAGCAGATATTTGAGGTTTGCACAGCTACATTCTTACCTGAAAATATGTTAAACGTTTATTTTGTGACCCAGAAAGAATAATAAGAGTAATATTAAAACTAACTAGCTGCCGCCATTGTTGGAAACTGAGCTGGGCTGCGCTATGAATTCTGGGACAGAGCTACTTCTTCTTCTTCTTCGGGGTTTAACGGCAGCTGGCATCCTTGTACATGCAGTGCTGCCATCTTCTGTTTCAGTCCGTTATTACACTCTTAAATCCTGCTACTTATTCCTGCGTCTTTTGTGATCTTTCAAAGCTTCAAACGACACGTCGACTATTAAATTAGTTGTCCACGATTTTAATAGTTGACGTAATCTATTACACACACACACACTCAGGTTGTCTTTGTTAGGCCTTAATTGTACTTTGCAGGGGCGTAAACAACAAAGCAGAGTGCAACAGCAGTCTGCATGTCTTTTAGCAAAGAAGAATAACAAGCATAAAATCATTTTAGGTTATTTCCCCACCATCCATCCATCCATTCGCTTCCGCTTATCCTTTTCAGGGTCGCGGGGGGCGCTGGAGCCTATCCCAGCTGTCATAGGGCGAGAGGCGGCGTACACCCTGGACAGGTCGCCAGTCTGTCGCAGGGCTAACACACAGGGACAGACAACCATTCACACTCACATTCACTCGCACATTCACACCTAGTGGCAATTTAGATTAATCAATTAACCTATCCCCACAAGGTTATTTCCCCACCATTGTCACAAAATACCATCAGAGCATTCTGTGCAAAGGATAAACTTTAATTATTTGGAGACAAAACATGTTACGGAGCCTTCCATTCGTCCAGACCAGCTTGGCACAGAGAAGGGCAGTCTGAACTTCAAGCCTATCCAAGCTACTATAGGGCGAAACACTATGGACAGAGTGCCAGCAGCAGAGACAAACAACCGTTCACACTCATATTTACACCTATGGACAATTTAGACTCACCAGTTAACCTAACTCCACTAAGTGAATGTCTCTGGACTGTGGGAGGAAGCCACACAGACGCAGGGACAATCTGTCTGATATTACGATCAGTTTGAAGATCTGAAATGTGTGACGAATATGAGATGAGAAATGAAGGAATCAGAAAAGGTGCAGGTACTTTCTCAGAGTGCTGTATTATTGAATCAGTGATTGATCTCTCTTCTCTTCCAGAGAAAATGATCAGCAGTGAGGCACTGGAAGGCGTTCCGCTCCTCGTGCTGGCTAATAAGCAAGATGTACCGGTACCTGGACTTTTTATTCACACCAAGCATTCATTCATTACACATGCACTGGTATTCAATACCTACTGCACAATCCACTTCGTATTGTCTCTGTCCTATCTTTGTGTATTGGACATAGATATAGTTAGTAATAGAACCTTCTTATCTCTTAATTTTACCCAAATTTAGCGAGTTATTATTTATTTGTAATTTCTAGTTTTATATCTCTTGGAGATGTATTTTTTATATTCTCATAAATACACCATTGAGGTGGTTGGGGTGAAACAGCATTTCGGGACGCTGTACACTGTGTGTGTGTTGACAATAATGACCTAGAATCTTGAACTTGGTCACTGCCTTCAGTCTTGTGTATGTTCTTTTTCTCAGAACTGTTTGTCGGTGCCCGACATTAAAACAACCTTCAGTGACTGTGCTCCAAAGATTGGCAAGAGAGACTGTTTAGTCCAGCCTTGCACTGCTCTCACAGGGTAAGACTACAACAGTTTTAAATGATGACTTTGTTTGCAACAGCTTGCTCTCACACATGATGCAATGTAGCATTGTGTTTTTATTTGATTCAATTACAGTGAATGCAAATTTGCATCAATTTAAGTTTATGATCACATCTGTTAATAGACAAGGACTGCCTTCAACAGTTCAAATAATAACATTGCATCAAACGTTTTCTCACATTTAATTACAGTCCCTTCACTTAAAATGCAAAAACAACCACAAAGTGGTGATTTCCAAATATTAAAATCCTAAATTTAATTGGAAATAGTCAAAAGACCTTTTTGTAATGTTTTCATTTCATTTTCAAAGTGTGCCAGAGGTTTTTAATGGTTGACAGGTTTGCACTTCCAGCAGCATTAATGGGGTCAAAGTTCCTCGTGCCACGATCAATAGAAAACTGCACCATCACAGATTCTTCTGAACTGTAAGATGGATGGTCATCCTTTTTTAACAAGGGTGGATGTTTCAGAATGTGATTGCACAGCCCTCCTTTTCCTCAACCCAACTTAAATGAGCTTGAGCCTCAGAGAAGACATTAGCATTTGTTTTTGTTTGTCTAAAGTCACATTAGTGGATGCAGTGGATTTCACAAGTAATTCTCAGCAGATGCAGTGATTTCCACTCTGTCTGTTTTTAAAGTAACATCCCAGCTGTTGAGCTTTCAGCCTTGTCCTTTCTGTGAAGAAATATTTTGCACCGTTTTGAGTTCAGTCCTCGTTGTTTACTGTTGTCTGCTTGCAGACTGGTGAACTGGCCCATCTTCATTTTTCAAAGACTCACCTTTTTCTATCATTGCTAAGTAGCTGCTGTTGGTCCGGGCAGCAGCTACAGCAGTATTAAATTCAAAATGAGCGTATATTAGGAAATGCCTTAGTTTTAACGTTTCATGTGTTTTTGTATTGCTTTCAATGAAATGTTAGTCTTAAATAATTTCACACTCTGTAGATGTTAAAAGAAATATGAAACAATCTGCTTGTTCCGTACAGGGACGGCGTGAATGAAGGCATTGAGTGGATGGTGAAGTGTGTGGTCAGAAACATTCACCGGCCACCGAGACAGAAGGACATCACATAAGATGTTTGTCATCTTTCCACTGTGATTTTGGACGAGTTTCTCCTTGAGGACATTCCATATGTTAAGCCCTGGAGCTGATAACTCTCACCTTGTGTTTCCTGTGACTCTTTGGATTTCTGCTTTTTGGACTTCATCATAATGTTTTTATCAACAAACATAGATTCAGATGTACTGTGAGCAGACGTCTGCCTGTTTGTGCCTACACTTTTTGAAGGTGTGTCGTTTACTTTTGCTGGGATCAGTGCTGCAGCGTCTATATGGAGCACTTTGAGTGCACAGGAACACTGACGCATTAAATATACAAGCATTGATGGGCGCTATTTTTTCACACTATCAGATTCAATAAACAATGATCCGTGTTTTTTTGATGAACTTAACGATACTGCAGTATTCCATCATTAGAACCTTTAACATATAAACAGTTTACATTTAGCTAGGTTGGTCTCTCTTTTTTGTCATTAGGCATAAGACAGGAATTATTAGTTATTGATCCGTGCTGTCCTTACACAATTTTCAGCATTTGGAAAGAGTCACTGTAAAGTTAGCATCCACTTCTGACATTAGGAATTTAGGAATTGGCTTTTTATGAACAATTCCTAATCCTCCGCTGGTGATGTGCCTGTATCACAGTTAAAAACAGAGCTGTACTATACTAGTATTGCCCAGTTGGTTCCCACAGGTAAACTTTGAAATATCATTAGCTGTAACCTTAGTCTTTCATCCTGTGGTTCAATTCCAGCTGTTTCAATTTCAGAGTTATTTGTTGCAACTAACTTGACCAATAGAGATAATAATGAGTCAAATAAGTGCACAAACCAATCCTACACAACCACAAATATGAATCTTTTGCAAACACTATTGCTCTTCCAGTACAAATGTGTATCGATGTAGTCAGTTTGATAAAGAGAATTACATGAATGATAAACTCTTCACAGTTACCACATCACGGCCCAGTTGTCAAATGACGGAAGAGTTTGGACAGACATTTCTTTGGGAATAATGTTCCTGCTGAAGACTTTCAAAGACTTCGAGAAGCTGACCACGCACTTCTCTGTGCTGTTTGTTCTTCTGGTCCCTGCTTTATGTGTTGATTTCATACCATAACTATCATTTATTTAAGTTAGACAAACATGTTCAAATTGTTCAGGTGCCACTTTAACTGTGATCATGGGATTTTTAAATCTTTGCATGCATTATTTTTTTTTATCACTATGCATTTAGATTCCCATGACTATTAAAAAGAAGAATTCTTGATGAATAAATGGGGACAAAGAACTTTTGATTTTTCCAGTCTGTAAATTTAAAATCCCAGTAATGTGAGCATAAAATTAATTTGGTCTAACTCTTGAAAGAAGAAAAAAATACTTTTCTAATAGTTTCTTATACATGGATGTGGTTTAGCTCTAGCACCAAAGGATCAAACATCAGTTTGCAGGAATACTGTAAATGATTTAATAAATCGATATGAAGTGGCTCAAGAGTTGGGAGTTCGCCTTGTAATCGGAAGGTTGCCGGTTCGAGCCCCGGCTTGGACAGTCTTGGTCGTTGTGTCCTTGGGCAAGACACTTCACCCGTTGCCTACTGGTGGTGGTCAGAGGGCCCGGTGGCGCCAGTGTCCGGCAGCCTCGCCTCTGTCAGTGCGCCCCAGGGTGGCTGTGGCTACATTGTAGCTGCCATCACCAGTGTGTGAATGTGTGTGTGAATGGGTGGATGACAGGTTGTGTAAAGCGCTTTGGGGTCCTTAGGGACTAGAAAAGCGCTATACAAATACAGGCCATTTACCATTTATAAAGTCAGGACACTGAAGTCTTACTAATCTCTGCCGAATCAATGTCAAAGCAGATATTTGTCATTCACTTTTTCTGCCAGTCGCTTATACTTTATGATAGATGATTCTACTAAATTTCTCATTTTAATAAAAAATAATGTGTCATTTGGGATAGTTTAACATTCAGCTTCCTATCAGTCCTCATACTGACCTTCACAGCTGTGAAGGTAAATTTGTTTGTCACTAGCTCAAGAACCACAGCTATTCCTGTCATAATTGTTGATTCTCATTGCTGATGATCGCAAGGTTCAACACCATCAGAATCAATATCATCTATCTCAATATCACCTTTCTTTGCTTTTTGTTTTACAGGGTTTTTACATTACAGCTTAAAAAAATCAAAATACTTCTATCAACCTGATTCTTTTAGTCCTCACGCTGGACAGAGAAGACGCTGACTCAGTGTATTCAAAATATATTCAATCACTTTATTCAAAAAAACCCTCTGGAAAGGAGATGTGCACAGCGCGAAACCTCCTGCAAATCTAAAGCTTCACCGACAAGATATGCGATATAATCTACACCCACACTCCTGTCTGGCTTTCATGACCCGAAGGTCATCTCCTGTTGTTATCATCTAGCAGCAGAAACATGAGTTACAATCTCTGAAAGGTCTGCATTAAAGACCCTGTTTATCACAGTCTCATGTCGCCAAGCAGTCTAATAGAATAGAATAGAATTAAACTTCACTGTCATTGTGTTAATAGACCTGTTATTAAGGTGCACGGGCCATTGATGGGGCTGGGTGGTGGTATCCCTGCCCTGGTTCAAAGAATTGCCCTTATCTAGGGTTTTAGTGCACTCCAGCATCACTGGGCCGTTCGCAACGTTTCGGCATGTTTTTGCCTTCTTCAGGCCGACCCAGTGTGTCTTGTCTTTGTCTTTCTGTTTACCTCCCTTGGCTTTCTATACTTGTGTTAGCTCCACCCATTTGTGTTTTCATTTGAAAAATTCTTTCTTAGTTTTTGTGAAACATTATATTTTTCTTACTGTTTTTCTCTTTGTTTTTCACTTGTTTTCTCTTTGTTTTCTTTCATCTCTTTGTTTGTCTTTGTCTTTTAATGGCACCCCCTGTCTTTTTTGACATCCCGTCCTTTCTGTGCTTGTCTTTCTATATATATGTGACTTCTTGTCTTTTTGTGTTAGGGACCCCACCCCATGGTTAAGGTTAGGAATAAAGTTATAGTTAGGGATAAGGTTAGGTTTAGGGCTGCAACACATGGCTGGAACGTCTATTATGGTGGGACGTCATTCCACTGGAATTCAGCCATAACCCGGCACGGACCATGAGAAAGCACGTCCGGCGATTTAGCTGAAAACATCAGAAGATCCGTTTTGTCGGCCATCCAAAGGTTCAGCAGTAATGCACTCTTAGCAGCTGCAGTCTCCACTTCACAATCGCTGCAGCACATGTCCAGCAAAATCGCTGGACATGCTCGTAGGCCAGAAGTGAAGCAGAACATGGCGGGGAGAAGTGAGGAGAACAGACACAATTTTGCACCGGAGGTTTTCGGGAAGCTTTTATTTTGGTATTTCCATTGATCCGTGCAATAAATTTGCATATTAGCCTAAACATTTAGATTTAGCATTTAGATTTAACATTTAGATTTAGATTTAACATTTAACATTTAGATTTAAATATAATATTTAGATTTAGATTTAACATTTAATATTTAGATTTAATATTTAACATTTAGCATTTAGATTTAACATTTAGATTTAATATTTAACATTTAGCATTTAGATTTAACATTTAGATTTAAATATAACATTTAGATTTAATATTTAACATTTAGATTTAAATATAACATTTAGATTTAATATTTAACATTTAGATTTAAATATAACATTTAGATTTAACATTTAGCATTTAGATTTAACATTTAGATTTAAATATAATATTTAGATTTAATATTTAATATTTAGATTTAATATTTAACATTTGATGAAAAGTTACAAATATTTTACTAAATGTTGTAAAAAATTACTCGAAAAAACATGTTTTTGTAAGGTTTTGAGCTAAATGTGGAACAATGTTGTCATTAATTTCAGCATGTTTCACTTTACAAACGGCGCCCCATAGAGAGCTGGACACTTTTATCTGCACTAACAAGAAGAGGGGCCACGTCCTTCAGAACCACACACACACTCCCTACACACTAACATCCCTCTGCCTATGAATAGATGTATTCACTGTTGTATTACTTTTGTATATAAATAAAGACAAGTGCAAGAACAGAGCGCACATCACAGGGCCCCACTCTGGTGGGAGCGTTCTGTGATCATGCCCTTGCAAGTAAAAGCTGCAGCGTCTGTGTGTTTCTACCTTTAGATTCTCAGCTGAAGAAGTGTCTTTAGAATAAATCTCTTGACACAATTAAATCTCAATCACAAAATGTGGATCACTCTTCATTGCACAAGCATGTGTGTGTGTGTGTGTGTGTGTGTGTGTGTGTGTGTGTGTGTGTGTGTGGATCACTTCTCAGTGAATTGAATCAGCATTTCGACTTGTGCGTGTGTGTGTGTCATTTCTCACTCAATCAACGAGTGCAGATGTGTTCATATGTGTGTTTCTCTTCATTCTGAGTCGGTGTGTGTAGATGTGTGTGTTGGTTTACTTAACAGTAAATTACCATGGTAACATATAGCATGAATTTAACCTGCTCTGGCTTCAATTAGGGAATTATAAATGGGTAGTGTTGGCAACTTGTGACGCACCAGAAAAGAGCTGCTATGTTAGTAAATTGTAGCCTAAATGGAAGCAGGGAGACAAAACAGCAAACATGTCAGTGGTGTGAGTTCACAGATAGACCATTATCAAAACTCTAAGATTAGGACACAGCAGAACCTGACTGATGAAAACTGAGTGTTTCTTTGAGTTTGTCATGATGTGCTGTGTGACATGCAGGAAGGACCCAAATGAAGGGCTCACAGATGGAAACTTAAAGCGTAGCTTCATTCGCTAGAAATACTTTCATAGGAAATTAACAGAAAAACTAGAAACTTAGCTAAACTCAAGAAACGAAGGAAAAACAAAAGCAGGAGCACAGAAGCACGGACTAGATACAGGACACAGTGACAAGAGTTACTAGAGAAATGACTGGAACAAGAAAAAACATGAAGACAGAACTAAAGCTACACTTGACTTGAGAGGCTCAGGAACCAAAACCTAAGAACAAGAAATCACAAACCAAGAAGAAAAAATACTAAACACAGACTAAAACACTAGTAGTCAAAAAGCCACGATAACATCTAAAACAAACACCAACCCAGGACTGTGACAGAGTAATGTTCAGCCATCTTAGCCATCCTCCCCTGGCACTGCCCCCTGCACCCACAGCACCCCACAGGGTTGTGGGGCGAGCAGCCTAAGCAGAGAAGTCCGGACTTCCCTCTCCCTGACCACCTCCTCCAGCATTTCCAGGTTAACACCAAGGCGTTCCCGGGCCAGCCGAGACATATAATCACTCCAGCAAATCCTGCTTCCTCCCTGGGGCCTCCTCATGCCCCTAAACCCTCTGGACACCCAGGAGGCATCATAGTCAGATACCCAAAGCACCGTAAAAGGGGTCAATCAGCATTCTCCAGAGGTTGGCTGGCCTCTGCCTTAGATATAAGGGGAGGAGCAGGTGGTCAGAGTAGAGCAGCTACTCCTCTGCATGGAAAGGAGCCATTTATTGCCTCAGTTTCAGCTTCAGTGGTGTTAATTGTCTGAGAGTAAGGCTTAAATCTAAAAATATATTTAGAAAACACATCAAATATAGCATGCTCAATCGTAGCTAAGTCCATGTGCAAAACATATTTAAAGTCACCAAGTACAGTGCAGGTGTCGTGTGTGTCTCCTCTGCAGGGAGAGTTCAGGTCCAGGATCAAACAGGGACATCAGGAACAGAAGCAGCTCCATTGATCCGACTCCTCTGATGGCTGATCGATCAGTTCATAGATCCTCTGAACTGTGACAGAGGTCTCACTCTGGAGGAAGCTCTCAGCACTTTCCAGCAGCTCCTCCATTATGGAGGACGTTCCCTCACTGTAACAGGTGGAGGAGAGCGGAAAGGAAGCACAGGTGGATCCTCTGAGGAAGAGGAGCGTTCCTACAAACCACGTGATCACATGAGCAGAGGGGCGTGGCCTTCAGTGGTAGTAATAAAGGAACAGTCCACATGTTCCACTTTGAAGGCTCCAACAAAGCAGACCTGTGATCACTTTGACTCAGTATGTTGGATTCTTTGGATTTGTCTTTGTTTCTCTGGCTTTTCTTGTGTGTCTGTAGCTGTGTCCCAAAACGTCGGCCGCATCCTTCGGAGGACCCGGCCTTCCTGGCCTACGTGGGCCGGGTCCTGCAAAGACCGAGAAGGCCAGAAGTGCGAGGCTGTGAAATGGGATGGTCCAGCCTTCAGATCTGTGTCACCGCTGTGTGGGTGGAGTTTAATAAACTCGCCGTCTGCTCCTTGCTATCTAAAATATTACAGGACACTGGAGTAAACTCTCGACCGTCTCACACTTCTGTTTAATCAATTTTCTGTTTGACGTTTATTCAGCTGTGTGAAAACCCCGGAGGAACCCACCCGATGGATTAATAAAGTTGCATTTAATCTAATAATCTAATAACTTTGATCTCAGCCAAACCGATTTACTCCGGAACAAATAAAACACAGAAAAAAGGCAAACAATTACATTTTTAAGTTATCCGAGTGACTTATGGTAAATGGCCTGTACAGCGCTTTACTTGGTCCTAAGGACCCCAAAGCGCTTCACACATCCAGTCATCCACCCATCCACACACACATCCACACACTGGTGATGGCAGCTACAGTGTAGCCACAGCCGCCCTGGGGTGCACTGACAGAGGCTGCCGGACACTGGCGCCACCGGGCCCTCTGACTTATATATCATGTTTAACCTGAGTAACCAAAGAGCGGGGTCTGAAAACGATGAAGCCGGGAGTCCGCTGCTCTCACCGGCTGTGTGACCATTGAACCCCCCGGCTTGCTATCGAGTGGGTGGATCCTCATTGCTGTGCACACAGGCCTGTGGCTTATAACCAACTCCAAGTTCAGACTCAGAGGCTGCTGAAGCTGTTTTCTGGAACAGAGACGTGTTGGATATAAAACCAACTCTTCTTTATGTGTCAGCACTGAGGAAAGGAGCAGCTTCGTTTCTAAGTGTATGAAGGACTGTAGCAGTGTGTGTGTGAGGTTTATTTCACAGACAGAACCATGTCAAAAACACAACTTCAGGTCAAAACAATACAAAATCAAAGAGTCTGATCAGAAGGATTAAACAGAGGAGTGTGGGACTGTTTTTAACAGACAGCAGGTTAAGCCAGGCTGGAGGAGTAAACTGAGCCTCGGTGTGAGCAGCAGTGTGTTTGACAGGAAGCTGAGATAAACAGTCTGGAGCCCATTTAGTGCTTCATATGAAAGTGTGAGGATTTTAAAGCAAATCTAAAATCAAGCAGGAGTCAGTGTGAGAATGATTTGTGCTTTTCCTCAGTCAGATGCTGGGAGTTTCAGTTCATCCATGTTCAGCGTGCTGTGCTTTGTGTAACAGGAGAATATGACAGTATAAATCAAGTCTTCATGTCACTGAAAGCCTCCACAGTCTGCTATGGAGGTGCATCAGTTTGGATTTACAAGAAGAACATTTCTTAAACCTGCCACAAGATGGCGCTCCAACAGAAGGGATGTCCACAGTGTAACACAGACACACACATACTAGGGATGGGTATCGAAAACCGGTTCTTGTTGAGAACCGGTTCCCACTGTTTCAATTCCTTGGAATCGTTTGCCACTTTTAAAAACGATTCCCTTATCGATTCCAGTCGCCCCGAATGACATCATCACGTTGAGTAGCGTCTTTTACCCAGTAGGAAACACGGCGCCTGAGCGGCACAAACGCTCAAAAGTTTGGTTACACTTTATGAGAAAGGATGACAACAGGGCAACGTGCAATACTTGCAAAGTAGAGATTTCATCAAAGGGAGGAAACACTACGAATATGCAAAAGCATTTGCTCACAAAACACGCGATTGCGTTCAACGAATGTCGTGTTTTTGATCCGCTCCGGACTAGCGAAGCTCAACCCAGCAGCGTTAGCGGTAGCGTTTCCACGTCCTCTCCCGTTAATACTGCAGGTAACTAATCAATTAGCATTGCATATTATGTTAGCGCGATTTACCTTATTACAAAACCTGCTATTACTGTGCGTTGCATTTAGATAACCATGATGAGAGAGACAGAGTCTGGCTGACTCAGATGCTGGCAGTTCTCGCTGCAGTCTACCGGTAGCGTCTCCTTTCAGGCCAGGATAGACGAATGTCACCCAGCAGTGTCTAAGTTTGTGGTCAAAGGCTTGCACCCATTTGCCACAGCAGATGCCCCCGATTTCACTTTGGTAAGTGAATGTGTTTAATTGTAGGCAGGACATTACTGGATATTCTTGTGTAATTGCTACAGAATAATTTATGTTAAACTTTGTTATTGCTACAGGAGAATATTTATTTTATTATTTTACATATACATTTTTTTTCCTGGGGACCCTGTGACACCCCATTGAAGAGCCGTAGGCTGTGGATCTCTTAAGATCTCACTGTTGGGTTTGTAAGGCCATGTTACTCTTCTCTTTGAACAAGATAGAATATCTTGTTCAAAGAGAAGATATAAAACACAGTTCTAAGCTAATCGACTTTAGTGTTCTCCTTTTTAAAAAAAAAGAATCGATAAGAGAATTGATAAAGAATCGAATCGTTAAACAGAATCGAAAATGGAATCGGAATCGTTAAAATCTTATCAATACCCATCCCTAACACATACTGTGTGAATGTGTGAGTGAATGGGCTTTCAACACAAGGCTCCTGCTGCTACCTTTAATTACATAATTAGCTAACAAGAACAAACTGTTAATTACCACCAAAGAACGGCTCCAGATTTTAGCTGCTGACCATTTTGTGAAACGTTGATTACATCAGCTTATTGTTTATTTTTCAACCTTAATATCACCTGCTTTAAAGGAGCCTCGTTCTCTCGCAGTGATAGTTTTCTTCACTAGATGCAGTGCAGGCACAGTCTGTGTTTCTAAACTACACACTAATATTCACTGTTGTGCAGCTAAATCCTCCCTCTGGATGGGAAGAATCCCTGTCAGGCTTCAAACACCTGGCTTGGTGTTCTGGAGCTAATGTGTCACCTGTGAGGACTCTGAGATGAACACACAGCAGACACTTAATAATAATAATAATGGACTGGATTTATACAGCACTTCTCAAGGCACCCAAAGCGCTTTACAATGCCACTATTCATTCACTCTCGCATTCACACACTGGTGAAGGCAGCTACGGTTGTAGCCACAGCTGCCCTGGGGCAGACTGACAGAAGCGAGGCTGCCATATCGCGCCATCGGCCCCTCTGGCCAACACCAGTAGGGTAAAGTGTCTTGCCCAAGGACACAACGACCAGGACAGAGAGCCCGGGGATCGAACCGGCGACCTTCCGGTTACAGATACGCTGCTGTGATGCAGCACAGCGCCACCCTGTGGTCATCACTGCACTGGTGACACTACAAACAACAAGTATACAGGATGGACGGTGGCCCTGAGAGCTCACACACACTGCTGCTTCTAAAACACCATGAAACAGGAAAATGCTGTGAAAGCACAAAATAATCACAGTTCAAAGAGACAATAGTGACAGAAACAGAGGCTTCACTGGTGCTGAGGGAGAAATCCCAGAGAAGCTTCCTTCCTGCCAGTATACGAGCCCACCAACAGAGACAGGACCAGTTCATCCTCCATCACTTACTGTGGCTCACGTTGCTCTTCTGTTGCTTTGCATCACAGACGTGTCTTTACTGGCTTCTTGTTCTAATTGCACTTAGAAACATGTTGTCTTTAACCTGTCACAGCTGCCCAGATGTTGCTGCTGAGAACATGTGGAGCTGATTCATGTAGTCATGTGTCTGTGAACAGCCAATCACAGGAAGACTTTCAGAAGCAACAGAAACTCAGAGGAACAGCTGAGATGTGCTGAGTGACACAAGAACTGACAACAAATGTTAAAGTTCAAATGGTGGTTTTGTTTGCAGGGACTGTGAGTGGATGGAGATCCTGGTCCTCCTCAGCTGTGAGTTCTTCCTCTGTCATGAGAACCTCAGGGGGAGAACATGTGCTCACTCTCAGCTGCTTTAACAGGAAAGAAGCTCTTTTAGATCAAAGCTGAGAAACTGTTTGTAACAGCGAACTCTGTCACCTTTCTCTCCTCAGTCTGCTGCTGGACAGGCCCATGAAGCTCTGCTGTAAAGGCTTCCATGTCCCAGGCTTCACCTTTACCTGCTGACCAACGGGAGGCGTGGCCAAAACAGCGATGGGGAGTGGAGCAGCAGGTAGCAGAGGTGAGTCTCTTGTATGCAGCCTGTTATCTGTGGGACCAGGGAGGACGTGACACAGATGTTGCTGATTCAACATCTGTGTGACAGCTGGAGCAGCACAGTCTGCAGGAAACATCTGTATATGTAGGAGACACCAAGGTTTACATGGTGGAAGCAGACGACTGACTCAAGCAGCCTCACATCACAGGCTGCTGGCTACGAGCACATGACCACAGTAACTGGTTTCACTGGTGTCTGTCCCAGTCTGTGGCAGAGACACAGGAAGTCACAGACAGCCTGCACACAGCGTTTCCTCTGGAGTGTGTTTCACACCCTGTTTGTGTTTCTCACTAACATGTTGTAGTTCTTCCTGCACACAGCAGCACTTTGATCATTTCTCCTGCTTTTCTTCCTTTTCTAGCTTTTATACACTGACAGTAACACAAAACTCCAAAGTCATCATTTGAGGATCTTATTAAGAGTTTCTGTGAGTTTAGTGAAGTCAGCCTCTCAACAATAAGTGTGTGTGTGTTGATTATCTAATGTTCAGAGAGGACTGCACTGATGTAGCATCCAGGTGAGCAGCTTATGAGCCAACAGGGGAAATTTAGCTGTATTATTGTTGTTTAAATGTAATAATTTATGATTTCATGTTCCAATATTTCACTTTTCCCAACGTTTTGTTATCATTTGGTCTGAAAACCATGACAAACAGCAGTGTTACAGTTGTTAGCATTAGCTGCTATAGAGCACTCAGTCACTGTATTGGTGTTAGCGACATGAACATATCTGAGCTAACTGTGTGTTCCAGATGTGCAGCAAACCCAACTGTCCCTGTGTTTTCCTGCTGTAGACATTATCCCCATGATGCTGACGTCCTCTGGTGGGACGAGCTCACACGTTTATGGATTCAGATGCTAACTGGACCAGACTGGTGTCAACCTTTGTGCTATAGAAGCAAATCAAAGAAGAACCAGTTGAACCTGAGCTGTCTGTAGTGGTGACACCAACACCATGTCACCTGCACATGCTGACCCAGGGTCAGTGTTGAACCTATAAGCTGTGTCCTCACAGTTCAATATGTCCTCACTGCACAGGTCAATGACATCAGAGCTGTAATGTTGTTCCCGTCTCACTAAAACTTCTGGCATAAGGTGACTTTTCTGGGTGATTCCTACTCCAGGGTCACCAGTTTGAATCCCTGTGTTACTGCTGGGAACGTGCTGCTAAAGTGCCCTTGAGCAAGGCCACGTCCAGCTTATGAAGCCAACCCTGGGCTCTGCTTGCTGGCAGTGACAGAGTAGATGAAACAGCTCAGTGGATGCTAACTCACAGCTAACAGCGCTCTGTCATGGATAAGTGAAATAAAGCTGACTGACCCACAGCTGCACACAAACACCTCCAACACCTACAGGTCAGCAGATCCACTGCTGTCTCTGATGGGCCCAAACTTTGCTTGTTCAGCGTTTGCTGCTGCTGACTTTGAAAATCACACCAAACATGGAATCAAATATATCGACTCAGCTTAGACTACAGAGAAGCTCGGCACTGCTCACAAAACTCAAACACAAAAGGCTTTTTAAAGACAACAATCACTTTGACAGACACACAAACACGACTGAGTACAGAGCAGCTGCTGGTTTGAAGCCACAGAAATGTTCAAATGTTCAAACACACTGCAGCGTTGCAGCCGTGATGCATTTGTGCTGCTAAGGCCACACACATCAGCTGCCTTACATTTTAGTACCAGTTCATCTCTGACCATGGCAGCACAGTCTTTCCAGTACAGTGATGTTGGTGGGGACATTGGGGACTGATTGTTCATTGGCTGTAAGCCGGTCACATGGACGTTTAACTGGTGCTTTGATTGCTCTGTAGTCTGTTGTGCCTGTGAGCTGCTCCTAAAATGAGACAGATTATAATTGTCACCATTCTGTTAATGACTCTTATTATGTGCGCTCTCCTCCACTGTCACACTTAACACATTAAACCTTTATTTTTGTGTAAAGTCAGGATTTATTGGCTCTTCTTAAAAGCGTCATGAAGTGCAAAACTCAGCAAACATTATACAAAAGTAGATTTAGAAGCTGAACAGAACTGAAAACATTTAAAGTGACAGTCAGCACAAATCCAGCTGACATCTCCATCCAACCCAAGTCTTCATTTAAAGTCATTATAACTGTGACACACGTTTGTTACAGTATTAATCCTGCCTGATGCTGCAGGGCCAACATCATGAAACAGGCTCAGCATTTATTTCCATTATGAAACTTTATCATTAAAAACAAACCATTGTTCTGCAGTCGTCCCAGGACTGTCGGTCAAACGTTCTCTCCACATGTTTAAGGCTGAGCTCACTTTATCGTCTGCCTGAAGGAGGAAAGCAGATGTTACTAAACATCACAATAAAACATATGAAATGGGTGCACATGAGGAACGTCTGCACTGTTAAAGCCATGCAAACATCTTCACACATGAAGCAGCAACACCTCTCAGTTTAGCAGCAGCTGGTAAAAGCCACAGTGATCCTGGAGCCTCCATGAAGGACTCGTTCATCAGTAACTGTCAGGAGGACGATTAAACCTTCTGCACACGTCCTGTAGTTACACACTCGGGAAGAAAGACGACGTCCTCGCTCTGCAACATGATTTGTGTTTCATCCAGGACGCTCAAACACAGATTGGTCTCCAAATATTAGACGCACTGGTTCTTCATGCGTTTCTACCTGAGCACTCAGAGTCATTTCTACAACAGGCCTCCTTCACCTGCTGGTGCCTCTGTTTCTGTGTTTGGCTGTTTCCATCAGTGCCTGATGTTTGTGATCTTTGATCTGTTCTGAAGTCTCTCTTTGTAACACAAATGTTGTTTGGCTTCTTTTGCAAACAAGGCAAAAGAACTTTAATGGATTCATTTGCTGATCTTACTTTTCTGATGCAAAGCCGTCCTTTCAACGCTTTAGAAAGAAAATCAAACAATGTTTTTAAAACTTTCCCAAAATGTAAAAGCTATTAAAACCATAAACTTCTGCTCCTTGATCATGTGATTCTTCTTCTAGACTATCTGTAATTGTTATTGCTGATTGTCAATAAAGTTGTTTTTTATAAGTTATGTTGTAAAGGAAGCTTGTGGCGAGGGAGGAGGGGCGACTAAAAGCAGGTTCATATAGTGGGAAAGTCCTCAGGTCATGTGAGGATATTTACTGATGCGTCAACACTGTCAGATAAAAGAACGGCTGCTGCATTTGTTCTCCCACAAATAAGTTTGGTGATGAGTAAAAGAATTACAGATGATGTGGCAGTTTATACTGGGAGCTGGTAGTGATGTTACTGGCTTGAACTGGGTGGAGGACGCACTAATATGGAGGTATGTGGTTTGCTGGGACTCTAGCAGCGTGCTAGTGAGTACAGGTGATGTGTCTTCAGACTCTAGGCAACATATTGTTTTTGATATACTTCATTTACTGTATAGAATCAAACACAGAGGGATAGAAGTGGATTTCTTATGGCTTCCTGTGAATATTGGTGTTGATGCAATGAACAGGACGATACGTTTAAAAAGGTGCAGCAAGAAGAAGTCGTGCAGGTTTGACTATAAAATACAGTGAAAGTGAGGTGAAGAGTATAATGAAGGTAAAGATGAAGGACGAGTGGCAGGCACACTGGGACAGAGACGGGAAAGGCAGATATTATTATACAGAAAACAGTCGTGTAGAAGAAGCTGCAGCAGAGACCAGGATGGAATCTGGAGAGTCAGAGTTGGTCACACAGGCTTGAATAGCACACTTAAAAAGGTAAACATGACACAGGAAGTGTGACTTCTGTGGACCAGAGGAGACGTTTGACGGATTGTTAGCGTAGTCAGGATGCTGGATGGAAACGCTGTGCCTGATAGGATGATTACAGGCTGGACTTTGTCTTCCTGTTACAGATGGATCCAGGCCCTGGATGACTGCTGGACACAAATGACCCACACTAGGCTGCCTTCATCCATCCTTTCCTCCTTCATTGAGACTCTGAGTCAGCATGTATGTAACAGGGTGGGTACCTACAACTACCTGGATGGTGGCAGTAACAGCAGCAGTAACAGCTACAGTATGTTCAACCCTGATTCTTTTGTCCCCAAACAGAGAAACCCGACTCATAGTGTGTTAAAATATTGATATTTCTTTTTATTCAATCATCTTCCAGAAGAGAGAGACCTCTGCACAGCTCAAACGCCAGCTGCAAGAGCTCTAACATTAGAATAAATTAGAAAAGTATTGTAGACCTGCACCAGACTGGGAAGATAAGATAAGATAAGATAAGATAACCTTTATTAGTCCCACACGTGGGAAATTTGTTTTGTCACAGCAGGAAGTGGACAGTGCAAAAGTTATGACGCAAAAATTAGAATACAATAAGAATAAATACAGTACACAGCTGTACAGAATAGAATAAAAGTGAATCTACAATAGGCAAGCAGCTTGGTGTGAAAAAATCAACTGTGGGAGCAATCATCAGAAAATGGAAGACATACAAGACCACTGATAATCTCCCTCGATCTGGGGCTCCACGCAAGATCTCATCCCGTGGGGTCAAAATGATCAGGAGAACGGTGAGCAAAGATCCCAGAACCACACGGGGGGACCTGGTGAATGACCTGCAGAGAGCTGGGACCAAAGTAACAAAGGTCACCATCAGTAACACACTACAACGGCAGGGAATCAAATCCCGCAGTGCCAGACGTGTTCCGCTGCTGAAGCCAGTGCATGTCCAGGCCCGTCTGAAGTTTGCCAGAGAGCACATGGATGATACAGCAGAGGATTGGGAGAATGTCATGTGGTCAGATGAAACCAAAGTAGAACTTTTTGGTATAAACTCAACTCGTCGTGTTTGGAGGAAGAAGAATACTGAGTTGCATCCCAAGAACACCATACCTACTGTGAAGCATGGGGGTGGAAACATCATGCTATGGGGCTGTTTTTCTGCCAAGGGGACAGGACGACTGATCCGTGTTAAGGACAGAATGAATGGGGCCATGTATCGTGAGATTTTGAGCCAAAACCTCCTTCCATCAGTGAGAACTTTGAAGATGAAACGAGGCTGGGTCTTCCAACATGACAATGATCCAAAACACACCGCCCGGGCAACAAAGGAGTGGCTCCGTAAGAAGCATTTGAAAGTCCTGGAGTGGCCTAGCCAGTCTCCAGACCTCAACCCCATAGAAAATCTGTGGCGGGAGTTGAAAGTCCGTGTTGCTCGGCGACAGCCCCAAAACATCACTGCTCTCGAGAAGATCTGCATGGAGGAATGGGCCAAAATACCAGCTACTGTGTGTGCAAACCTGGTAAAGACCTATAGTAAACGTTTGACCTCTGTTATTGCCAACAAAGGTTATGTTACAAAGTATTGAGTTGTATTTTTGTTATTGACCAAATACTTATTTTCCACCCTGATTTACGAATAAATTCTTTACAAATCCTACCATGTGGATTCATGGATTTTTTTTTCCACATTCTGTCTCTCACAGTTGAAGTGTACCTCTGGTGCAAATTACTGACCTCTGTCATCATTTTAGGTGGGGGAACTTGCACAATCGGTGGCTGACTAAATACTTTTTTGCCCCTCTGTATATTCATGTAACCTCAATAAAAGAACAGTGTTACGGGGGAACGGACGAGAGCAACTGTGGTCAAGCGAAGGAACGGCATTGGTCCAGTTCTCTCCCGTGCACGAGAAACATAAAGAACTACTCGTGTCTTGCTTTGCTGTGTAGCTGATTGTATTGAACGATCCAGCGAATAGGTTTATGCTACAAACCTATCAACCATAAATTTCACACCGAGCCTCGACTCTCACGGCCCGGTACCAAACGACTCACGGACCGGTCCGTGACCCGGGGGTTGGGAACCGCTGAGTTAACACATGAGTAGTTCAGGGCTGCACGTCATTTTCATTGTTAATATCTTTGTGAAAAGCACATTGATGTGAAAATCTTCATGAGAGTCAGAGGCCCTACAACAGGATTAAAGATTCATTTAAAAGAAAATCACAAGTTATTATCATGTGATCATGTGATTTCCTGTGATCAAATGTCCCAGGATGTGAGTGGGCGTTAAGACGTCCAAGTCCCTCTTCAAGCAACTTAAAGAAGTCCAGACGCTTTTCTTTCCAAGCTCCTTCGACAACATCATTCATAGAACAACTTCCAGCTTCTTTTGCTCGGCTACAGTTTGGATGGATTTGCATTTAAAGATGCAACAAGACTAAAATGGTTAGGGTCAGGAGGTCAAAGGTCAGAGCTCCTGTGGGTCTGAGGGCGGCCTCACGCTGGAGAAGGATGAAGGAGTCTGACCTGAGCCAGTGTTTGACATGAACACATCAGCACTGCTGTCAGTGAGCCTAACGACAGCCGTTAGCATCACTTCAGTGTTTCAGTCATAAAAACACTTCCTGTCACTGTGGTGGTTACAGTGACATCATGCAGTTTGTGCTTTGACCTCCAGAGGGCGACAAATCAGCACAGACAGAGAGCTCCATTCAAACTTTGCTGCCATCAGGAATAATTCTTCAAATATAATCATCAGTGTTTGAGCAGTTATGATATCAGGGACAATCTAGACATGTGTGACAATACTGAACATGTCACATGACACACCTCAAACATCATGTGATCCACTCTCAGTCTGCACTTTCATTCATGACTTCAACAGGTTGAAATGAGCTTTGAAGAAACATTCAGTGAAATAAATCTTTCATGGATTCATGTGAGCAGCAGATGAACTTTGTACCAACAACATCTTCAATAACAGAGTCTGAATGAAGCTCAGGTGTTGATGCTGCTCACTGATTGGACGCTTGGTTTCAGCTCTGCTCTCAGTCTTTACTGCACAGGTGAAGGTAGAAAGTGTGACTGGATCTATAGACTGGAAACAGAGAAACATGCTGAACATTTGAAGCTTTGCAGCAGAAATGTTCATGTTACAAATACAGCAGAGCTGATCTGGGATCAGTGTGTTCACACCTGCAGCTACAACAAGGTTTCATGTCTCCACACGTCAGCATGTGAACTTTACTCTGACTCAGTCTGAGCAGTCAGACGGCATATTTTTAAAGTTAACACATCAGCACACACAGAGCTGAGCCCCTCCCACCTGTGCTGAGTTTCAGGTGGAGTCCCGCCTCCTTCCAGGAAGCAGCTCACCTGTGTGTCCGTGTTTAGTGTCCAGGGCCCTGTTTCAGGAAGCCGGTTTAGCGCAAACTCTGAGTAAGTATACCCTGAGTTAACGAAAACTCTGGGTTTTCGGTTTCACAAAGCGAGTTCAGATGAAGCCTGAGTGAGTTACTATGACGACACACTCCGTGAAGCTAACCTGCCCCCTAGCAGGTTTACTTCAACTAACCCTGACCTTCTCCGCCTCTTTGTCAGAAACCTGACTGTAGGAAGTGTCAGACATGGCGTGTCCCTTGCTTGAAGAGCCAGTAGATGTTGAAGCCCAAATTCTCCGCAGAGCTCTCCGCCGGGAGAGAGTGATCAGAGCGCGTTTGGACATTTTAGCATTTCCTGATCATTTTCTGTGTGAACGTCATCGTTTTTCAGCACAATCTATAATTTTTTTGAATAACATCCTCAGGCCTAATATTGCTCATGTGACACATCGCGGACATCCTCTCAGTTCTGTACATATTATTTGTATTGCACTTCGGTTTTTTGCAAACGGGAGCTTTCTGTATAATATTGGTGACGCTGAGCACGTTTCCAAGGCTACCGTCTGTCGGGCAGTCAGGAATGTTACAGTTGCACTGAAACGTCTCCTGTACTCGTTTGTGGTGTTCCCCGGTCATAGACCCACAAGATTTATCAAAGAGGGATGCCACAAAATTGCAGGTATCAGGATGAACAAAACTTAATTCATGATGTGGTGATACTTGGACTACTACTTAAATTTTACATTTATTCTCACGGTTCCCAGGCGTGATTGGCTGTACAGATGGCACTCACATTCCAATCATTGCTCCTTCAGTAAATGAAGGAGACTATGTGAACAGGAAGTCTTTCCACAGCATTAATGTACAGGTACATAGTTCCCTGTAGCATTTCAAACTAACAAATTATTTCATTATAGTAATGGATGCTAATTTGTGTTCTCTGCACTGTGAAGATCATATGTGATGCTGCCAACATTATCACAAATGTGGAAGCCAAGTGGCCAGGCTCTGTGAGTGGTGGTGGTGGAGGACCCCCACCTGTTTTTCGGGCCTCCGCTTTTTTTCTGTTGGCTATAACGGGTCACATTTGAGCATACAGAGTAAGCAAATATGTACTTGTAATGTGCTCAGATAATTTCAATAAGTGCTTACAGAAAGAAAATTAATGTAGCCTCTAACTGCAATTGATTTACATCGGACAAACTGACCAAGCACTATGGCTCATAATACAATTACACCTTACCTGTTTGGACTATATTTTTATATTTCATTTTTACTTGCTGCCAGGAACATTTGGGGCCTGTTGGGTTGCACCTGCGCTCACATCACGTCACAAAATAAAATGTATAAAATAAAAAATAAAATAAAATATAATAAAATAACGTGTTGAATGGGTGGAAATCCCTAGATCAATGTTTAAATTAACACTCACGCATTGACTCTGTCGGCTATGTTTTGCCATGCATGCTCTCTTTCTTTTGCAGCTGAGGCTGTGTTACTTTTTTTCCGCGGAATTTGCATGTTATCGGCATATGCTGCCATCAGAATTTCGGCCTCAAGCGCTGTAAAATACATTGACCGCGCCTTCTTTCCCTCCGTCTCCATGGTGACTCGCTTAATCTGTGCTCCACTAATCAGGGCTTTATGTATCCTCGTGCGCGTGCTTAACTTGGGGTTAAAGCAACTCCGCGTTGACTGAACTAATTGTTATCAGCCTTTCTGAAACCGAATATTCCGAGTTGGACAGTTCGGGGTTACTCAACCCTGAGTATCGTTTTTCACTCTGAGTTTTCTAAACCGGCTTCCTGAAATAGGGCCCAGGTGTGGAGTGGAGCTTGTTGTTGGTGTGTGAAGAAACTGTAAGTTTGCTTTGTTTCCTCCTTTAACAGTTTGTCTTTAGGAACTTTACTGTTTGTTCAGCTCGTGTTTGATTTCTTCACACAACAAACTGTGTGTGTTTGTATTTCCGGTCTCTCCATTAAAGTCAGTGTGTAATTGTTACGGCTGTGGCCATGTGTGGCCTGTTTTCTGTCTGTGTTTTCTGTACTGTGCTTAAGACTTTTCCAGGTCCCTCCCCTAATGAGGAGTCGTGAGCGACTGATTGGACCATGGAGCGGTTGACTACCTTCAAAAGGCCGCTCTGACAGCTCCGAGAGGGGGAGAGAGAGAAAACCTCGCCGAGTGGGTCTGGGAGTTTGCAGACAGCAGTGGGGGCGGAAGCTGCTGGGGCCGTCCCGAAGCCTTCCAAGGGGCGGATGCCGTCGGGGGCGGAAGCTCCTTCTCCGTTCAGTCTCCTGAATTTGACCCGGCTGGCCAGGTTGGGGCGGGTCTGGTGACGGAGGATCTCAGGCTTGCCCTTCGCTTGAAGGAGGTGGAGCTGGCGGCTAAGGCTAAGGAAGTCGAGCTCATGCATCTCCGTATTCGAGCGATGGAGCTTGATCATTCCCGAGCGAGAGACGCTGCTCCCGTTCCTGTAAGTACATTCCCCGACCCTCCCACCATAGACCAGTTTAACGCTAGCAAGCAGATTGTTTTGGTGCCTCCTTTTAGGGAGGGAGAGGTTGACTCGTATTTCACTGCTTTTGAGCGCATCGCAACCACTTTAAAATGGCCAAAGGATGTCTGGAGCCTGTTGCTGCAATGCAAATTAATAGGAAGAGCGCAGGAGGTCTGTGCGAGTCTTTCTATTGCTGACAGCTTGGATTATGAGGTTGTCAAATCCACTATTTTGCGGGCTTATGAACTAGTCCCGGAGGCGTATCGACAGAAGTTCCGTGCCTGTCGCAAGTTTGACAGTCAAACGTTTGTGGAATTTGCACGTGAGAAAACTGTCTTATTTGACAGCTAAAGGAGTTGATCCTGTTGGAAGAGTTCAAGACATGTCTCCCTGAAAACATTGTGGTGTACCTGAATGAGCAGAAGGTGGGGTTACTGTCTAAAGCCGCGGTCCTTGCCGACGAGTTTGTGTTAACTCATCGTGCTGCACTTTCGACAGAGCGCCGTGAGTACACTTCCTCACCTCGTCCTGTCAGAAGTTATAGGGTTTCCCCTAAGCGCCAGATACGTTCTGCTGCTATTCCTGTGTCAGATCGCAAATGTTTTTACTGTCATGAAATCGGGCACCTTGTTGCTGCTTGCCCATCACTACAGCGCAGGGAGCAGACCAACACGGTGAGGAAGCCGAAAAGTGTGGGTTTCGTTCGTTCTATGTCAGCTTCCACTTCACCTAGCAATGGAGTGGGAAGTGAAGGCTTTGATGAGAGCTACCGCCCTTTTGTGTCGGAGGGGTTTGTTTCGTTGAATGAAAAAGAGGAGGATCGGGTGCCGATCATGATTCTGCGTGACACTGGGGCCGCGCAGACTCTTATTTTGAAGGGTATTCTACCTTTTTCTGATGACTCTTTTTGTGGTCACCGCTCGTTTCGGGTTCGGTACCGGTTGGCGTGCGCGACCAGTTGCCAGTGCCCGGAGTTGCGATGATTCTGGGGAATGATTTGGCTAACGGAAAAGTGTTTTCTACTCCGAGAGTGGTTGAGATACCGGTGCCTGATATTTCATTATCTAACCCTGTCGCTGAGGAGCGTTCCTCCTCTGTTTTTCCTGCTTGCGCGGTAACTCGTGCGCATAGGCGCAAGTACGGTGACATGGATTTATCTGATTCTTTTCTCTGTGCTGGTGGTGGGCCGGAGTCTGAATCTGAATCCCGTGTTCCACTGACGGGCGACTCTGAGGCGATGCTGTCTGTTAGCCCATCAGTGACACCTCAACTTTGGCACAGCAGAGTGACCCGACTCTTGTGAGTTGTTTTTCCGCTGCCAACTCTAGCGACCAGTACCCTCGTGTTTATAGTGTCGAGGATGATGTGTTGATGCGTACTTGGTATCCGACTACAGCTGGTGATTTGGGTTGGAATGTGTTTAAACAGGTTCTGGTGCCTCAACAGTACCGACCCAAAGTTCTTAGTCTTGCCCATGACAGTTTTTCTGGACATTTAGGTATTAGGAAAACCTATCACCGCATTCTGCATCATTTCTTTTGGCCAGGATTGAAGAATGACGTTGCTAAGTATTGTCGTTCTTGTCACACCTGTCAGATTAGTGGTAAGCCTAACCAAGTCATTCCACCCGCTCCCTTACACCCTATTCCAGTTTTGGGGGAACCTTTTGAACACATCCTCATCGACTGCGTTGGTCCACTCCCTAAAACAAAATCGGGTCACCAGTAACTCTTGACTCTAATGTGTGTTGCTACCCGTTTTCCCGAGGCAATTCCATTGCGCACCCTTAAGGTGAAACCAGTTGTTAAGGCATTGGTGAACTTCTTCTCTATTTTTGGTTTACCAAAAGCTGTTCAAACTGACCAAGGCTCTAATTTCATGTCTTTTTTTTTTTTTCTCCTGCCTGTCCCATTTGGTTCTTTAGCCATCAGAATTGTTGTCTGAAGACCAACAAGGATACCCAATGGATTTACTTTGCCAAATGGATCATCGTGGCATTGCCGTATTGGTCCATTTGGTCGATCTTTGTTTTTATTATTTATTATATTTTATTTTCAGATGTTACAGACGGGACAGACATGAGTGAGGGATAGGAAAGGGAGAAAGAAAGAGGAAGGAAAGGAAAAACAGAAGGGGAGAGGGACAGTGAGAAAGGGGGGGAGAAAAAAACATAAAAATCTCCTGGATCACCTGTTGAGAGAGGAATAGAAAACAAGCAAAAAAGACAAAAACAAAACAAAACAAAGCAACATACTAAACACAACACCATCGCATTAATCTAGCTAAGTGTAAACAGCAGTAAATACTAAATATTCAATGTTGTTGTGCAGCACGCAGGACAGATGTGCTTCGAAGTAGCAGCCAAGAAAGGTGTAATTTGGGTCTACGAGCAGTGAACACCCGTGTGGATACCTGTGTGGATCAGCGCGCTTGTATTCCAAAGGTTTCTCCATGTAACGATCTGCTAGGGAGTGTGGGGGGGCCACAGCCCCGTCCTCCAGGGTGTGAAGCAGGTATGGAGGAGATCAAAACTCCAGACCTCCAGAGGCCCCCAGAACACAAGAGACCATGGAAGACCAACAGAGGGGCAGCCGCGCCACTGTTCCAGTAAGAGCTGAGGAGAGTCCCAGATGAGGGCTCACCCAGCAGCCGCGGAGCAGAAGCCAGGGGGAGTTGCAGTGACGCGCCCATGAGCTCCGCCGGCCGCCAGCTGTGCCTGAGTGACCGAGCCCCAGGCCGAGAGGCCGAGGGCACCCCACCTCCGAAGGGGCCCGAGCGAGCCCCAGGCTCCAGGCCCCGATAAGCGGCCGCCAAGGAGTGAGCCGGTGTGTACCTGGATGCCCACCCCCAGACACAAAGAACCACCAACGCACCGACACCTGAGGGAGTCCGCCACCGGCAGGGGAAGTGGTGGTGGGGGGAGATAGGCCTCCAAACCTTGGAGGGCCTGAGGTGTCCCCAGAGAGGTGGTGTCTGATACCCAACCTGACATATAGACACAGACATACAGGCACACACAGACACAAACTTCCATTCCCACCCTCATGCTCTCATATGCACTCACTCCACACTCAACCAACGTGGAGACAGACATAAAGAGACGCTGTACACATGATCACACTCCCCAAACATACTCTACAAACCGGGTCTAGGTACCCTTGCCCCTGGAGGGGGGAATTGCACCCAGACCCAGGTGTTGTTACCCTTTTCCCTGCGGTGGGGAGAGGCAGACCACCCCGACTCCGTAGCAGCAGGGAGGCCCCACACTCCAGACCGCAGTCGGACGGCCAACTCCTCCTAGCCCTCCCGCTCCAGCAGGCCGCAGAGAATGGGGGTGGGAGAAGACTCCAAACCTCCCTCCACCCGCTCATTGTAGTGTTGATGCATGTGTGTTCTAAGGTGCAATTAAAACCCAGGAGGGCATGGAGCTACCTGCCAAGGAGCAGCAGGTAAGCACATAGTCCCTCCTAATAGCCCTCAATGTCTAAGTGTGTTTAAAATTGAGAGGTGGGCAACGACGCCAGGGGTGAGGTGTACACCCTGATGGTAATTTGGACTCCGTGATTGTGCCCACCCCCAGATCCTATATGTATGTGTAATGAGAGTGTGAATAATGTGAATGTCTAAGTTGTGGGATAAAATTGAGGCAGAGGCAGCCAGAAGGGGACAGAGGGGGGGTAGCCTCCTCTGCACCCTGGTGACATACCCCTACTCCAAGGCCCTGCATGTGTGGGTGGTTGTGGTGGAGCGGGAAGAGGGAGGCAGCTGGAGATGGGGAGGGAAGGAAGGGAGGGGCAAGTGACCCCTCCCTGGGGCCAGGTCCCCCGCTGACCCCAGTAGGCACTCCCATACTCCGCGACCCGCCAGGGATGGGCCCCCATACACCCACCCGCCCACATCCCCGACAACACACAAACCAGGACCCAAGGCCCCGAGGCCCGGCCAGGGCCCCAGCCCAGAGACAGAGCGCCCCCAGAACCTCACGCCCATCCCGGACCCACCCAGGGGCAGACAGGCTACCAGGTCAGTAACCCACGTCCGTCAGCACAGACCCTCCCCTAGCCCCACTGCACGCAGCCACGAGGAAACAGTCACCCGAGAGCCAAAAGAGCCCCCACCCGGACATGACCGCTACCCCGGGTTGAGCCCCCCAAGGAAGATGCCTCCGGGGAACCCCCCGACGCCCTAAGCCTGTCCCTACCCCCACACCAATCACAACAGTGAAGGCGGGACCAAACTATGACCCCCCCCACCCCCACTAGGTAATGGAGCTGATCAAAGGAGCCCAGAGCAATTGATCTGATGTGGTGGCAGAGGCTGTATCAAGACAAATGTAATCTAATAGATAATTTCTATATTGGTTAGAATTAAGATTACCGTAAATGTCGGGCTATAAGCCGCTACTTTTTGCACAAGCTTTGAACCCTGCGGCTTTTAGTCAGGTGCGGCTTTTCTATGGATTGTCCGTGATTTTTGTCATATCGTAAGACGATTTGTTTTGTGTGTTCCGCTGTTGTACGGCACTACGTTGCCTGGCGGAAGGATCGGGGTTCAAGAGTGGTATGTTAGTCACATGTCCGTCCGCCAGGCAACGTAGTGCCGTACGAAGTAGCGCGAAAAACAAACTTCAAAGTAGCGCTACGCATTCAGCGGGAGGCGTGGATGATGAGCGGCGATAAACTTGCAAGTTATGCCCAAAAAGCAAGTTATGCCCAACTCCACCGGTGGATTCTGACAGCGTGGAAAAGTGTGAAAACATCCACGATCACCAACGGATTTTGAAGGGCTGGACTGCTGCATGATGGAGAGGAGGACACCGCCACGGCCCTTCTGAGGGTGTTCGACTCTGACACTGACAATGAGGATTTCTTTGGTTTTGAAAGTGACAACGAAGGAGAGAAGAAGAGTGGATGACGAAGCCATCCTGAGCCTGTTTGTATCCGACACTGGAGGAGAGGACTTTGGTGGTTTTAGTGCGCAGGAAGAAGAGAAAGATGGTGGTGAATGACTGACTTTTCTTCTTGTTAAAGCCGTGTCACTGCACCTGAGCCTAAAAGGTAGTCCGAATCTATTTTTCTGGTGTGCTGTAGGCTACTGTTATGTACTACATGTGCAAATATGTACCCATAACTTGTTTTTCAAAATATTAATAAAAGTGATGTCTCCAAACAGCCATCTCTTTCCTGACAATTCCCTTTGTGCATATTCTCTTACATATGATAAGTCAACATTGAAACACCTGCGGCTTTTGGTCAGGTGCGGCTAATGTATGTACAAAACAGGATTTTCCCCTGATTTTAGCTTGTGCGGCTAATATTTAGGTGCGCTTTGTAGTCCGGGAAATACGGTATTTTTATTTTTCCAGTTCATGAGGACAGTTTTCTTGGCTATGCATAGGGCAGTGAAAACCATATGGGCTATATTCTTTTCTGAAATGACATTATCTAAGCTGCCCAACAAACACACTAAGGGGGAAGTTGGAATGTTACATTTCAGACACTTTGATAAGTCTTCACATATCTCGCGCCAAAACTTCTGCACTGGTGGACAGAACCAAAGAGTGTGAATGTAATTGTCTGGTGTATTGCCTTGACAGTGTGAGCAGTTGTTGGAAGATGTAAAGCCCATCTTGAACATCCGATGACCTGTATAGTGCACTCTATGTAGTATTTTGTATTGTATTAATTGCAGACTGGGATTTTTAATCAATTTAAAGGTTCTTAAGCAAATCTGAGACCAGAAGTTTTGGTCTAAGCTGACTGATAAATCTGCTTCCCACTTTGCAATAGGAAGGGATATTGATTCATCTAATTTAGAAAATGTTCTGTATATTTTAGATAATAATTTGGGGAATTTAAGAGTAAGGAAATGTGCCGCACTTGGTGGTGTTTGTAATTCAACTTGACTGAGGTTAAATTTCTTTTTTACTATGGATTTAATTTGTTGATATTCTAAAAATCTTTTCTTGTTGATTCCATATTGTGCAACTAGTCTGTCAAATGGAATAAATTCTGTTCCCTCTAATATATGTTCTAAGTATTTAATTCCTTTACAACTCCATTCTGAGAAATTAATCATATTATTGTTTTGTAATATGTCAGGGTTATTCCAGATAGGTGTACGTTTGCATGGGATTAATGAAGACTCCGTTATTTTTAGAAACTCCCACCATGCTGTCAGAGAAAAGCTGATGTTGATGCTTTTAAAGCATTCATTTCTTTTGATGTTTGAGCTAATAAATGGTAGGTCTGAAATCTCTAGATCCTTGCATAGTGCCTGTTCAACATCTAGCCAGGGCTCATCTAAGAAGGTATGTTTTGACCATTCTGAGATGAACTGAAGCCTGTTGGCTAAGAAGTATTGGTGAACATTAGGCAGATCTAATCCTCCTCTATCCTTGGTTCTTTGTAGCGTTTTTAAGCTGATACGGGGGGGTTTATCTTTCCAAAGGAATTTGGAAATATATGAATCCAGAGATCTGAACCAATCTTGTGATGTTAGGGATCTTGTTAGGGATCATCAAAAATAAGTAATTTATTTTTGGCAAGATCATCATTTTTATAGTGGCGACCCTTCCCATGAGTGATATGGGTAAAGATTTCCATCTAGTCAGATCGCCTTCTACTTTCTTTAGAAGTGGGATGTGGTTTAATTTAGTTAAGTCTGAAAGCTTAGGAGAAACATTAATACCTAAATATTTAATATTTCTGGATTGCAGTGGGGCAGAGGAAGAATTATGGAAGGAGCAGTTAATGGGGAGAACTGTAGATTTTGGCCAGTTAATTGAATAATCTGAAACTCTTGAAAACCAGTTTATTAGAGTAATTACCTCAGAGAGGTTGGTTTGTGTGTTTTGCAGAAAAAGCAACACATCATCCGCATAGAGACTGATTTTATGTTCTACGTTCTTACATTTTATGCCCTTAATTGTTGTAGCCTGTCTAAATGCTGCTGCTAGAGGTTCTAAAAATTGCAAACAGTGAAGGGGAGAGTGGGCATCCCTGTCTGGTGCCCCTCAGGAGACAGAAGCTGGAGGATGTCTGGTCATTTGTTCCGATACGAGCTGTTGGGGAATTGTATAATAAAATTGTCCAGAATTCTTTGTAGAATTCTGCAGGGAAGCCGTCTGGACCTGGAGCCTTATTATTGGGCATACTTATCAGGGCTTCCTGGAGTTCACTTGGCGTCAGTGGCGAATCCAGTTCCATTGCTTGACTGTCTAGTAATTTTGGAAGAGTTACGTTGTCAAGGAACAGATCAATTTCACTTTTTAGATGGGTTTATTTGTGGTGAGTATAAAGTTTCATAGAAATCCCTAAAAATGTTCAAGTCAAGTCAAGTATTTATTTATTGTCATTGTCAAGAACAATGAAATTGCGTTTGGGGCTTCCGTACAACCCGTAAAAAAACAAAACAAATACCCCTTAAAACCCAAGTGTAAATATTTAACCCAGTGTGACTTCAGTGCAATGAGACAATCCTTAGCAACAACATGAGAACAAGACAGGTAATGTTCATAGGACATTCAGACAAAGACCTGAGAAACATGACAAAATGCAACAATGCAACCCGTTCAATATTATTGTACTGTGAGATATGATGGTTGTCTATTTAAGAAAGAGGGGGGGGGGGGAGAGAGAGAATAAAGATATAATGCACCAATGCAAACCAGTTCAGTGCTATTAAGAAGTTGGATATGGTTATTGTCCGTGAGAGGGGGGCAGAGAGGGGAGGGGGGCAGAATTCAGGAGCCTCACAGCCTGTGGATACAGGCTGTTGGCCAGTCTGGATGTTCTGGCCTGTATAGACCTGTACCTTCTCCCTGAGGGCAGCAGGTGGAAAAGGTGGCGCGCAGGGTGATGTTGGTCCCGCAGGATACTGTGCACCCTCCTCAGACAGCGAGTGGGGAATGTTGTTTATTCTTCCAGGGTCATATATTGTGTTCCCCGATAAATCTTTATTAGCACATATAATTGTTTTTTCTTTATTTATTTTTAACTGGTTTGCTAGAAATCGACCTGATTTGTTACTGTGTTCAAAATTCTGCAAGCGAAGTCTTTGTATAAGGAATTGTGTTTTTTATTAATAGTTTCATTTAATTCTAGTTTTGTCTTGCGTATTTTGTTCAATGTTTCCTGATCTTGGTCGCACGCGTAGGCTTCTTCTAGTGATTTGATGGTTTTTTCTAATTCCTGAATATTTTTGTTTTCTTCTTTCTTTTTGTGTGATGAGAAAGAAATTATTTTACCTCTCATCACAGCTTTCCCTGCTTCCCATAGAACAGAAGCAGATATTCTGGAAGTGTCATTAAAGTCTAAATATGAAGTCCATTCCTTTTTAAAATATTTAATAAAGTCTTCATCTTTAAGCAATGATGTATTAAATCTCCAGTTTTTACTTGGCGTAGTATTATTCTTGTGCATTAGTGTTAAAGATACAGGAGCATGATCGCTGACAGCTATAGGATGAATCTCAGTGTCTGAAATGTCGTTCAGCAGTGAGCTGCTGACCAGAAAATAATCCAGACGAGAGTAGGAGTGATGAATATGTGAGAAAAAAGTATATTCCTTACTGGTGGGGTGAAGGGAGCGCCATGCATCGCAAAGACCAAAGTCGCTCATATACTGTTTGATTATATTTGTGGACTTCCAATTGCGCTGAGTTCCTGTTGTGTTGAGCCTATCCATGTCTTCATTTAGTCCAAGGTTGAGGTCGCCGCCAAGAATGAGTGTGCAATCGAGGTGGTTTTTTGTATTGTATTGTATTGTATTGTATTGTATCTTTATTTGTTTCAGACATATAAAACAAAAAACAATATATACACACTACATATATTTTCATTTACAGATACGAATATATATGTAGATATACACACACACACGTATGTGTTCAGATAAACAAAAAATATATAATGAAATAAAACAAAATCGTCTGACATAATGTAACAATGTTTGGTCTGAAAAGGAGTAGGAAGAAGTATGAACATACTTATTAATTCCTACCCCTGCTCAACATCTTATTGATCCCACATAATTCACCTAATTCCCATCATCACATACTCCACACGATACACGAGGAGAACCTATATAAACTTGGCTACCGTGATTGATATAATTTGGATATAATTTGATATTTTTATACATACAATGGGTGATCATCTTTATCGGTATCATATTCTTCCAAAATCAGTTTTCGAAGTATTTTCATGAACTTACTAATTCCTGAGCATTGCTGTAGATCTATAGTAAAACTATTCCACAGTTTTACCCCATAAATAGTGACACAAAAGGTTTTAACCTTTGACCGTGCTTTAAGAATCCTTAGATTCAATTTCCCCCTCAATTCATAGTCTCCTTCTCTGTCATAGAACATCCTCTGTATATTTCCTGGTAACATATTGTATCTGGCCTTGTACATAATTTTTGCAGTTTTATATTTTATAAGATCCATAAACTTCAGTATTTTTAATTTCAAAAACATGATGTTAGTATGGTCTCTAAATCCTGCTTTATTAATCATCCTGATTGCTTTTTTTTTAATTTTACATATTGGTTGAAGTGCAGTTTTATATGTGTTTCCCCAAATTTCCACACAGTATTCCAAATATGGCAATATAAGTGAACAATAAAGTACCCGGAGTGATTTGGAAGGCAAAAAATATTTAACTTTACTTAGTACGGAGATGCTTCTTGACAGTTTGGCTTGTATATGCTTTATGTGAGGTTTCCAGCAGATTTTGTTATCTATTATCACACCCAGAAATTTTGTATCCGAAACTTGCTCTATTTCAACATTGTTTACTAATAATTTTGCTCCTGCATCTTTTTTACAATTTCCGAATAACATAAATGTAGTTTTTTCCAAATTTAATGATAGCTTATTTCTATCAAACCATGTTTTCAGTTTAATCATTTCTTGTGTGACAATTTCCAAAAGCTGCTGTAAGTTCTCTCCAGCACAAAAAATATTTGTATCATCTGCAAATAGAATAAACTGTAGTATATCTGATGTTCTGCATATATCATTGATATAGAGGATAAACAGCTTTGGTCCCAATACTGACCCCTGCGGAACTCCACAAACAATGTCCATACACTCTGATTGATATTCCCCAATTTTCACAAATTGCTGCCTGTCTCTCAAATAACTCTTTACCCATTCTAACACCACTCCTCTAATGCCGTAGTACTCCAGTTTATCAAGTAATATGTCATGATTAATTGTGTCAAAAGCTTTTTTTAGGTCAATGAATACACTAACTATACATTGTCTTTTATCTATATTGTTGGTGATATTTTCGATCAGTTCCATTAATGCCAATGATGTTGATCTATTTGATCTGAAACCATACTGACTATCCATTATTATTTTGTGTTTATCTATAAATTTGTCAAGTCTATTACTAAAGACTTTTTCCAGTATTTTTGAAAATTGAGAAAGTAGCGAGACAGGCCTATAATTTGTGAATTGGTGTCTGTCACCATTTTTAAACAGTGGTGTTACTTTAGCTGTTTTCATTTGTTTTGGGAATGTACCAGTTTGTAAGGACAAATTGCAAATGTGTGTTAAGGGTTTGGAAATGCCCTCTATCACTCTCTTAACGATTTCCATATCAATGTCGTCAGAGTCTGTAGAGTTTTTTGTTTGTGATTTCCCAACAATATCAATGATTTCCATTTCTTCCACCACCGTTAAGAACATTGAATGAGGATTGCGGTCAATGAGTCTAGTTTCTTTCTCTACAGAATCTGTTATATCAGGAATTGTTTCAGCCAAGTCTGGCCCAACACTTACAAAGAATTTATTGAACTCATTTACCACATCTCTCATATTAGTAATATTTCTATCATTATTTGCGAAATACGAAGGATAGTCTGCCTGCCCCGAGCCCTTTTTGATGATGGTATTTAATGTTTTCCAGATCCCTTTAATATTATTTTTATTCATAATCAGTAATTTTTCATAGTATTCCTTTTTACATGACCTTAAAATACTCGTTAATTTATTTTTATATTTCTTGTATTTATTTTCAGCTTCTGTACTTCTGTTCATTATAAATAAAGGTATTTTTCTTCTTACATGCATTTTGCAATCCTTTTGTAATCCATGGGCACTCTGCATATTTTTGTTTTTTACTATATTTCTTTACTGGGCAATGACTATTATATAACAGTTTAAATTTTCCTAAAAAAATCTCATAAGCTTTATCAATATTTTTTTCCTTATACAGCATCTCCCATTCTTGCTTGAGTAAATCACTTTTGAATGCGTTTATTGACTCTTCTGTTCTCACTCGTTTGTATTTTATTGTGTTTTGCTGTTTAACCTTCCTGTAATTGCTGTTATACACTATAAAAACAGGTAGATGATCACTGATGTCATTAATTAGGAGACCACTTATGGTTCTATTTTCTATTTCATTAGTAAATATATTGTCTATTAGGGTTGCCGACTGTGCTGTAATCCTGCTGGGCTTAGTGATCACTGGAAAAAGTCCCAAGCTATACATTGTATTAATAAATTCCTCTGTCGCTCTCTGCTTGTTTGGATTTAGTAGATCTATGTTAAAATCCCCACAAATGAACATGACTTTTTGATTTGTCCTAATGAATGTTTTATCTACCCACTCCTTAAAAATTTCAATATTAGAACCTGGTGTTCTATATATACAGCTTACAATGACATTTTTCTCTTTTCCCATACTAATTTCTATTGTTACACACTCTAATATATTATCTACCGCCATCGTCATTTTTTCTACCATCTTGTATTTTAAATTTTTATCCACAAACAAGGCCACACCACCGCCATTCTTATTCTTTCTATTTGTAAGATTTAATTCATATCCATCTATTACAAAGTCCTCTCCTTTCTGTTTATTAATCCATGTTTCAGATACTGCAATCACACTGAATGGATGTGTAAATTTGCTTAAATATTCCCTTATTTTGTGAAAATTTGCATATAAACTTCTACTATTAAAGTGGATTATAGATATTTTGCCGTCGACCTTGACAGTTTTGTTGAATTGTTCTTCAGTATCATAGTAGCAGGTATTTTTGATGTTAAAAAAGTTCAGTTCTGGATCAATGTCCTGCTCTGTGAAGTGTGTTTTGTATTCCGTGTTTACTGGTGAATTTATCTCCTGATTAGCAATCCTTTGTGGTAGCAATGTATAATTCCCAGATAATGAATTAATTGATTGTTTCATCCTTGAATACGTTACGCTTTAGCTTCCGTTGTTGTCTTCTATTACCTGCTTTCATGACTGTAGATTGTTTGTCCCGCTCCTTGCCTTTGTAGTCAAGTGACCTGTTAATATTTTTCCAGATCCTGGATGCATTTGATGACCAGCACCTTGGCTTCCTCCGGTGTACCGTTGAGCTTTATAAATATTTTACAGTTTGCAGTCCAGGTGTTCTGAATTTTACCCAGTTTCTTTAGGTATCGTGCTTTCTTCGCTATGTCAGCATTGGATTTGGTTAGATGGTCATTCATGTAGACGTTCAGAGAGTGCACTAAAAAATCCGTGGAAGAATGAGGGTTCATCAACATTTGGACCATATATACTTACAATACATAGTTTTTTGTTCAATATTGATAGTTTAATAATTAGAAATCTACCCTCTGGATCTATAACTCTATCGAGTACTGTAAAATTAACATTTTTATGTATTAAAATTGCTACTCCCCTTTGTCTAGAATTATAACAGGCTGCAAACACGTTAGGAAACTCAGGTGTTTTAAGTTCGTTTAAACCTGTGACAGGTTTATGAGTTTCTTGTAATAAAACAACATCTGCCTGTAGTTTTTTAAGCTGGTTAAATATCTTTAACCTCTTTCCTCTGGTGCCAGCTCCATTTACATTCCATGTGACAAACCTCAGCATGCCCATAATTGTGTGTGTATGTCTAATAATGTACTCTGGGTGTTTCGTTTAGACAGGTGGAGAAAATGTGGAAACATCCCTTGTTTGTAAATAGAAAGAGAGAGAGGAAAAAAAAGTGTGGTGAGAGGCTCCATGACTCTGACTATGTGTGTGAATATTCACTAATATGAACAAGCGTGGCTTGCTTATGTGTCCTGCAAGTCTGTGCGTGCTGTGAGGCTGTTGTGAATGTGCTGCCGTTGAGCTGATGTGTTTGCGTGATCGTGGTGTGAAAATATGGAGAAATAGAGGGTGTTGTTTGTAGGTGAGTGGGGAAGTAGGTGATCACAGCAGTGAAAGACAAGAGAAAGAAAGAAACCACATGAACTGTGAGCAACAAAAAAAAAAAAAAAGAAACGAAACGGAAATATTCCAATTAAAGCAATGACGGAGGGTGACGGTTATATCTGCTATGACATCATACTGATATTACTAGGTTAAACCCATGTTAAAGGAGAAAGTGTGAATGAATAAGAAAAGAGTGTAGCGGGTTCTTATCTGGAGTGCAGTCAATATAACCACGGTGTGGTCGCGGTAGAGCTGTCCGTCCACGTAGAGCCGGTCCACGGCGATGACAGCACGGGAGCCTTTCTGGATGAAGCTACGTCGAACTGGGAACAGGACCTTGCGTCGTTCCAGGATCTCTTTGGGGAACTGGTCGTTCACGCTGAAGTCCGTTCCTTTCAGCTCTCTGCCGCGACTCTTCACCTGTTCCTTCTGTTTGAATTGACCGAATTTGGCCACAATAGGCCGTGGTCTCCCGGTCCGCGACCTCACGCCCCCCAAGCGATGTGTGTAATGTTTTCCAACAAGGCCGAGTGTCTCCGCCATTTTCCTGGCTTGTGTGATCAGAGTCCGGGAATCAGACTAAACATACTGAATGTGGCCTGAGCTCAACCGGAGAGCCGCTGAGCTCCAGATGTTTTTATTTACACGGACAGCAGGAGACAGAGAGCGGACTTTGTAAATGAATACTTCGTATAGATGTGTGTTAGATACAGGTTCAACATATCGGTCTTAAAAATACTACGTCACAAACTGTTGGCTCCTCTCCAACAGGAAGAAGTGTTACAAAACACACGAAACTGAAACTCAACTTAGAACTACAGCTAGATCTGAAAAAAGTTAAAGTAGAAATAAAAACTGCACACACAAACTAAAACTAAATTATTGAGAATGATCAATGAAATGATTTTGGAAAACTGATTAACATTTTACAGGAAATGGCCTGTTAGTGTTGTTAGTTTGGCTAAAAAAAAAAAGACTGAGTCACTGCTTTCAAAAAGTTCCGTTTTTATCATAAAATCTGCATTAATCTACGTCAGTCCAGCCTCTGACACCGTAAATATATAATAAATAAAAAATCAGATATAAACTGAAACAAGCAAACTCACCGTGGAAATGAACTGAAACTAAACAGAATTAAAACAAAGTGAAAAAGAAATGCAAATAAAAACTAATTAAAAATTACAAAACTACAACAATCTTGCTGTCTGTGGATATGTTTTGGGTGGAGGTTTCAGCCACCACAGATGTCTTCCTTCATTTGTCTGTAAGTCAGTGAGATCATTTAAAGATGGTTACATATCTGTAGAGCTGAGCGATATGAGATTTTTTCATATCACGATATGTTTTTTTCATTTCAGGCGATAACGATATCTATCACGATATATGCCAAATAACTATATTTGTAAGATTTAAATGTGCCGTTGCTCACAAGTAAAATGTGAAATAATCAGCAGCTTGTTTTTATTTAAATATTTATTTCCCATAATAAGTTCAACAGGGTAGATGTACTTAAGGAACATGAGACTTTTTCAGATAAATAAAGGCAAATATTGCAAACTACACTAAAGGCAGCCGGTAAAGCGTTTAAGTTTCAAAATAGAACAAACAAAACAGACTAAATTGTCAATTCCACTTAGAAACAAAATATTAATTCTAAAAATAAATCTTAGTTTGTTTTGCAGAAGAACAGACAAAACTGACTAACTTTTGTCAATATCAAATAAACTGAGAACTAAAAGGAAATTCTCAATCTCTCCTTGTTGTATAGCTTAGCTTTTCAAACAGTTTTAACAGTTACTTTAGTCTGACAAAAGCCGAATGACGAATTAGCGCTTCCAGTCAGAGACTGAGGCTACATCCACACGTACACGGGTATTTTTGAAAACGGAGATTTTCCGTTTTCGTTTTAAAAAATAATCCCGTCCACACATAAAGGCAGAAATGAAGGAAAACGCTGCTATGAACATGCCAAAGCAGCAGGTGGCGCTAGATTCCTAACCGTGCAGAAATGTTGGCCAATCAGAAGTCTAGAAGCCTCGGTGGGAAAAAGTAAACAAAGCTGGGGCATAGAAGCAGAACCGAGTCGTATGTGTGGAGGGACAGTAACTGTGTGTATATGTAAGCATTTAAACACTGCAGAGAGTACAATTAACAGTAACAGTATTGTAGAAATTCATTTCACCGAAACAATAACGTGGCGCACAGTGTGACGCATGCACCAGTTTATTGTATTTCCAGACTTGCTTTCGGCACATTTACAGTGCACGCTACTCTGTTTTTTGTCAGACTTGAAATAGCCGAAATACCTTCACACTACGGAACTTCTATGGCTCTTCCGTTCGACAATCTCTCCGGCGTTGGAACCATCATCTGTTTTCTCTTCGGTCACGCTCGGTTGATTTTTCTAGTCGGCACACTCATTTCCTCCATTATGCGCTTGTTCCAGGGCAGCACGGTGGCGCGGTGGTTAGCACTGTTGCCGCACAGCAAGAAGGTCCTGAGTTCAATTCCATCATCAGGCCGGGGTCTTTCTGTGTGGAGTTTGCATGTTCTCCCCGTGTTTGCGTGGGTTCCCTCTGGGTACTCCGGCTTCCTCCCACCGTCCAAAGACATGCAGCTTGTGGGGATAGGTTAATTGGATAATACAAATTGCCACTAGTAGTGAATGAGAGTGCGAATGGTTGTCTGTCCCTGTGTGTTGGCCCTGCGACAGACTGACGACCTGTCCAGGGTGTACCCTGCCCCTCGCCCTACGACAGCTGGGATAGGCTCCAGCGCCCCCCGCGACCCTGAAAAGGATAAGCGGAAGCAAATGGATGGATGGATGGATGGATGCGCTGGCTCCATTACTCGCTGGCTGCTTCCCAAACAAACACACGTGCGGCTTGGCACTTGTGCTGTACGTAACAAGTCACGCGACGTGACGCTGCGGCTGTGATTGGTTCGGCTCTGCGCTACTTAATTTGGATTGGCTCACCTTTTTTTTTTTTCTTTCTTTTTTTTTTTTTAAGAGGACAAGAGCGGCGAGGTCTATCGCGATAGCTTAATTTCTCTATCGAGTAAAAGTTATATCGCGATACATATCGTTATCGTTCTATCGCCCAGCTCTACATATCTGTCACAGTGTTAATTTAAAGTTCTCACCCTTTGGCAGCAGGTGGGGGGACAGCAGAGGACTTTGTTTTTTAAAACAAATTTGATTCAGCAGGTCGGCCTCTGTTAACAATATCACGAACTGTCCGCTCAGACTGTTCACACTGAAACAAAGATGGAGGATAAAACATGCTTTACATTTCTCAGACTGAACAAAAGTTACTGTATTAAATTGAAAACACTGTTAATAAATCGGAACATTTAAAGATGCTTCAGTCACGGTTTTTATATTATTAGTAAGTCAGATGTTGAGCTTTAGTGATGGGCAGATGAAGCTTCATGAAGCACTGAAGCTTTTCATCCAATTGGTTCATCCCAGTGCAAAGCTTCTTGAAGCCTCATTTGCTCTAGTAGGACACCTACTGGACATAAAAATATTAGTTGGCATGAATTTAAAGAGTGTGGCCTTTTGCACACAGCCTGTAAATGTTAACAACAAAAGGAGTGTGTAAAACATGTATATTGTAGTGATGCAGTATACTGTGTATATTTATACTGGCAGTATGGGAAATGATTATTTGGAAATGCTTAAAATGGAAATGATCCTTTACTGTGAGGTGAGGTGTGGTTGGGGTGTGGACAGCAGTTGTGCTTTTGTAACGTTGAGGTATGGACAGCTACACACTGAGGCTTTGAGCCTCAGTCCTGCCTGTTCACATTTTATTCTGTAAAAACTACATTTTCACTGCTTTTATGACCTTTTTAGTGGGGAGAACATAGCTAGGATTTAATGATTTAACAAATCTTTTGAATCCTTTGTCCTCCACAATGCTAAATGGCTGTGAGTCCTCAATCACCATGCTGACCAGGTCTTCATCTATTTGAGATTGTTCTCCTGAGGAAAGACAATAAAGACAAAGCACAAATATAAATATCACACGCGTAACTTATTACAGTTGTATAATATTGTTATATCATTTAGTAACATTACTGCATGCTATATTATCATGGCATTTGATGGCTCACCTGGTCTTGCTCCACAATCGGTGTTCCCCTTATTCTCATGCTGTAGTGCCTAAGCATGGATGAGGTGTTGTTGTTATATCCCAGCTCCCTGGCACATAGCAAACACTTCACCTTGTACAAAAGTCAAGACAGCTTAACATAAATTGTATTGCACCATCAGTATTATGAAAATACATCTTCTGTAGAAATTTACATACCTTGTTGGGAGGAATAAGATCAAAATGTTCCCACATAGGGGAGGACATCCTCCTCTTCTTAGCTGGCTCCATTCTCTCCTGACTTTCTCTCCTCACTCTCATAAACCTCCAAACTGTCTCCAAACTCTCACTAACCGCAACTCTCCATCAAACACCCACATTTTGATTGAGGTCTGAGGGGTTTATATCGCTGTCATAGTTCGCGGCAAAGTTCGAACAACTTCATGAACCAGTCACGTGGTACAGCCGGGCAGCGAGGCTTCGGACGTCATCATTTTCAGCTCCTCCCATAAATGAAGCAAGCCTCGAAGCATCGCGGAAATGCCCCCTCAATTACTCGACACAAGCTTCGAAGCCTCGATACAGAACATCACATCACTATTGAGCTTTGACGTGAAAAAAGTTTTGCTTTTTTCCTGGTGAGGAAAAAAGTTTGAAAAAAATCAGTTTTAAGTTTTATATATACATATTTGATTTGTACGGGACTCGTATTTTAATACTAAAGTAAACCTTTTGTCTCCTGTCTGTACAAAATACCAGATATCAAAGTGCGGATGTTACAGATGTTTATATCTATATTTTATTATGAAACAGAACAAATGAACAGTTTAGCACAAACAAACGTTAACATGTAGATATTGTACTAAACTGCAGTGAATATGAACTCAAACTTTGACTTTTAGAAGATTAAACTTCATAGTGACGTGTAGGAGAGGAACAGATGAACACTAACTTTGACATTTGAATACAAACGAGTGATTCTGAGGATTTTTTTTCTCACCTCTCATCATCTTATAATATATTTGCTTATTCTTCATAAACAGTAAAAATCCGATCAGTGGATCTATTTTACTGTTTTAATGGCAGAATGGACAGAAGTTTTATATCTCTGTGTTTATTTTTGAGGGGATCACTGTGTATCAGTACTGTTATAGTTTAATATTATTTCTGTACAACTGCTTGAGCAAAAAAGCTTAAAGTTTGAAACCAGGACTTTAACTTTGATCAGAGTTCCCATAGTGAGTTAAAAATATTTGCACAGCAGCTCCAAGAACTTTTATCAATATTTCTTTGAATCCTCTAAATTTCATTCATAGGTGTTGGACTGTTCATAGGTCTTAATAAAGTTTGTTTCAAAAGAAAAAGACTGACACAGGCTGTATCCCAATTCAGGATCTGCAGCCTTAAATTACGCAGCCTCAACAATCCTCAAGGGCCGCGTACTTATAGACCACTAAGGCCGGAAGTGCGAGGCTTGTGAAATGGGACGGTCTAGCCTCCGTTGCGCTGCCCTAGCAACCATGATACTAACAGCTGGAAACGTGTCATACAGCTTTGTTTGACAGAAATGAAGGAGAAAATCTTTTGTTCGAATACGAAACGAATACTGCAGTTCGTGGTGATTCGCTCTGAGTACCCGTGCAGCACGGTAATTATCTCGAGTGTCTCAGTGTTGATTATTCACCTGACTGTTTGTTAACTGTAAATCTCTGACAGTGAGGCATATGGTAGCAAGTCCTTTTTAAAAGTCGTGTTTGACTTTATGCCTTTCTGTATAGTTCCTGGGATGTTTAGAACTCAAATTGCACTGCTGGAAAGAGTTTATTTTAATGCACATGCTGTTTTTTTTTGGCAAATTTGCATTTGCATATTTATTGGGCGACCGTGGTTCAGGGGTTTGGGAAGCTCATCTGTAACCGGAAGATCGCCGGTTCGATCCCCAGCTCTCTCTGTGCTGGTCGTTGTGTCCTTGGGTAAGACACTTTACCCTACCTACCGCCTACTGGTGTTGGCCAGAGGGGCCGATGGCGCGATATGGCAGCCTCGCTTCTGTCAGTCTGCCTCAGGGCAGCTGTGGCTACAACTGTAGCTGCCTCCACCAGTGTGTGAATGTGAGAGTGAATGAATAGCGGAATTGTAAAGCGCTTTGGGTACCTAGAAAAGCGCTATATAAATGCAGTCCAATCCATTATTATTTACGTTTTCCTGCAGTATATAAAAATTGGTGTATTTCAAAAATAAAACTATGAAGACACTCAAAATAAATTTCCTATGGTGGGAAACTATCTTGTGCAACGTTTTTGTATTTAGAGTTTAGAGGGATAAGCCTCTCAAATTTCTCTAACTAGAAATGTATGTAAAAACAACAAAAACGAATTTCAATTTTTTTGTACTATATTGCACTTTTTTGCAATTTATGTAATTACTATGCACTTAATGCATACATATTAATAAAATTTGGACTATAATGGTTGTATTGATGTACAACAACTCAAAATGTTCCCAAAAATGGCTCCACAGCATGTAAAAATATAAAGATAAGCTCTGGCGGACTTGGTTCTATGGTAGGTCTTAAAGGGTTAAACTGCTGTATGGTCTTGGCCACTGTGCTGCAGCTCCGTTTTAGGGTGTTGGCAGTTGTTAGTGGAATTCTTCATTCATGTGATTTCAGGATTCAGTAAATGTGACACGTGTCAGCTCCATGTCATCAAACTCAGGACTGATCTGTTCATCATTAGAATCCAGAGTGATTTTCCTGCCTCCATCAGTCTGTGGAGGAGGTGGAGAGGAGCTGCTGCTCTCACTGACACACTGACTGCAGAATGAGCTCAGCTGCTGTTCCACAGTAACTGCTGCGAGGTGGACACATCTGTTTGACCATAACCAGTTACTGTGTCAACAGCTGTTGGAGGTCAGGGGTCTTTATAATTACAGTGCAGGTGGATATGCATCCATATGCATGCATATCTATGAAGTGCCTTGAGGCGACTTTTGTTGTGATTTGGCGCTATATAAATAAAATTGAATTGAATTGAATGTAGTGTAGAACTGAATTAAACATGCTGACGTTATCTGTTTAAAAATCCTTCATTACAAATATTGGATTTGCTTCAACAGGAAGTAATTATGACAACAATACAAAGGTTGTTGGGTTTGATATTTAGACTGACTTAATTACATAATGGTAAATGGCCTGTATTTGTATAGTGCTTTACTCATCCCTAAGGACCCCAAAGCGCTTGTCACATCCAGTCATCCACCCATTCACACACTGGTGTGATGGCAGCTACGTTGTAGCCACAGCCACCCTGGGGCGCACTGACAGAGGAAACATTCCACAACGTCCACATCAACACAAGTACAGAAACAAACTGTCACTTCTAATTTTTCTTATTAATAGTGAATCGGTGTGTGTCAGTGAATGCATCGTGTGTGCTTCAGGCTCGATCTAGTGGACTGATAGCAGAGCAGCTGATGGCAGCTTCCTCTGCCTCACACTGCTGTCTGACTATATTCAGCTGACACTGAGATGAAGCAGGAAAGAAGCAGCTGATATTTGGACAGCACACATGATGGAAAGGAGGATTTCAGTTGATGTGCACATAAATGATTTGTGTTTCCTCTGCAGGTGAAGGTAGAAAGTGTGTGTGAGCTGATGTGAATCATGTGACCTGGTTTCTAGGTCACATGACAGGTCAGAGGTCAGCGACTGTAACTCACTGAGTGTTAATGTGAACTCACTGAGTGTTTGTGGTTTACCTCTCAGACTGACTGAAGATGATGATGGAGGAAGAGGAGGACAGAGCACGTTCCCATGTGTCTATGTAAGTGCTCGTGTGTGACTGTGTGCGCGTGACAGTTAAAACACTGTGGGTGTAGGTAACTCCCTAGAGGTCATAAAACCCCTCTCACTTCCAGACCACAGTTACAAATGTTGAGACCCCCACCCTAAAACATCCTCTGGGGAATTTCCACTCAGTGGGGGAGAGGTCTCCTACAATCTACTCCTACAATCAGCCTTTATTATAGTGAGGGCAGTGTCAGTGTCTCTACAACAGTTCTACATTATATTTTAACACATTTCTAAACTCTAAATCAGCTAAATATTCTACAGTGTTTATTTTTCTTCTCATTCAGAACTTCAAGCTGCAGTTTGTCATCGTAACCTTAAATCCACCCTGAAGAAGAAGTTCCAGTGTGTGTTTGAGGGCATCGCTAAAGCAGGAAACCCAACCCTTCTGAATCAGATCTACACAGAGCTCTACATCACAGAGGGAGGGACTGCAGAGGTCAATGATGAACATGAGGTCAGACAGATTGAAACAGCATCCAGGAAACCAGACAGACCAGAAACAACCATCAGACAAGAAGACATCTTTAAAGCCTCACCTGGCAGAGATGAACCAATCAGAACAGTGCTGACAAAGGGAGTGGCTGGCATTGGGAAAACAGTCTTAACACAGAAATACAGCCTGGACTGGGCTGAAGACAAAGCCAACCAGGACATCCAGTTCATATTTCCATTCACTTTCAGAGAGCTGAATGTGCTGAAAGAGGAAAAGTTCAGCTTGGTGGGACTTGTTCATCACTTCTTTACTGAAACCAAAGAAGCAGGAATCTGCAGCTTTGAAGACTTCCAGGTTGTGTTCATCTTTGATGGTCTGGATGAGTGTCGACTTCCTCTGGACTTCCACAAAACTACAATCCTAACTGACCCTAGAAAGTCCACCTCAGTGGATGTGCTGCTGATAAACCTCATCAGGGGGAAACTGCTTCCCTCTGCTCGCCTCTGGATAACCACACAACCAGCAGCAGCCAATCAGATCCCTCCTGACTGTGTTGGCATGGTGACAGAGGTCAGAGGGTTCACTGACCCACAGAAGGAAGAGTACTTCAGGAAGAGATTCAGAGATGAGGAGCAGGCTAGCAGGATCACATCATGTGCCACATCCCAGTCTTCTGCTGGATCACTGCTACAGTTCTGGAGGATGTGCTGGAAACCAGAGAGGGAGGACAGCTGCCCAAGACCCTGACTGAGATGTACATCCACTTCCTGGTGGTTCAGGCCAAAGTGAAGAAGGTCAAGTATGATGGAGGAGCTGAGACAGATCCACACTGGAGTCCAGAGAGCAGGAAGATGATGGAGTCTCTGGGAAAACTGGCTTTTGATCAGCTGCAGAAAGGAAACCTGATCTTCTATGAATCAGACCTGACAGAGTGTGGCATCGATATCAGAGCAGCCTCAGTGTACTCAGGAGTGTTCACACAGATCTTTAAAGAGGAGAGAGGACTGTACCAGGACAAGGTGTTCTGCTTCATCCATCTGAGTGTTCAGGAGTTTCTGGCTGCTCTTCATGTCCATCTGACCTTCATCAACTCTGGACTCAATCTGCTGGAACAACAACAAACAACCTCCAAGAAATCTAAATTATTTAACAAACCAAAACTTCAATCTCTCCACCAGAGTGCTGTGAACAAGGCCTTGCAGAGTCCAAATGGACACCTGGACTTGTTCCTCCGCTTCCTCCTGGGTCTTTCACTGCAGACCAATCAGACTCTCCTACGAGGTCTGCTGACACAGACAGGAAGTAGCTCACAGACCAATAAGAAAACAGTTCAGCACATCAAGAAGAAGCTCAGTGAGAATCTGTCTGCAGAGAAAAGCATCAATCTGCTCCACTGTCTGAATGAACTGAATGATCGTTCTCTAGTGGAGGAGATCCAACAGTCCCTGAGATCAGGACGTCTTTCTACAGGTAAACTGTCTCCTGCTCAGTGGTCAGCTCTGACCTTCATCTTACTGTCATCAGAAGAAGATCTGGATGTGTTTGACCTGACGAAATACTCTGCTTCAGAGGAGGCTCTTCTGAGGCTGCTGCCAGTGGTCAAAGCCTCCACCAAAGCTCTGTGAGTACATTTGTACTCATGTTTATTTTTAAAATTTAAACGTGGTCATAGATTTCTTCCATGACAGATCCATGTCCTAAAACCATGAGCCAGCGTAGTTGTATAGTATAAAAGAAAAAAGGAGAACTTTTGACCACAATATTGTAACTTGAATGAACTTTTGATACAGCCTTTAAACATAAAAATTATGAACAGAATCGGTGACAAAGGGCAGCCCTGGTGGAGCCCATCACCCACCGGACTTATTACTATCCAACTTATTGCCGGCTATGCCAACCAAGCTCTTGCAATGGTTGTAAAAGGATCGAATGGCCCGTAGCAATGGCCATAAAATGTTTCTCAGTTTTATTATTTTCAGTCACATGTTTTTGATTATTAACTGAATATTTTAAAATTCAGGCTTTTTATGTTATACAAGACATCATATTTTCTTATGATGTCTTGTATTGATTCTGAAGGAATAGTTTTCATCAGTATCGCAGATACCAGCCTGAATTTTACTTTGTATTGGATCAGAAAGGAAATCAGTGGCATCACACATCACTTACAGCAACTTCAGTACCACTTCATTTTAATAAACTGGGGGGAGGTGCACCAAGATTCAGTATGAGATAAAGAATTATTTTTAACTGTAAGGTTGGAGAAATCTGTTGTTGGAAATTGGAAGAACAGGTCATCTTAAAAATCACTGCCTTGTAGTTTTATTCAGGCCCCTTCAATCTGTGATCGCTGTTGATTTGCATTGTAAATGCTGCTATTACAAACGTCACAAATATTAGTGTATGTGTGTGTTATTGGGTAATAAACCAAAGGAACAGAATCTACCAGCACCTCACTGATTTCTGCTTAAAAACAACAAAAAAAGTAATAAAGCTCTGATTTGTTTGGTTGATCTTCTCTCCCTTCCCGCTTGATTTCAGACTGAGTGGTTGTAACTTGTCAGACGGAAGCTGTGAAGCTTTGTCCTCAGACCTGAGCTCCCAGTCCTCCCGTCTGACAGAGCTGGATCTGGGTAACAACAACCTGCAGGATTCAGGAGTGAAGCTTCTGTCTGCTGGGATGAAGACTCAATACTGCAAACTGGAAACGCTGAGGTCAGATCAAGCAATATCAATTTTTTTTTTCATCAACATCATTTAATCAATTTCATTTGGAAAAAATTAACATTGCGTGTATGTTTTTTTTTTTTTTTTTAATGAATCCATGCAAGTCACAGTAAACTGCCACATTTGTCTTTGTAACATGAGGCAATAAGGATTCCAGCATGTCCTGGAAACATACATGCCAACACTCCCGATATTTCCAGGAGAATCCTGAATTTCAGTGCCCCTCCCGAAAATCTCCCGGAGCCAACATTCTCCCGTATTTCTCCTGATTTTCCACCCGGAAAACAAAATAGAAAAACCATATCCCAGAATTCATAGCGCGGCCCAGCCAATTCCAGTTTCCAACAATGGCTGCAGCTACTTAGTTTTAATATTGCTCTTATTACTCTTTCTGGGTCACAAAATAAACTTTTAACATATTTTCAGGCAAGAATGTCGCTGGGTAAACTTCAAATATCTGAGCCGGTGAGAACAGCAAACCCCCGCGGACTTTTGCTACTCAGGTTAAACATGATGTATAAGTCACTTAGATAACTTAAAAATGTTATTGTTTGGCTTTTTTCACTGTTTTATGTGTTTGAGTAAATTGGTTTGGCTGAGATTAAAGTTATTAGATTAGATTAAATAAAACTTTATTAATCCCTCAGGAGAATTCCTCTGGGGTTTTCACACACCTGAATAAATGTCAAATAGAAAACTGACAGAAGTGTGAGATGGTCGAGAATTTACGCCAACGTCCGGTTATATTTTAGATAGCAAGGAGCAGACGGCTGAGTGCCAGTCCACCGAGAGAGCTCGTGACGTAATTCTGCCCGTCCAATTTCACAGTCACTCACTTCCAGCCTACCCGGCTTTCCGAGAACACGGCCCACTTAGACCGCGAAGGCTGGGTCCTCAGGTGGATGCAGCCTGTGAATTTGGACACCCCCGCTGTTTCCGGCCAGACAATATTAACAGTGACATTTAGCTTTTTTTTTTTTTTCTTTTCGATAAATAAACACTGTAAAATTCAAGTTTTTTGTATTGTGTAGTGTTGTAGTGTTGAAATATTGTAAATGTAGTAGCTCCTCATGGCACCATGAATATACTTTAACACAAGTGTTTCATATCTTCTTGTCATCATTTTTTCAGACTGAGGGGTTGTAACCTGTCAGACAGAAGCTGTGAAGCTCTGTCCTCAGTCCTGAGCTCCCAGTCCTCCCTTCTGACAGAGCTGGATCTGGGTAACAACAACCTGCAGGATTCAGGAGTGAAGCTTCTGTCTGCTGGGATGCAGAGTCAATACTGCAAACTGGAAACGCTGAGGTCAGATCAAGCAATATCGATTATTTTTTTCATCAATTAACATCATTTAATCAATTTCATTTGGAAAAAATTAACATTGTGTATATGTTTTTTTTTTAAATGAATCCATGCAAGTCACAGTAAACTACCACATTTGTCTTTTGTAACATGAGGCAACAAGGATTCCACCGTGTCATGAAACAGTGTTGAAATATTGTAAATTTAGTAGCTCCTCATGGCACCATGAATATACTTTAACACAAGTGTTTCATATCTTCTTGTCATCATTTTTTCAGACTGAGTGGTTGTAACCTGTCAGACAGAAGCTGTGAAACGCTGTCCTCAGTGGTGAGCTCCCAGTCCTCCCGTCTGACAGAGTTGGACCTGGTTAACAACAACTTGCAGGATTCAGGACTAAAGCTTCTGTCTGCTGGAATGAAGAGTCAATGCTGCAAATTGGAAACGCTGAGGTCAGATCAAGCAATATCAATTTTTTTTTCATCAATTAACATCATTTAATCAATTTCATTTGGAAAAAATTAACATTGTGTGTATGTTTTTTTTTTTTTAAATGAATCCATGCAAGTCACAGTAAACTCCCACATTTGACTTTTGTAACGTGAGGCAATAAGGATTCCAGCATGTTCTGAAACAGTGTTGAAATATTGTAAATGTAGTAGCTCCTCATGGCACCATGAATATACTTTAACACAAGTGTATCATGTCTTCTTGTCATCATTCTTTCAGACTGAGTGGCTGTAACCTGTCAGACAGAAGCTGTGAAGCTCTGTCCTCAGTCCTGAGCTCCCAGTCCTCCAGTCTGACAGAGTTGGACCTGGGTAACAACAACCTGCAGGATTCAGGAGTGAAGCTTCTGTTTTCTGCAGTGGAAAGTCCAAAGTGTACACTTGGAATTCTCAGGTCAGGATTCAGTCTTTTCTGATGATGATTTTAAAACCTGAGTCAGGTCGATAAATGGCTTACTCATTTACAACAGACATGATTTGTTAAATCACCTTATATATGTGTGCTTAAGTTCTGTGCTGCTCTGATTTATTGCCCGTGCTGTCTTTCAGTTCAGCTTTGTCGAGTCTCTGGTAGGATTTCTTTTACATGACCTGTGTAAAAACAAAACAGTAAACACATTAAGCTGAAGTAAGATGCACAATTTGAAAAATGGGGCACAAAATATGTTGCTGCTTTCTGGAAAGTGAGTCTAAGAAGACCCAATGGAGAAAGTGAAGAGAAAACTCAATGATTAAGAAGAAGAAAAATGGCAGAGGCAGTTTCTCTTGGACTACCTGCAGATGGGACGAGACTCTAGAAACAGGGACGATTGGAGAAAATGTAAAGAGGCCATATGATAAACCAGGAGATGAATACGCTGGTATTCTGGGGATAGTGGGAGTGAGAGGGAGAGATGCCAGTAAATGATTTCCAGGATAAATTTCAGAGAATCAGAGCTAAGAAACCAAAGCAAGTGGGGAACTACAAACATGTGGACAGACTCATAATTAGCCCAAAGACACATTAAAGCAATCATTATAGGTTTAGAAACAGGGATGGATATGGAGGAGCTTAGCATGAATTTGCATTGAGGGAAAAATAGCAACGAGCATCAGAGGAAACAGTTAGGAAAACTAAAAGGATGTCTTGGCAGGAATACTGCAGTACTTTAGGAAGAACTACACCAGTTCAGAATGTGTGGAGTACAGTAAAGAACATGAATGCAGACAGGAAACAACAGCAGTTGTTGTAAAGTAAATTCAAACTCCTTCATTAAATGCAGCTGGTTGAGTTGAAAACAATGGAGAATGATTGTGTTAAACTGTTTATTCTCTATAGAAACGGAGCAGAAGGAGTGCATGCAGAGCTGGACGTGGGCTGTATATACATGCGTGTATCTGTGTTGTCTGTGAGCAGAGGAAACAAAGCGCTTTTGATTCTCCCACAATGAAATATAAATGTAGTTTACATAACACCTGTTACACAGTTACAACAATAATGATGCTGTTAGCTTCAACAACAACTCCTCTCGACACACATTAACAGGCCATGCAATAAACTAATATCCACAAAGGTCCTGACAGGTAATAAACCTGTTATTACTTACAGTGGCTTCATAAACGCACTGATGGAAATGTCCAGTGTATCATAAGCCAGCCAGTCCTGTTACTGCAATTCACTTCTTCACCAGAAAGTGTCACCATCAGCCTTCAACAGCAGTTTCCAGTATTAATAGTGTTAATGAGCTACAGGTAGTATGGATGGGAAAATGTAGAGTTGCTGGGCAAACAACCTGATCAAATCCACAGTGGGAATAATTGAAGTGATGACGGCAGATGTGAGAGAACAAAAATGAATCATATTGAAATGTTAAATCAGGAAAATCCTGGAGAGGAGGATAGTTCTAATGTAATGTTTGAATTCAAAGCAGCTCTTAAATGCGTGAAATGACTTCACCTGGGGAGGATCAGGTGTGTTACATCATGATGAAGCAGTTAGAGGAGGCTCTGCTGCTCTTCTATAATAGAATATATCAGGAAGCTGGAAAGAACTGTGAAAGCAGGGAAAGACCCCACTAAGACCACAGGTTACAGGCCTACAGCTCTAACACCTCATCCAGGGAAAGTCATGGAAAGATTGACAGTGGACAGACTGATGTATGTGACGCAAAGAAGGCAGCTGTTTGCAGCTTCTCAGCAGGGGGAGGAACACCATGGACCCAGCAGTCAGTTAGAGTCAGAGATGAGGAAAGCTCAGTGCATTAAGAGATGAGGTGTGGTTTGTATCAGCCAACTTAAATGATGGAAATGAACGAGCTGTTCCTGGTTAATATTCTGTTTGCTAACAGTACCACAGACCCAGGCCTAATCTGTCATATGTTAACACGTCCAACATCTCCTCATTTATTGGTGGATAATCCACTAACATGTTTTAATTCACAAGTTCATGTGATTTCTGTGTGCTGATAACATCCAGTCTGTTCTGTGTGGAAATAAAATAATGAAACCAGACGAGGTCGTTTCTGAAGAAGTTGTGGTGGGATTGTTGCTCCTGCCGGACTCGGTCTGTGGCTCGCTGCTGCTGATGCAAAGTTGGAGGTAAACAGGTCGGCTAAAAAAGCTGAAGGGAGATGGCTCATAACAAGTGACCGCCACTTTATTAGGTCACAGGTGAACTGTACCTGAGACAGTGGGCACCGTGTACCTAATAAAGTGTCAGCCATGGTAAATGTGTTTCCAAGAGGAGAAAACCAGCTGGCAGCAAAGGCAGGCAGGTGTCCTTTCCACCTAAACAGGAGATATAAAGATGATGAAGGCCACAGTTTGTATTTCATTCAGTACAGTGATGTAGTGATCTAGCATCAGTCCAATCATCAGCAGTTTGAGCCACGTATGGATTAAAGTGTATTTGTGAAAATGTTGGACGGTTCCTTTATCAGTGTGTAACAGTGTGTGTGTGAGAGCCATGTAATGTCCATGTGTGCATGCTGACTGTGCTGCTCTGACCTCCCTCCTCCTTTTAGGGTGGAGCCTGCTGGAGTCCGATGGTTGAGACCAGGTCTGAGGAAGTGTAAGTGTGTTTTTAATGGGATTCATGAAAACAAAGCAGCACACATTCAACCATCTTCATCATGTCAGGAGTCATCATCAAAGTGTCAATCAATGAACAGATGATGGATCAATAACTGCAGCTGGATTGTGTTTGTTCTCTCCATCAGATTCCTGTCAACTCACAATCGACACAAACACAGTGAACACAAAGCTCCAACTGTCTGACAACAACAGGAAGGTGACACATGTGTGGGAGGTTCAGTCATATCCTGATCATCCAGACAGATTTGATGTTCATCCTCAGCTGCTGTGTAGAAATGGTCTGACTGGTCGCTGTTACTGGGAGGTCGAGTGGAGAGGAGACGTTTATATATCAGTGAGTTACAGAAGCATCAGAAGGAAAGGAGACAGTTATGACTGTGTGTTTGGATTCAATGATCAGTCCTGGAGTCTGTACTGTGATTATGATGGTCCTCAGTCTGTCAGGCACAATGAGAGATCAACATCCATCTCCTCCTCCTCCTCTGTCTCTAACAGAGTAGCAGTGTATGTGGACTGTCCTGCTGGCACTCTGTCCTTCTACAGAGTCTCCTCTGACACTCTGATCCACCTCCACACCTTCAACACCACATTCACTCAAACTCTTTATCCTGGGTTCAGTCCCTGGTCTCCTGGTGCCTCAGTGTCCCTGTGCTGAGTGGAGTGTAAAGAGTGTCTCCTGTTACAGAAACACTCTGACTGTTGAACAGATAGTTCAGTCTGTACATGTCTGTCTCTTTCACTCACAAACACGTTTTCAGATTCATGGATTCAATCAGTTGATGTTTGAAACTCTTCTAAATGATTCCTTGTAAACTTCTTCCTCTTCAGTCCCAAACAAACAGGAAGTGATGTCACATGTGTTCCTGTCCACACAGCAGAATGAGTCTATTGCTGACAGTGATGTACAAACAGAGTGAGCATTTCTGAGGCCCAAAATAAACTGAGTAGTTCACTGAATGAACAATGGACTGTGAGCTCAGTTCCTTCATCATTAGTATGGATTATATATGTATATGTATTATATTAGTATCATATATATCAGGTGCTGCTGCTTTCAGTCATTGTGCAAATGTGCTGTTTGTAAGCTTGTAAAGCTGCAGTCAGCTGAGACTGAAGAAGTCACCTGATCAGTGAGCAAACGTTTCTGAAAACGTCCAGATGAACAGAATCAACCTTTTGGGATCAGCCAGCAATGCAGCATCATTGTTGTTCAGCTTCAGAGGTTTGCAGGAATGAACTGATGAGCAGAAACAGCTGCAAAGTCCAAGAAAATACCAGCTGGAGTTCAGCTGCATTTGAAGAAGTCAAAGAAAACTATGTTAGAGGATCTATCACAGCAGCTGAAGCCAAAGTCCAACACTGGATACCAGCTGAGCCTGTGCTGAGTGTAGTGTTACAGGAAAAGGGCAGAAACACTGGTAGCTCCCAGTGATGCTGACTGGGGCACAGAGCTGAATGATGCAGCATCAGGACACTGTTTCAGTCTGACTGACAGAGAAACCTGTAGCTGTATCTACATGTGAGGCAGAGGCCACACAAGCAGCTTTCTATGTTTCACAGTGACTGAGATCTTCAGTGGGGGTGGACATGCTGTCACCACGGTAACAGCACCGTCCATCCACAGGTGAGGGGAGGAGCAAAAAGAGGGACTTTCACCATTTTATACTAAAAACACTCAACTAATGTTTCTAATATGAAACAAATAAGCCCACATTAATGTGAGCGTTTATTAAATAATAATAATGATGATTTCCTCCTGATCTCATTTCCACAGCAGAGAAAACTGTGGTGTATATTGAGGTGGAGGGTGTGGTCTGTGGCTCAGGTGTAGAGTGAGGGTGGGGTGCACCACAGCAGCATGCTGGGACTGCTGAGGGTGGAGGAGGGAGTGATGATGACATCAGAGCTGCAGCACAGAGACCAGTGAACACACAGTCTGTTCATCTTTGCATAGATACAATATACAGCACAATATTGAATGACAGACACGCTGTGGGAGCTTCCACAGATACACTGACGTCAGCATCCAGAGTCCTCCTGCTGCTCCCCCCTCAGAGCCCCGTGATCAGCACCAACACATTCAGTTAGATGACAGAGTCCAGCTGCAGCTAGAATCAGCTCCCCTCTGTGAACAACAGCACAGCGTCAGTGTTTCACACTCAGTGAAAGGAGGAAACAGCAGAAGAACACCATGTGTGCTACGTTTCCCAGGACACACTACAAACTGCACAAATACAGAGCAGCACGTGGAAGGACCTGGAGCTGCATTTACAGAGCTGCAGACAGCGTGATGTCCTGTATGGACAGGTGGAAGGAACCAAGTCCTCAGCTGGAACACTCGTGTTTGTCCACAGACAGGAAACACAGCAGGAAACTTCCTCACAGAAGTGCAGCTCATGGATAACACACTTCCTGTCAGTCAGAATGAGGCTGCAGCCAAACACAGAAAGGTGTTTTTGTCCAGATGAGCCCAGAGAAGAAACACGAGTGTTCACAGACATCAGAAGCTCAGAGAGGTGAAACATGAGGTTGGAGTCCTCGTCAGCATCCAGAAGAGCTGCTGTGAAACCCTGAGTACTCATGACAGACTCTGATGGCACAAACACATCATGATTCAAACAGAAAGACAAACATGGAGCTCCTGATCCTCCTGCATGAGAACAAGCTGACATGAGCGCTGTGTCTGAGAGTGTCTCCCTGTCACAGTGACAATAACACAGCTGCTGCTCACAGTCATTAAACTGACCTGAGGTCAGCTGTGCTCCTTACATATGAACCATGTGACCTCACATCAGTGCTGTGGATGACTGTAGTCATAGAAGAGTAGAGCTGTAGCAGGTGGTGTGAGGAGGAGGTGGTGTATTCTAGTTAACGCAGTACTGAAACACTCCAGCAGAGGGCGCTGTTAAGTCCTTATTGTAACACAGTTACTGTGTGCAGTTAGACTTCATACATAATCTGCACTTATTTCCATCAGACATGCTGTCAGTAAATGATTGGTTTCTATACATTTCTAAACACAAAACCTCTTCACACTTCTAACATGCACATTTACACAACTAAATGGCAGTACTGATGAAAAGAAACACATTCAACAAATCCATTTAAACCTTAAAACAAACAAAAGGAAGCATCTCTATGGACTAAGTGTGAGAGCCTGTATGACACACAGGACAGACTGTAAGCTCTGCTGGCTGCACAGCACTTTGTAGCAGTTTTCCAACATGTCCTCCACCCGTGATGTCAGTGGTGGGACCCCAGTCACAGCACTCAGCACCACCTCCTTTAAATGGATTTTATAGCAGTTACTCCCGTTACTCGGTGCAACGCTTCTTAAATGTGTTTTTGCAGGATAAAACACAGCAGGTGGTGTAGAGAGGACGTCAGCTGACGGAGCAGAGGGAGGCAGACTGTGGATAAATGACAGAGTGAGAGGAGAGCAACCATGACAGAAGCACAGGTGTGGCAGATAGAAGTGGCTTTATAGACACTTATTGTCAGTCCTCGTGCATGCTGTGGAAATAAGTGTCTGTGTCATGAGGTGACATGTGAGCTTATCTTTGGTCAATAAAGCTGAACGACCAGTTTTCACTTTGCTTGTTACGCTTGTTTAGTGACGTCTGGGTTTCTGTGGAGCCCGAATTTTGATGAGTTCTGGTGAAATCATCTGAGATCATCTGAGCATCGGTGAAGAGTCAGCAGAGAAAGTGTGGGACAGAAGTTTGCTTTGGACACATGGACTGAAATCAAAAAGGAACAAACAGGATTTCCAATGGACAGTATGGAGAAGTGAAAGTACACAAAGGCTGTGCTGGAACACGTGTGTTACACTTTTTGACAGCTGAGAACAAAACACAATATTTTGCATCATCTCTGCAGTGTCTCTTCTTTCCTCTGCTGTTGTGCTTTTAGCTCCAAACTGTTTCAAATGGTTTGTCAGCAAGCTGACCTCTGACCTCTGCAGTACTAACTCCTGACCCGTACAAAGAGCGGGCGCTTCTGACCTTTGACCTGCAGCTGTATGTCTCTCAGTCTCAGTTCTTCTCTCCGTCACTGATGGAGCAGGTGTAGTTGCTGCTGACAGTCAGTCGTTTGTTTTCTCAGAGTGAGGCTGAAGTCTGAACTGTTCAGAGCATCAGGTCTCATCAACGTGCGCTGCTGTAACGCCGCTTTGTCCTCTGAGATCACCAGGTATGAAACCTGAGTGCTGACAGAGCAGCATGTTCCCCCTCATTCACCTCCACCACCACAGCCAAGGCATGCTGGGAAACTGAGGACACACAGACGGAGAACTGAAGTGTCTGCTGTGTGTTCATCTCAGAGTCCTCACAGGTGACACATTAGCTCCAGAACACCAAGCCAGGTGTTTGAAGCCTGACAGGGATTCTTCCCATCCAGAGGGAGGATTTAGCTGCACAACAATGAACATTAGTGTGTAGTTTAGAAACACAGACTGTGCCTGCACTGCATCTAGTGAAGAAAAGTGTTACTGCGAGAGAACCAGGCTCCTTTAAAGCAGCTGATATTAAGGTTGAAAAATCAACAATAAGCTGATGTAATCAACGTTTCACAAAATGGTCAGCAGCTAAAATCTGGAGCCGTTCTTTGGTGGTAATTAACAGTTTGTTCTTGTTAGCTAATTATGTCATTAAAGGTAGCAGCAGAAGCCTTGTGTTGAAAGCCCATTCACTCACACATTCACACAGTATGTGTGTGTCTGTGTTACACTGTGGACATCCCTTCTGTTGGAGCGCCATCTTGTGGCAGGTTTAAGAAATGTTCTTCTTGTAAATCCAAACTGATGCACCTCCATAGCAGACTGTGGAGGCTTTCAGTGACATGAAGACTTGATTTATACTGTCATATTCTCCTGTTACACAAAGCACAGCACGCTGAACATGGATGAACTGAAACTCCCAGCATCTGACTGAGGAAAAGCACAAATCATTCTCACACTGACTCCTGCTTGATTTTAGATTTGCTTTAAAATCCTCACACTTTCATATGAAGCACTAAATGGGCTCCAGACTGTTTATCTCAGCTTCCTGTCAAACACACTGCTGCTCACACCAAGGCTCAGTTTACTCCTCCAGCCTGGCTTAACCTGCTGTCTGTTAAAAACAGTCCCACACTCCTCTGTTTAATC